>NC_136692.1:14621098-14803598 GCF_947650265.1 Symphodus melops | reverse complement strand
CTGAAGAATGTGAGATCAACAGGACCAATGACACTACATGTTAACCTGTCTGCGGTTGCTAACAGTTTTTAATGCTACTGGAGCATGTACTAAAGTACTTTAGTCATAATTTATCATTACTACTGCAATACTGCACAATGACACTCTATTGTTCACACCATGAGTGAACAATTATTCGGATTTCTCAAGTCGTGTGTTATGATTTCAGTGAAGATGACTCAGGCCTGATACAGCCGAGCAGAGGTCACAGCTGTTTGTTTATAGAGATGACGTTAATAAGAAAATCAAAGGCCTAAGGAAGAGAATTCTCTGTTAACAACATGCATTAAATAAGTGTGTGTGTGTGTGTGTGTGTGTTGTGTGTGTGTGTGTGTGTTGTGTTTTGTGTGTGTTTGTGTCTTTGCATGTGTGTCCGGACCACAGCGTGAGGCCTCCAGGAGCCGGGGGAAGCTGCTAGTTCTCACAGCCCACAGAGGGACTCTCTAACAGGGAGCGTGAGAAGCTGGGTGGCAGGGGTCCTTTGTGGTTGAGAGGAATTTAACAAAATGTAAAGGGAAGAAACAGCAGTGTTCACAGATTTCAAAAGCATAACAGCCTTACATAGTGAGAGGTAGGATTCTACACGGCTGCTCAAGAACAGACTATTTTTAGAACGAGAAGGTTGAAAAAAGGTTAAACAAACATGTCACTACACCTACATATTCTGCTTAATGACTTACTGTTGTGCACAATTTTAGTTTAGAATGAAATACTGTCAGCAGTATAGGTTAATGTATTCTAAAATAAGTTTTCACAAGTTAAAGTTAATGACAGTGTAACTGAAGTTAAATATTGCAATAATAAAAAAGAATGATATGTTAAACATTAAAATTGAAAAATAATTACTGCAGAAAAAGATAATACTGAGTCGGCATGAATTGTTAAAAAGGAGGATTTCACTTTGAGTAGGTAGAGCTTGTAAATCTATTTTGATCAGACTCAAACAATTGGTTCTACTATTGAACAATCTTCCAGATATTTTCCCAATTAATACTCTTTTTTGTTTAGATAAAAACAAATAGAGCCCAAATGTTTGTTCTGTCAGTTTTATTCATCCAATAGTTTACTAAAACTTTAAAGTATTGAAAAATACAATTACCTTATTTAAAGGTGACGAATCCTAACATTTTAAAGCTGGCGCAAATTTAAAAAATCACGAGAAAATTATTTAAACATTCTGTCAATTAGCTTCTTGTGTCGGCTGTTCTTGTGGAGACAAACAAAGTTCTCCATCCACTTAAAGTTGCTCTCTACAGAAAAGTTTTACAACTCCAGCTGTTCAAATGTTGTTGGGAAGTTATGGGTATAATGTATTTATGCCAGATTACTGAGGCAGGGAAAACGATTACAATGATGTAATAGTAAAGTTGACCTTTGACCTTTTGGATATAAAGGGTCAGATTGCCAAATTGCATCTAATTGAGGACAAAAAATGTTTTGTCAATCCCAATGGTGACATCAGTTGATCTTTAGCCACCATATTCTAACCAGAATATCTTTGTGACTATGTGGATGTGAAGACATTTGCTCTGGATGTGCCTCATATTGTTTATAACAACTATTATATAGTGTTTACATGATGGACCACTCATTCTGCAGCTCCACAAGCCAGATCTCTTCTGCACGGAGACTTACAAATCATGTCATTTCATACGGATTTCAAACTGATTTTAAAGAGTAGTTTGCAAGTGACTGACCAGGCTATTTATTATTAGCCCAACCTGTTGGTCCACCTATGAAATAGTAAAAAATGTGCCTAAAAGGGCACCATCAGGTAAGAGGACTAGGCGAGTGGGTGTGGATCAATTTTTCAGAACTAATTGCATTTTCTGGACCATTTTATGCTAATATTGTAGTATTGTGTAGTTTTAATCTGAAGGCAGTTTGTCAGATGGTAGTATAGCCATCTTATTCTCAGTTAAAGCCTGGGTGCAATCGAGTATACAAACAGATTCAACAAATACACTTCTTTCTTTTCAGACGACTGAAAGCTAAAGTAAAAAGAAGCAAAATGATCTTTGAAATACATCCATCACAGAGCAACTTAATCAGGTTCACAGAAATGTCAGAAAACCTGATTTCTAGCAGAATATCAGTGATCACCACAAGTCACTGTATCTTTCATAAACTGTCTGGACCTCTGTTGAGACCAAATGGGCCTCTGTTCCAGACTTAAGAGACATATGAAGACACACGTTTGAGGTGTCCGCAAATGTTGGTGTGTGTCTGTCTGTCTTGTTGGGCTGTGTGTGTGTGTGTGTGTGTGTGTGTGTGTGTGTGTGTGTCTGACAGCACATACAGGACCAGCTGAAGTTTATGACCCTGCAAAGCTCTCTGTTTTCTCAGGGTGACAGAGAGGACAGCCGGTCTGCAGGGGGCAGAGAGACAGGAGGAGGGGATATATTACAGCAACACCTGGTCTGTAAGTACAACTGGAGAAAATGTGGGGGTTGGATGGTTAAGGAGCTGTATCTGTTGTACTTGTTGTGTGCCAAAACTGAAAGTTTATAGTGTGACTGTAACTATCAAGCATTAATATTTATAACTTATATAATTTAAATAAAAAGGGCATAAAACTATTGATAAATATCTTGGCATAATTCTATAAGTGTCTATTTTAGTAATTAATTATCAAGTTGTTTTTTTTCCATATCAACAATGTCCACTGGTGTGACACCACTTCCTGATTTTAAATCAGGCAATTATACAAGCAACTTTACTTTTCGTAAATCTGCTAACAAGAGCTTGAAAATCTTGTCCAAATAAAAACCTCCTTCTCCTCCTGATTTTTAACAGTCAAATATAGCACTTACTGTCAATCTTTGCTATGTCAACAAATGTCAACAAAGATAGTCTTGGGTGGTGTAACTCACTTTTCCTGACACTTTCAGCATAATATTTGACATTGAACCTCCATTTTCTTGTGATGTTTTAAAAGCTTTTAAAAATAATTTCAATATGATTGTTGTATTTATGGAATGCTTTTTTTTAAAACTGAATTATACCTGCTGGGAAAATGCTGCTATCGAGTGATAATGTGGGTTTTTGTGCTGTGGAATGTTCAAATGTTCAAAAAATGTTCAAAAAGTTTGTTTCTGCAGCGTGCTGTTAATCTCCTCATGTGACACAACCTCAGCGACAGCACCAACGCTTCATATTCATTTTTGCCATTTATAAAAATAATGACATTGCGACTATTATCTTGTCTGAAGTGCTTACAAAAAAAATCTCCTTGATATGAAAAGAAGAATCAATTTAAGATGATGTCCATTAAGTCACAATTAAAGTAATCACAGTGAGACCAAAACAATAGTGGTCAACAAAATATACAGTGACTCAGCTCACTCTCTCTCTTTCTCTGTAAAATAGGTGAACAGGTGAGTTAGATCTAAACATTCTCCCCGACCATATCCATGTGACCTGCTTACCCCTATAATTCCCCAATAAATGACATAATAAACCATAAACCAAAACAAAAAAAAACTAACACACTACATACCTTAAAATGCTTTGCATTGCCTGTATTCCTGTCCATTTTGTCATACTTATTAACTTCAGATTTGTTCCTCTCCTTTACACTTAACAGTCTTCTGCAACAAATCAGTAAGAGCCATCGTGTCAACATAAATAAAAGACCATAAATAACAGCTGACCTAGTGCTACACACATGCTCAGACACTACATACAATAAATAACACAGGAATCCATCAACTGAATCCTCTTCGAGAGCATCAAAGGAGAACTGGAAGAGGATGTGTTTGATGAGACTGAGTATATCTCAGAAGGTTTTGTGTTTATACCTGAAGAAGCAAGACAATAAATGAGTCTAGAAACTCAGACGCAGCAGACACTCACCCAAACAATCCCTCCATTCTTCACAGACAGAAGTAGGTCAGAGTTGTATGTCTAAAAAAGGAACAAGAAAAAGAGAATGTGTAAATCTTTGCTGACCTATCAGTGTAGATGTTGAGATAAGTGTAATTCTTAAGAAATGTGGTATTAGCATTTGTGCCAACAAAATGGACGAAACTTCACACTGTGCACTAAATACACACTGCACTTATTTGTTAACAGGATTCACACTAAAACATATATTTCCCAGGTGATAAATTGTGCTTTTTGCAGACTGGATGGGGCCATAAGGATTTATGCCAACCACTGAAGAAGATCTCTGAGGTTAGATGACAGTAAAACAATGAATGACGTGTGGATCCTGGGTTTGGGTTTTCAGCATGTTTGTGATTTATGCAGGCTGCAGTCAGCAGGAAGAGAGAGAGAGCAGGGCCTTTAAACTATAGGGCTGCTCCCTTATCTGACAGAGGGAGAACAGATCATAGACAGCTGGAGATAAATAAGAACACATGGGAAACACTGTTCACGCCAGAGAGGAAGAGACAGTGATCCAATGTGAGGTCACTATCCCTTGTTTGCTTTTCTTTTTTGATAAAGACCAACATCTGAATGAAGCACTTAGCCTCCAGGTGTATAAAGGGAGGCCAATGCAACAGTGCCTCAAGCCTGTATTCCTTTCAACAGCCAGCAGGGAGGACTCCTGATTGTGTACATAGACTGTTTAAAACCTGGACTTAGTCTCAGTGTTTACAGCCATTGGGTTCTTCTGAGACGGAGTTTGGAAACCCATCAATGATCGTCACCATATTGAAAATATTCAATCAATCTTTATCAATCAATCAATCTTTATTTATATAGCGTCAATTCATAACAGGCGTTATCTCAAGACACTTTACAAAAGCAGGTAAAGGACCTTACTGTTTGTCTGTTAACATTAACAAAAGGGCAGGTAACAAGACCATGCTCATTGTTATGTTTACAAAAAGCAGGTAAAGGACCTTACTTATGGCTATGTTACAAGAGCCCAGCTTAATCCGTCATGGCGTGGCAAGAAAAAAACTTCCTTTTAACAGGCAGAAATCTTCAGCAGACCCGGGCCCATGACGGAACAGCCATCTGCTAAACTGTGCTGGGCTTGAAAATGGGATGGGGGAGATGGGACAAGATGCAGAAAGAAGAATAGGATGGGATAGGTTGGGGGGGGGGGGGGTCTGGGCAGGCCATCCTCAGGGGGAGGGGGGGGGGTTGTTTGGGCAGGCCATCCTCACCAACAGTCCCAAGGAACCTAAGAGAGCTCAAGGAACCTAAGAGAGCTCAAAAGGAGAGGTTAGAATACAAAGATAGTGACAAGCTACTGCTTGTCACTATAGACATATCTTATTACTATAAGGTGAGAAAGCTGGGAGAGAAAGAGGGAGAGAGAGATAAGAGATCCTGGTGCCAGTTCCCCCGGTAGTCTAAGCCTATAGCAGCATAACTATGAGCTGGTCCTAAGCCAGCCCTAACTATAAGATTTATCAAAAAGAAAAGTTTTAAGTCTATTCTTAAAAGTACCTAGTGTGTCTGCCTCCCGGACCCCGACTGGTAGACGATTCCAAAGGAGCGGTGCCTGGTAACTAAAGGCTCTACCTCCCATAGTACTTTTAGAGACTATAGGCACCACGAGCAGGCCTGCATTCTGGGAACGTAATGTTCTTGATGGATAGTACGGTACAATTAACTCTTTAAGATACGATGGTGCCTGACCGTTTAGAGCTTTGTAGGTGAGCAGAAGGATTTTAAATTCTATTCTAGATTTTATAGGGAGCCAATGGAGAGAAGCCAATACAGGAGTAATGTGGTCCCTTTTCCTCGTTCTAGTAAGAACACGAGCTGCAGCGTTTTGGACGAGTTGGAGGGTCTTTAGAGATTTACCATAGCACCCTGCTAAAATAGAATTACAGTAATCCAACCTGGAGGTAACAAATGCATGAACTAATTTTTCAGCATCATTTTGTGACAGGATCTGTCTGATCTTAGAGATATTACGAAGGTGAAAATAAGCTGTCCTTGAAATTTGTTTAATGTAGGAATCAAAGGACATATCCTGATCAAACAGAACTCCTAGGTTCCTAACAGTGGTACTAGAGGCTACACTAATACTACTAAGGGCCGTCATATCGGCAGAGAAAGTCTCTCTAAGGTTCTTAGGACCAATCACTATAACTTCAGTCTTGTCTGAGTTGAGCAGTAAGAAGTTTCTGGTCATCCAGGTCCTGATGTCCTTGACGCAGGCTTCTAGTTTACGAAGCTGGTTGGCGTCTTCTGGCTTCATTGCTATGTAGAGCTGAGTATCGTCTGCATAGCAATGAAAGTTCATGGAGTGTTTTCTCATAATACTACCTAGAGGAAGCATATATAATGTAAATAAAATCGGACCAAGCACTGATCCTTGAGGCACTCCATGGCTAACTTTGGTGTACAAAGAGGACTCATCATGAACATGCACAAACTGAGATCTATCTGACAAATAGGATCTAAACCAACTTAGAGCAGTCCCTGTAACTCCAAGCAATTGTTCTAGTCTCTGTAACAGAATCTGATGGTCAATTGTATCAAAAGCAGCACTAAGATCTAACAGGACAAGCACAGATAGAAGTCCCCTGTCTGAGGCTAACAGAAGATCATTTGTTACTCTAACAAGTGCAGTCTCAGTGCTATGGTAAGCTCTAAATCCCGACTGGAACTCCTCAAACAAGCTGTTGTTGTGGAGAAAATCACTCAACTGATTAGCTACCACTTTCTCTAAGATCTTGGAGATAAAAGGAAGGTTAGATATAGGTCTATAGTTAGCTAGAGTTCCTGAATCAAGAGTAGGCTTTTTAAGGAGCGGTTTAATTACAGCTACTTTAAATGACTGGGGTACATAACCTGCAGCTAAAGATATATTGATCATATCTAGTATGGAGCTGCTAACTAGAGGAAAGACTTCCTTAAACAACTTGGTTGGGATTGGATCTAAAAGACAAGTTGACGGTTTAGACGCAGAAATAATCGAATTTAGTTCTGCGAGGTTAATTGGAAAAAAACAATCGAGGTTAGTATCAGAATTTGGAGCCGTTTCTGCCGAATCGAAAATATAGGAGGAATCTGCACTAAGTAAAGGTAGTAAGTTGCTAATTTTGTCTCTAATGTTTAGAATTTTATCATTAAAAAAGCTCATGAAATCATTACTGCTAAGGGCTAAAGGAATAGATGGCTCAAATGAACTCTGACTCTCTGTCAGCCTGGCTACAGTGCTGAAGAGGTATCTAGGGTTGTTTTTATTTTCTTCGATAAGAGACGAGTAATAGGCCGTGCGGGCCTGCCGTAGAGCTTTCATATATCGATTATGACTATCTTGCCAAATTAAACGAGATTCTATCGTTTTGGTGGAGCGCCAAATTCTTTCACATTTACGTGACGTTAGTTTTAGAGTACGGGTTTCTAAATTGTACCATGGAGCTGATCTCTGTCGTTTGATTGGCTTCTGTTTTAGGGGAGCGATTGAATCCAGAGTAACTCTAAGTGAATCCACCGCACTATCTACAAACTGATCTAGCTGAGAGGGACTAAAGTGATTATAGGAGTTTTCAACTAGGTTAGGGGATGGAACAGAAACAAAGGCAGCTGAAATAGCATCCTTAAATTTAGCTACAACATTATCATTTAAATTTCTAGAGAGCACTTTTTTATTAAGAGGAGTTAAGGTTGGTAAAAAGAAATCAAAAGTTATTAGGAAATGGTCTGATATCAGAGAATTTTCCAGAAAAACCGACAGACTGTTAATTTCAATACCATAAGCTAAAACAAGATCCAGGGTGTGGTTAAATCGATGGGTAGGTTTGTTTACACCCTGGGTGAAGCCAATAGAGTCCAATAGAGACATGAAAGCCATGCTAAGACTGTCATTAACAACATCCACATGGATATTGAAATCACCTACAACAATTATTCTATCACTGCTAAGAACTATGTGTGATAGAAATTCTGCAAATTCAGATAGAAATTCTGAATATGGGCCAGGAGGGCGGTAAACTATAACAACTAGAACTGGCTGAAAAGTTCTAAAGACTGGATGTGAAAGACTGAGTGCAAGACTTTCAAAAGAGGTATAATTCAGCTTTGGTCGAGGATTGATTATAAGACCAGAATTAAAAATAGCTGCTACTCCACCACCTCGACCAGTGTCTCGAGCTATATGAGCATTCAAATGACTGGGAGGGGTGGATTCATTTAAACTAACATATTCATCCTGAGAAAGCCAGGTTTCAGTTAAACAAAGTAGATCAATATGATTCTCTGATATTAGCTCATTTACCAGGAGGGATTTAGATGCTAGGGATCTAATGTTTAGTAAGCCGCATTTAATTGTTAGATTTTTTTGCCAAATCGTATTTGTAGTTTTGATTTTGACTAAATTTTGATGATTTACGCCTCTTTTATTGAGGCTGGAATTGCCTATGACAGGTCTGGGGCGGAGAACAGACACAGTATCTATAGTATAAGTAGGGTTACAGCTATAAGAAGATCTAACTGAGTTACAGTTAGATTTACAGTCACAAGGACAGCTATAGTGGCAGGTAAACAGATCTAAAGGAAGCGCAGAGAAGTGTGTAAGACTGCAGCTCTGCATCCTGGTCTGAACTCTGATGAGTTGTCAGGGTTTGGGACTAATAAACTCTGCTACGTTTCTAGATAATAGAGCTGCACCAACCAGAGTAGGATGGATGCCATCTCTAGCTAGCAGACCAGGCTTTCCCCAAAAGGACTGCCAGTTATCTATGAAGCCCACATCGTTTACTGGACACCACCTCGATAGCCAGCGGTTGAATGAAGACATGCGGCTATACATGTCATCACTGGTCAAATTATAAATTTAAATATTGTCCCTACCTACTTTCTATCATTCTAGAGACAATCATAGAGGTTTAGTTAAGACTGTTGGTCTTAAGCCTCCTTCTGCCATGAGATTGAATAACAAGAGTTATAATATAATTTACACTCAAACTGTTTTTTTTTTACAAATAAAACAATGAGTTATTGGGACCGATCATGGATTTTCTACCGGGCAGTAAACATTTATGCTTCAAACGTGTGCATTTTAATAAGGCCAGCCTCAAGTGGACACCTAAGGAACTACAGCTATTTGCACACATTTCGTTATTGTTTGTTTTTACCTTCATTCATACAGGTAAGTCCAATTGAAATTGTGATTTCTTTTTTTAAGGGAGATCTGGCCTGTTGTTGAGTGTTTCACTTAGCTGCCCTAAGCTACCATGGCAGCCTGAATGTTGTCTTGTTCGGTTTTTTTTGTTTTTTTTTAATTATACATTAAATAAAACCTGGTTAGTCATGAGCCCAAATGACTTTCATATTCAAAGCTCATGTAAGTAACTTTTGGTTTGTGTTGATTTAGCACCCCCTTGAAAAAATCAGTACCACTTAAATCATTGCTGATTTTTATCTTAAACATATTGAAGTTGTGGTAGCAGTATTTTTCGACATTATTAAATCAAATATAGAAATAGTCTACATTCATATTGACAGTCTTGTTTGCACTTTTGAGTTACAAAGAGGCATCAGTATTATGTTCAGTCTATACTGTAGTTCAAACCAGCTTCTCTCCAGTCTCCCTCTTTTGCAATAATGGTCAATTTCAAAAAAAAAAAAAGAAAAGAAAAAAAGGCAAGATGGCTACAATTGGGCAGTCAGTTTGATGTTTTATTACATAAGTTCACCCACTACACAAAGATGTTGAAGTGGCTACATCCACTTCTTACATCCAATCTATGCTCCAGTCTTAAAGGTGTCTTTAAATCTATTGTTTATGCTTTTGTCTCAGATGTTACATTAGTTTCATGCATTTAGGGCACCGCTAACATACAACAAGTCACTATTTTTATTGACAGTGACGCAGGCTACTGTGCAGAAGTAATAGAAACATTTTCTGGAAATACAAAATCATATTCAAGTTATGCAAGAGTGGAAACTCACATTTGCAGTGAGTGCAAAAATGAGTTTTCTCCATTTTCAAGAAGTAGTCATAAGTGGCCTTTCTAAGCAGTACTGGCACATTTTGGATATCATCAAGTGAAAAGTAGAAGAAAAAAAAACATTCTCAACTATAATTCAGAATAAAAGAAATACTTAGCAAATTCCCCCTGAGAAATCCAGTGCATTTTTTTAAATCTTTCTTAAAGTAAGCCTGCCCTCTTGTGGAAGAAGGAGCAACTACAACTATAGAAAAAAAAAGGCTCACGTCTGCTGAGTGAGGAAGACGGAAGAGGAACTTCATCTCCATCACCAAAGCTGCAAAGAGGTTTCATTCTACAATCTCATGTCTTTATTTGATAACATTAAATTATTATTACATCGCACATCAGAGATCTCATTTTGAATGTACCAATCCCAAATTTGTAAAGAATTGTGCCGTAAGGAATATATGTGAATAAGTAATTTAGGATGATTTCAGAGGCGATATATAGTAACAAGCATTAAAAAAAAATAAATGAAAAAAAATCACACAAAATAAAAGGTCTCAATTAAAATGTAACCAAAATGTTTGTCAGATTCAGTGACAGCATCACATCGTGAGCCCAATCAGAACAAAAGAAGTCTTA
Organism: Symphodus melops; assembly: GCF_947650265.1. Classification (NCBI taxonomy): domain Eukaryota; kingdom Metazoa; phylum Chordata; class Actinopteri; order Labriformes; family Labridae; genus Symphodus; species Symphodus melops. The sequence continues at coordinate 14,793,066 of NC_136692.1, read as the reverse complement.
ACTTTAGTCTTTGTAAACCCGATGAGAATCAGCATTTAGCATCTGGCTGTCTGCTCCTCTCCCAGTAACTTGTCATCTGTGGGATGCTTGTCGTCGTCGTAGCGATCACTTTCGAGAGACTGCACATGCTCAGAGGATGTGCAGGGACGACAAGAAACAGCGTCTTTGCCGGAGGGTCTGTTGGGGAAATACCCAGGCGTTTCAGGCACATTCCCAGGTAGGCATCTTCTATATAGATCGGTTTAATGTGAGGAGAAACTTCCAGGATTTTTCTAGGCAGATCCATGGACATAACGTAGGCCATGCCCAGCGGATAAGGGGGGTACTCAGGCTCAGGAAACACGTTTTTAGGCATGTAAAACTTGTTGGACGGGTCTCTGAGAACTGCGCTGTGCCACCAGATCAGACCTGTCATGTAGTTTTGTTTTGAAATTTTTGAATCCAGTAGAAGTTTCACCAAATTCTGGACGTGGAGAAACATATCCGAGTCGATCTTCATGACAAAGGAGGCTTTGACACAGTAGGCTGACAGCCACTCCAGCATCATCATCGTCTTGATGGTCAGATTGTGGTAGCTGTCCTGGAAGTCACTCTGGATCAGGTCGTGGTGCTGTTGGTTCTCCTGTTTCAGCTTCTCCTGCAGCTGTTCATGCTCTGCTCCACCAGGTAGACCCAGTATAAAGAGAGTCTCCACCAGCTGACCCAGCACCATTTTTTCACTCCCCCACGTCCTCCTGATGGCATCTCGAGCAGCCACATCATAGGTTGCAACCGGGACCATCAGGACAAGAAAAGGAGTTGTGTCCTTACACGTTAGCGTTTCATCCATAATGAATTTGTAGTTTCTGGGATAGGGGACATGGTAATAGTCAGGTTCATTATCAGCTTCCCATGCTTCTGACTTCCTTTCAGAGTTGTAGTAAAATAGAAAGATTATCACTGCGCCAGAGATGAAGATTGAGATGTACTTTAAGTGTCTCCTCCATTTCTCCATTTAATCTACACAGAAAATGAACATGTTATATGATAGCAGCACATTCAGCAAGTATAATTCAGTTAATAAATCATTCCACAAAAATAACAATCATGTTGAATTTTTTAAAACAGTTATCAATTTCCAAGAAAATGGTGGCATCATATCAAATTTTACACTTAAAGTTTTAGCTGGTTATGGTGTAACATTGCAGCACTAATTTAGATATTAAATTAATAAGTCAGTGTTTAGCAAGATGAAATGTATTATTAATATTTATTATTTCATGGAAAAGTAGGGTCGTTTTCTTTATCTGATTTCTTTTTGCAGCCCAAGAGCGACCCCATGTGGGCAAATGATAAAATGCAGCTTTAAGGCATGTAGCCTATTGGTTGCTTTTCACTTTTCAGACGTCAACTATTTAACTACCAACTATTGAAGTTTAATGCCTAAACCATGTATCCAACATCCATCAAATAATTGTCTTGAAGTTGATCCCATGATTCTGATGCTAAGATCCCTCTGGCAACCCCCCCCCCCCCCCCCCCCCCAAAAAAAAAAAACAAAAAACAAACAAAAAAAAGCAATAACACTTAAAGGGATATAAAGCATAAAAAAGGAACACACGCTCTCTAAGTGATGAAATAGTAAAACTTATCCTCATAATCCCACGTCAGCCTTGTTAGAGCCTGAAATGTAAAAACTTCCTGAAATGTAATAACTAGCTGATAATGTAACAAAATGCTGAGCCAAAAACATAGAAACGTTTTGCCCAAAATGTATAAATGTGTTACATTATTAGGGAAAAAATATTGTGCCTTTACTACGTTTTGGGCTCAGCATTTTGTTACATTATCAGCTAGTTATTCCATTTTGGGTTTTGCTACATTCTTATTTATATTTTACATATTTTAAATTCTATTTCATAATTGGTAATTGCTTCTTATATTTTGTTCAACATTGGATAGCCTACAAATAACAGTAAACTGTCGCTACTTACCGCTAATTTCAGGAAGTAGGTCTCCTGAATCCTCTGAATGCCTTGCTGTTAACAATAACAATAATTTTTAACAGTGCAGAGGCTATAACTTGTGAAAGCACTACATTTGAAGTCTGAAGTAAAGACAGTAGCACAACCTTGACATGATGCCATCCAAGTCGTTATTGACACACGAGCATAACGTCCGTGACTTCCTGACAATAGGCAACAGTTCCCAGCAGTCCGAGCTCCGCCTCCACTCTTCATGCAACGATGAGAGCACGCAGGCAGAGGTTTCAGGTTCATAGAAAAGCGCTCAACCAGGATGGATTAAACACACGTAGAGACAAAATGGATTGTACAAATTATAGAATCACCTGAAAACACATTTGAAATCTTCTGAGAAGAAAGCGCTGCCATCAGAAAAAAAATAAAAATAAAATGAGAATGGGTATTGCAACAAATAGTTTATGTTGGAGATGTAACTCGGAAGAAGGCACGTATTTACACATGTTGTGGGAATGTTCTTTTGTTAACTCATTCTGGCGTGAAATTCTCTTTATAGAGATGATTTTTGAGAGATGGTTGGGATCTGATATACCAGTGCAACCAAAACTATGTCTACTGGGAGATAGATCTATGCTACCTAATATAAACAAAAAAACATTTGCCTTTGTTAAGATTGGTTGTATTACAGCTGCTAGAATGCGTATCTAGAAGTGCTCCAAAACCCCACAAGTGAAGGACTGGGCAGATGGAATTATCGAATTTGCATCATATAAAAATATGTTGGAAAGAATAATAAGGAAGGTGAGACACAGAGTTTGTGGGACCACTTCTAGATACATCTAAAAATGGACTGAGCCTGATGGACCTATAGATCAATGCTGATTTCCATGCACCTTTTATTTTAATTTTTATTTCCATTATGAGAAACTTTCGTTTGGTTTCATTTGTGTGGTAGCCAATGGTGCGAGCATAATGTAGGACAATCATAACTTTGCGATGTACAATGTTTGGTTTTGTTTTAAATTTTGAAAATCAATAAAAATCTGAATTACAAAAAAATATATATTCAAATATACATTCCCACTTTTAAGCTTCACTTTTTAAAGTTTGTCAACTGGCCTCTGTGTCAAAGTGTCATTGTATATGAATATTCATTTTTCAAAAGGCTATATTTCTCAATTAAATGCATGAATAAAGGTCAGTTCAAGGGTCTGACTTCCAATACTTGATTTATTTACAGTGAATTTGTAGCCTACATTATTTAATTTATTGAATAAATTCGATTCACTAGGAAAACTAGAACTAATGTAGATCAAATCATCTATGAACAGACCAGAAGTTGAACCCAAATATATAACAGCACAATTTAAACTCAATTAAATGATGAGCATAGATGTAATTTATTATCTAAAATCTTATTTCAGTTTAACTTAGGCTTACTCAAAACTTACATAGACCAAAGACTTTAAACAAAGGCTAATTAAGATCTGTACAATGTACATAAACACTTGTCCCTAAACACTTTTGAGCAGAAGTTGGAACCCTAGTCAGATTGTACTATTTAGGGATACCAAAAAACTGACAACAAGAAAGTGTTACCAGCTTTGCAGTGTGGCAGAGGACCAAGGCAGTCAACTATCAGGCATTCAAATGGCTGGCCATTAACTGGAATTGGATAAAGGGAAGCAGCCTGTATTACCAGATTTGGCTTATCTGTCAACTGACATGTGTGGCAGGCTTTAACAAAGGCAGAAATGTCCCTTTTTAAATGAGGCCAATAAAAATGACGGAGGACATTATCACAGGTTTTCTTTACCCCTAAGTGACCTGCAATGTCACCATGAGCAGTCTGGAGAACAGCTGCTCGTAATTTTGCAAGCAAAACAAACTGCAAAACTTCCTTCCCCACAAAACAATCCGCTTGAGGAACCCACTTTCCCCAGAAGCAAATGCTTCATAACTAGGGTCAATCTTTCTGCACTTCACTACTGGAGAAACAGTACACCAACAGTTAAAATGAGTTGTGCGAGCAAATTCAGTGTAGGCCTGTTTTTCTTTGTAAAGCAACAGCATTTTTTGTCGATATGCTTCAGGTACAAGCTCATATGCTCTCAGCACCACCCCTTTAACCAGCTGATAGCTACAACTATCACACCCTTTCATGAAATCTCAGCACCAATCTGAAATGACCAGAGACATCAAATGACTAAGAAACAGCCTTTGGCTCAGAGTTCAAGTGTACATTGCTCTAACTCAAACTGATGTTTAGACTGCAGCAGAATGGCCAACCCAACCCCAAAACCAGTTAAACCAGTAGCTAACTTTACCTATATCAGTTACATCAGGAAAAACATACCCTTCACATGAACCCTCCTTTTTGACTGACAAGATAAGTTGGCCTAAATGCTGAAAAAATAGTTCATGAAGTAGTTATCTTTTACAGTATTTACATTATAGTGTGTGCATAGATGATCATTTAAATTAAATCATATTATGTACATTCACAGATTCAGACTCACTTAACCCTAAGGTCTTTATGCATGTCAGCAGCATGCTAGCATGCTGATTTTCACCAAGATGGTGTATGGAAGTGCCCTCGAAAAATGCTCCAACCACCTCCTGTACAAAAATAACAAAAACAAAAAAAAAGTTCAACGGGGACAGCTAGTGGCCAACCATTGCTACTGCCTAACAGGAATTAAGATTTCTGATGACTGAGCAGCTTAAATAACACGTATGAAATACTTGAAAAAATGTAGGAACACTTGCAGAAATAAACATTGACAAGACTTCTCTGTCCCTGAATACACCAGTTCAATAAATCCTGTTTGAAACACTCCCTCAAACACTGTAAAAAAATAACAATCCCAGCATTAAACCTCCCGAACGAGCCCCCATTTGTTATCACTTGGCTCATTGCTGGTAACGAAAGAGGAAGACCACACCAAGTTAACCACTCAAAAGTATAGTTTAATTAACTAAAGTAACACATATACAGTTGTGCTCATAAGTATTCATACCCATACTAAAATTAACTAATTCTCAATTCTTTTCTACAATTAAGCTTGGATATTGCGGATACACCTATACTAAGGGAGACACAGTTGTTACACAACAATCCAGAACACATTTTAATTGGGCTGATGAGGATTATGTCATTTGTTATAGTATTTCTATTTTCACCCCTGTTCAAATGTATTCATACCCTTGTCCTTCTGAAGTACAAAGGTAAATATTTTTCCTGGTTCAGGTACTTTTTCACTCCATAGGTGTGTCCAATTAATTAATTAACAATTTAAAGTGAATATTGGTTGCCAGAAAGTTCACTGGCCCTATAAATTAAGGAGTATTGGTGAGACCACTGTCAGTTCATCATCAATGCCAGACTCAACACCATGGTCAAGCAGAAAGAACTGAGTGAGGACCTAAGATCCCGTATTGTAGAGGTGCACAAGGAAGGTTTGGGTTACAAAGCAATATCCAAGTGTTTTCAAGTCCATGCAGCCACAGTCCAGAGTATTGATAAGAAGTTTAAGGCATTCAACACAGTGAAGAACCTTTAAAGACCTGGAAGGAAGCCAAAAGTGTCAGACAGACTTGCCAGAAAATTGGTTCGGGCCGCCACCATCAACCCACGAATCACCACCAAGGAGATGTTGCAGGGTATCAGTGACAAAGGAAACAGTATCTCCAGACAAACACTCCAGAGGGCATTGAACAGGGCAGGACTCCATGGACGCCGACCATGGAAGACTCCATTGCTCAAGCCTAACCACACAAGATCGCGTTTTGACATCGCCAAAGGTCACCTGAATGAAGAAGAGGCCTTTTGGTTGTCGGTTCTGTGGTCAGATGAGGTAAAGATAGAGCACTTTGGGCACAGAGATGTCGCTTATGTTTGGCGAAAGAAGGGTGAAGCTTTCAAACCAAAGAACACAGTGCAAACTGTCAAGCATGGAGGAGGAAGCATAATGCTGTGGGGCTGTTTCTCAGCGAGTGGGACCGGTAACCTCGTTTAGGTGGATGGCATCATGAGGAAGGAACAGTACATCAGTACCCTCCAAGAGAACATCCGACAGTCAGCGGCAAAGCTTGGTCTGGGGCCACAGTGGATCTTCCAACTGGATAATGACCCCAAACATACCGCCAAAATGGTCAAGAAATGGTTTGAGGACAACACAGTCAATGTTTTGAAATGGCCAAGCCAAAGCCCCGACCTCAACCCTATCGAAAATCTGTGGAGGCAACTCAAGATGAAGGTCAAAGCAAGAAAACCAACCAATTTGCAGGTCCTGGAGAGAATTTCAAAGGAGGAGTGGGCCAAAATCCCAGTGGACTTCGTAGTAAACTACAGGAGACGTCTTGAATCTGTAATAGCAAATAAAGGCTATGCCATTGATTATTAAATCATGTTAGAAAGAGGGGTATGAATACTTCTGAACATGACATTTTTTGCCAATTTGTTAAATAAAGCTGAAATAAGAATGAAATTTGTCAGCAAGACATATGTTATATTTGTGAAAGCCTATTTCAACCTTTTTATGTAATTAGTTGGAGAATAAATGAATTTAGCAAAGAAATACACAAGCAATAGCAAAACGATGCAAGGGGTATGAATACTTATGAGCACAACTGTACATACGAAAGCCATCCAAACAGACATTAATGAACTGAGGTTGCAGCAGGTCCAGCTGAGAAGAGAGGGAGAACCTCTTTCAGGCAGGCCAAAATAACTTTAGAGGCCCCTAATGAGCTGACAAACCAGCTCCACCCACATGCCATCTCCAGTCACCTGGAGGAAACACACAATACAAAGACCAGAAACACAAAACAGGCAGTTTTGTAAATGGGAGGAAAAGGGAAGGGGGCGTCACAGCATAAATAAAGATCGAGTTATTTTTTGATAAGTGACTTTTTTCTTAATTAAAATTCTTCTAATTTTCAACACTACCAATAAGACAAAACACTAAACTAAAGAAGACTTGAGTGTACAGATGGCACTTTGATTTTGGTCTTCTGGTTATGACTAAAGAATGTTTAAATAATGCAAAAAAACACATTCGATTACTTCAGATTAGTTGACTTTACATTCAGATACACTTGTGTTTTTGAGTTACTGTAATTGGCACTTTTTACCACTAGGTGTGACCCTATTTACACAATGTTTAATTGGCTCAAACCAATAATGAACAGCATACTAAATTTCGACTTCCTAAGTCCCTCTGCAGAGAAGGTGATCAGCTGTAATCTATCTTCTGTCCACGACCTGTACACCTCCAGGACTCTGAGGCGTGCGGGTAAGACCGTGGCCGACCCCTCTCACCCTGCACATGGACTTTTTGAGACTCTCCCCTCTGGTAAGAGGCTGCGGTCCGTCCAGACACAGGACTCTCGCCACAGGAACAGTTTCTTCCCCTCAGCTATCAGCCTCATGAACACTGTCCCTGCCCTTCCCTGACATAACACAGACTCTCATCAGCCCAACAGTCAGAAAACATCACATTAATGTGAAGGCTGAAACTGTTTCTTTATGCGTTACATTAACGCTCACTGGAGTTTATTTTCTCTCATGCACCTTTTGTACATTTTGTTTTTTATTATTCTTTATAATTTTGATATTTTATCAATTCCATTTCATATATTGGTAATTGCTCCTCATATTTTACATTATTTAAGTACTTAAAGTAGCCTTGTATTTTCTTTCACACCAATACACTGGGCCTGCCGAGTCTGACCTGCTTCCTCCCCTGCCAGCACATCCAACTCACCACCAGGTGGTGATCAGTTGACAGCTCAGCCCCTCTCTTCACCCGAGTGTCCGAGACACACGGCCGAAGGTCAGATGACACGACCACAAAGTCTATCATCGACCTCCGGCCTAGGGAGTCCTGGTGCCACGTGCACTTATGGACATCCCTGTGCTCGAACATGGTGTTTGTTACGGACAAACTGTGACTAGCACAGAAGTCCAATAACAGAACACCACTCTGGTTCAGATCAGGGAGGCCGTTCATCCCAATCACCCCACTCCAGATCTCACTGTTGTTGCCCACGTGAGCATTGAAGTCCCCCAGTAGAACAATGGAGTCCCCAGTCGGAGCACTGTCCAGCACCCCTCCCAGGGACTCCAAGAAGGCCGGGTACTCCACACTCGGGCCGTAGGCCGAGACGACAGTGAGAGACCTGTCCCCTACCTGAAGGCGCAGGGACACGACCCTCTCGTTCACCGGAGTGAACTCCAACACCTGGCGGCTGAGCTGTGGGGCTATGAGCAAGCCCACACCAGCCCGCCGCCTCTCACCGCGGGCAACTCCAGAGAAGTAGAGAGTCCAGCCCTTCTCGAGGAGCTGGGTTCCAGAGCCCAAGCAGTGCATGGAGGTGAGCCCGACTATATCAAACCGGTACCTCTCAACCTCCTGCACAAGCTCAGGCTCCTTCCCCACCAGTGAGGTGACGTTCCACGTCCCAAACGCCAGAAGCTGCGTCTGGGGATCGGGTCGCAGAGGCCCCCGCCGTCGACTGCTGCCCGATCCACATTGCACCCGACCCCTACTGCTTCCTCTGTGGATGGTGGGTCCACAGGAGGACGGGCACGCGTCATCCTTTTGGGCTGAGCCCGGCCGGGCCCCACGGCCAAAAACCCGGCCACCAGGCCTCGTCCGGATGCCCCCTGGACGCCTCCCTAGGGAGGTGTTCCGGGCATGTCCCTCCGGGAGGAGGCCTCGCGGTAGACCCAGGACACGCTGGAGAGACTATGTCTCTCGGCTGGCTTGGGAATGCCTCGGGGTCCCACTGGGTGTCTCTGCTTAGACTGCTGCCCCCGCGACCCGGCCCCGGATAAGCGGCAGAAAATGGATGGATGGACCAATACACTGAGACAAATTCCTGTAAATTATCTTGGCAATAAAAGCAATTCTGTTTCTGAAAAACAGATGTTGCTGTTACTGAGGAGGAGTTTTGTGGTAAGTTTATAATTACAGACCTCAATAAAACCATCTCTTTAGATTTTAAATTTTATTCGAACTTGGTTTCTGAGTTGTTGCTTTTTAAACTTTAGTAATACCTAAAATGTTTTATTGGTAATTAATTTAACACAGGTATTTACATTACATACCCTGTCAGGTAAACAAGTGTATAACCTAAAGTACTTTCATACTGATTAAAACACATGACATGTAACCACATAATGTTGTTGTTAAAATAGCCTTTAATCAAATATTTAGTTGGTTTTCTTTTCTGCATCAGACTTCTCTACAAAGTGTCTGCCAAACAAAGATCATTGTATGGTCAACATGGTTTTAAATATCAAATATCAGTAGGCGTCACCAAACAACAAATGGCAAGTCATGACTGCAACCTGATGCCTTCCGATGTTACAAACAAAAGAGGGAAAGAAAAACACTCCCTGCTTTAAAGTTAACTGATAACCGTCAAGTATGTTCATTTTCTCAGTGTCTCGATAAATTTTCCACTTTTTCTTAACAGAGATATTACTTTTAGGTACAGACTCCGATAATACCAAACTCACAAGCAGACAAGGTCCATACTTCTGTCTCATTACTCATCTTGGCGTTTTATTTGATCAAAATCTCACTTTGAGCTGCCGTATCAAGTCAGACAGACAGTCATGCTTTTATTATTATTATTATTATTATTATTATTATTATTATCATTATTATCATTATTATTATATTAACCCTCCTGTAATGTTTGTTTGTCACAGACAGCAATAATCTTCCTGGGTCTATTTGACCGGTGCAGGTTTACATCAAAAAGTTGTCAGAAATCCAACAAAATCCTAACAAATGTGTTTGCACCTCATTACTTACACCAATAACAACGATGATAATCAAAAAGGTGTGCAATGGTTTTATTCACCTCTCACAGACCATGGTTCTGTTAGGATAATCCACCCGTTTGTCATAACACACATTCAAACTATTTAAATTGGAAATCCTTGATTTAAACACATTAGTTTTACATAACCTTCATTCCTTTCAGTTTTATTTTATTTTTTTACAAACTTTTTTTCATGGGGTGACAATAAAGAGAAATAATACACTTCTTATGTTCAAGGTTAAACTGACCCATTCTCTTAAAAGCAAGTTAAAGGAGTCAAAAGAATTTGTAATGAAGGGAAACTTGATTTATGCTATGTTAACAATGTTTAGAACAAGAAATAATAATAAAAACAATCTATCTTTAAACAACTACACAGCACACAAGTCACATGAATTTTGCATGTCCAACATGAATTGCTCGTCGAGATTCTACTCTGAGACTCCTCCAACCAGGTTTCCTGCATGTTCAATGCAAAGCTAGAATTTGCATCACGTAAATGCTTCCCATTTCTTACTGGTTTAGAAGGCATGTCTCGTCTAAATGAGGAACTACCTCTAAAACCGCAAACCAATCCACTGTGCAGACATTTACATCTTATACGGTAGTGGAAGCCTCTCTACCCACTTGTCCCACATTGCCTGATAGCTGCCAACTTGTCTCTCTCCCGTTTTTTTTACATGGATTTTTAAACTTTAAAAAGGGTCGATTTGACCTGCAGCCTAACAGGATTGGTTTGCCTTTTAATGAAAACACAAAAACATACAGTATTACCAAGGCCAGACAGCAACAGGCCATTGTCAACACACTCCAACACTTCATATTCATCTACAGTGCACCAAGCATCAGAAATCCTCTATAAAACCCTTTAAAATGTTCTTGAAAACATCCAAAATCTGTGATGATCTCATCTACTGCAACCAGATACATTTTAGTGACACTCCATTGGAAAACTGGCAACTGAAGATAAAAGTAAACTTCCAGCCTCATACCTCTGAACCACTCCTGACCTGAGACATTCCCTGGAAGACACAGCTTTTCACAGGAGTGTTATGATGGCATAATCTGCCCAATTCAAACTTGCAGTATTTTCTAAGATAAACATCAGACCAAACACCATCCTTAAACTTAAACTATAAGGGATGATAATAAATTATTAAAATGTTGTAAGAAGCCAGGTGATATTGGCCCACATTGAAAAGACATCATTTTGTGTGATTTCACTCTCTGCTGGCTTGTGCATGCAGTCAGTTCTGTTCCTTTTGTTTTTTCATAAAAAATAAATAAATACATTAACGACCTACGTATAAAAAAAGCTAGCAATACACTATAATAAGACACTTTTATGATTTAAGGAAACAGTGGCAACAGTTAATAAAAGCCAAACTAAAGGCCTCTTCGATTTGTGTGCTTACCAAGTTGGAGAAACACAACTTAGATGCTTGGTTAATCATTTTCAAAAACTGATGATTTTGAAAGCAGCCTTCCCTCATTGCTCCTTCTACACCCACCCTCTCCTTTTTGTGCTCCTTCAACAGCCACACCCTTCACTTACATGCAAGTCCTGTTGCCCCAAGGTGGAGGTCTTTATGTTCCAGATCGATCTGCAGCCATGTCTCCCTGTAGCGATGGTAGTCTTCCATCATGGATCTGCGCTTATCCACCAGCTCCTTGGAAGCTTTAGACTGGCTCAGACAATCCTTCTGCTCAAAGATCTTTGAGTACTTCTTTAGAACCTTCTTTATCAACTTTATTTGATATGAGCTGAGCAGGGTGGGAGGTCTGGGTCTTCAGAGCAACTGACAGAACCAGTGGAGAAAATGCCAAACCCTGCCTTTTAACTGATCCGAATAGGTAACTGATCTAAACATTAAAAGATTTGTGCATCTGTCCATGAAGCTTTACATCGGTTAAAATACACAAACAAGTCGATGGCACATGTCATCTTGCATTTCTGCAAAGGTACAGATTACCAGACATTTTGCATTCCACTATAGTTGGATATAAGATTAGGACAAACAAGAAATGTTCGGCAATTATGATCCCTGAATGTCATGTCGACATATCCACGATCACAGGGAAACAATGAAATGAGAAAAAAAGTATTTCTACAATGATCATTTCTACTGTTGCATTCACTTTTAATATTTTACAACAAAAGCACTGATCTCCTATCTCAGCAGATGCACAAAACCGTGTTATTCACTGCTTTCCCATTTCTTCTTTAGTTTTAATTTGTGCTTGTTGTGATTAAAATAGTGTTTTGAGTGTTAGCAGGATTTTTTAAAGTCCATGAGGAGAGATGTACAGAAGACAGAAGATTTGTGTTATTAACAACAAATGTTCATACTTAATTCAAATAAATATAATTCATTGCTTCCTTCATATAGCATTAAAATACCCTGCATTAAATCAAAATCTGTATTCAGACACAAAATAATCATGTTTTCATACAAGAGGCCTGCACATCAAAATATCTCCCTAGAGTAACATGAGTGCTCAAAACTCCACAAAAGTAGGGATTATAAATATGACAACAGCCTGAACTTTACACCAGAACAGTAGGAATCTATTAATTAATTAACTTCCCATTTCCCTTACATAACCATTTCAACCAAAGTGAGTTCTCAGTGCGTCATTATTATTTATTTTTTTTTAACAAGGAGGCCCTGGTTTCTTTAAGTCTGTCCAGAAATCCACCAGCTGTTTTGAAGACCCGAGAATGTATGTGATGGCCTTAGAGAACGAACAGCGGTTGTACTTTGTGTTATAAGCCATAAACTGGGAGGGATTTGGCGGTGATGTGGGTCCAAGTCCAAGCTTTTTCATGCACATTCCAATATAAGCGTCCTCAATGTTAAAGGGTTTGATTGATTTTGATATCTCCACAAATTTCTTTGGAAGATCATTGGAGAAGACGTATCCCATGCCCAGGGTGTAGGTCGGGTACGTTGATTCTGGATACATCTCTTCAGGGACATACCACTTGGAATTCTTTGCCCGCAGAACTGGCCGATTCCACATGAGCATCCCTGTAAGGTAGTTCTGCTTTGGGATGCCTGGCTTCTGCAGCATGATCACTAGATTGTCAATGTTTAGAAACATATCTGAATCAATCTTCATGGCATAGGCCGCTGTAGGGCAGCGAGTCGCCAGCCAGTCCATGATAACCATGGTCTTGATGGTTAGATTTCTGTAAGAGTCCTTGAAGTCACTCTGGATAAGGTCTCCATGCTTCATATTCTCCTCTTTGAGCTTTTGCTGCTGCTGCTCGACGTTAGCTTCTCCAGAAGATCCCAGCATGAACAGAGTACGAACCACCTCTCCCTGAACTTTGCGCTCATTGCCCCACGTTTGCCGAATGGCATCACGAGCTGCAACATTATTTGGTGCTACTGGAACCATCAAGACCAGGAAAGGGGTTGGGCTGCTGCATACCTCTGTGTTATCCATAATGAAGTGGTAGTTGCGCGGATAGGCTTGGTGATACTGAGGCCAAGGAGGTGCTTCAGTTGTTGGTACAGTAGTTGATAGGGGAGTTGATAGGGTAGTTGGTTCAGTAGTGGGCAGAGTAGTTGATTCATCAGGTTGTAAGGTAGTAGTGGCAAAGATTTCATCAGGTGTATCTCTGAGATTAGGACGCCGTAGATAAATCTGTCTGGTCCGATTGAAAAACTGATGGTTGTGCTCTGTAGTAAAACTGTCCCACCATGACACAGAGCTTTCAGACACAGTGTAACACAAGACTAAGAGCAGCAAACAAAACAGGAGCAGTAACTTGAACCAGGAGTGGAACACAAGTTTCTTCTGATGACACAGATTCTCACCATGATACCTGAAAACAGAAGAAATACAAATGGAAGGAAAGTGAGAACACAACGGTGGATGAAAACAGGAAGTATAGTGTTGGGTCCAGCCAGGATGGCAAAGTTCAGGCTGTGTATGTTTGGAGAACTACAACAAAAGACTCTTTATCCCAGCATGCCTTGCAGGTACTCCCAGAATGCTTTGCCACACCTAACACAGAGGTGTGAAGTCTGGGAGGTATAAAGCCGGCCATGTCTCATTGTTCTGCCTCTTTCAAACGTTGTCTGCCGACGTCCGAGGATACCCAACTCTGTTCCTGTTTCAACACGCTGCCCTTTGTTTAAAGGTTTGGGCGTGCAGCTAATCCAAAGGCCTTGAAGCACACCGACGTCCGAAATTCCGAGCTTAGATCCTCCACTTGAACGCATCTCAGAAGAAGAGCGTTTTATTTTCTCCCGTATTAAAACGGTATTGAGAGAGACTGTAAGGATTACGTCTCGTTCCGTCCTTTAAAGAAAGGACACCCACGGAGATCACCTCGCTCGACGGAGGACACGACGGCCCTGCTCACCCTCTGGGACGCGCCGCCATCACCAAACAACTGCAGAAAGGCTGCTCCAGGACCTCTTTTCTTCTCATCAACCGTGGACAAAGCGGTTCCAAGTGAGGCTTAGCTAGGTCTGGGCAGTTAGATATAGAGAGTGTGTTTAATAACTGAGTTATTATTGTGAAACGGTGATAATATTTGCTTGGTGTTTGACCACTGTGTCTTAGATTTTACCAGAGTAAAATCCCCTTTGTTCTCTTTGTTTGACCACTGTGTCTTAGATTTTACCAGAGTAAAATCTCTTTTGTTCTCCTTATTTGTGCCGCTGTGTCCCGTGTGTTTATCTGTGAACTCCCGCGTCATAACCGAGTAATAGACTCACTATCAGAAAGACTAGTGTGAACGCCGTCTGATACAAACCCGGCCGCTGGTTTCTGTTAGCGAAGTAAGCTATGCTCTGAGTTGTGGTGAGCTCCAGTCCGAGATTGAGCTGTCGAGGTGCGTTGTTTTCTCTCGCTCTCTCGCCTTTACACACACACCTTTCGGTAGACGCACACACATAGAGACCTGTGGCTTTCCAGACGCTGCAGAAACGTAGATCACGTTCTGTGTCCGCCATCACGTGACCACGTGTGGTCGCTACCATTTCGTCTGTCTCTGTCTGTCTGTCCCCCCCCCCTTTTCTCTCTCTCTCTCTCTCACACACACACACACACACACACACACATGTGCCACGCTTGTTTGTTTTGTTTGTTACTTGTAGTTTGGCTTATGATGGTTGTTTGTTTGATTGAGTTTCATTGATTAACTTGATGTTGCTTTGTTAAATAAATTCTATTATATTTTACAAAGTCGTTGTTTGTGATCACTGTGAATTTGCTTTGTGACTTAGGCTGGGTGAAAGGGCTTTGTGTTCGGATTTCACACCTTCAATTAAATACAGATTATTAACTATTAATGATATTGGTATTTAATTAAATAATTTGAGACTGATATTGGTAATATTTTGGTTGTTCCCTGTTTACAGGGTGGTGCCCCGAGGTTTATTAAACGCAGTTTAATAACAATTATTGATTTAGATTAATAATTAAATAAACTTAATTATTAATTTATTTTGACAATCAAATTTTACTTCATAAAACCCAACATAGCAGTTGGTCAGGTATTCGCTCCTGAAAATTCCCAACATAATGATGCATCCCGTGTGAGGCCCTTAATAAACCAGCTTTGTTACATTGTTTGTTCACAGTGATCCAAACTTTTTAATCCTGAAGTGATTCTTCTAAGGAAATTCTCTTTTCTTTGGGAGATTACTTTTTGTTGTTTTTAAAGCAAAGCAAACATCAAGTTGTGTGTTAGTTGTGCTGCTGCGTGTTGACGAGTGAGTAGTTTAATAATTTTTTGTGTGCTTATTGTTGTTGGAGACAACAAGTTAGCCATTTGCTCAGTCAGGAGTGTAACTTTAAAATTGTTACAGAGCCAGCTGCCTGAGAGGTGTGTCTTCCCCCAATCCTCAAAAGGACTTGAGGTGTGAATGTTCGCACCTAGCTGCCAGGACAGACTGCACTGATCCGGTTTAGAACCGTAGGTCAGAATTGCCTCCTGCTGACTTTTTATCTTGCAGCTTCACAAACAGTAATCCACTAAGGTATTCTGTTTTACCACATCAACATTAACATTAACATGGGTACCAAAACTTCTTGTGAGCCAGGAGCTAAGACTCCTTTTGGATCAGACCACCACACATCACCAAAAGAAACTGTTGCTGGTCTGACGCAGCTCTCCTTAGAGGGGATTGCCAACCTGATCAGCTATTTCATTAGCATTTGTAAGGACACCTTGAGAAAGGTAGGTGACCAGGCCAACCCCCGAGCCAAGATCACCCCCAACAAAGACAGAATGTCTGCGAAAGACATTCAGCAGTCAGGGACCAAGGCCCCCTGTGGATCACACAATCCACCCCCTCAGGTTGGAGTTGCAGGTTTAAACCACGTCCCTTTAAAGGTCAACAGTCTGAACTCCTCCACCCTCAGCACAGGCGAAGATAAATTAAATGAGTCGGTTGAGTATATGACTCATCGAACAGGGAAACCACAGTACACATCTTCGAATGTTCTCGGCCAACTTCTCCTCCCTTTTCAGCGCAAATCATATTTGCAGCAAAAGAGACACCAGGCACAGCTCGCCCAGGTGCAAGAAGATAACCAGATCCTAAAGGACGGCTTCAAAAGGATGCAGGACCGACTTAAGACCTTGCAAGTCGAATGCAAGGCCCTGCAGGAGGAGAATAAAATACTGCAAGAAAGCTGCAGGTTAGCCAGACGAATGAAAGAAAGTGTCATGGTACCCGGAATTCAGGAGGAGCAGGTACGCACCGCAGCCCCCACGCCAGCTGAGGAAGCCCTACACAAGGGATGGGATACTGAACCAGATCCCTGGAGGAAGGAGACAGACATGTTGGACGACCAGAGGACTTATGAGTCTTCAGACGACTCGGGCAACTCCCACCAGGCTGTAACTCATGGTCTATGGACCAGACAGAGTGTCAGTGCTTCAATGGAGACACTCCAGCCAGAGGTCCAATCCCTGCAGGAAGAGAACAAATCTCTTCGTCAGCACCTACGAACTGCCAAGCAGAAGGTGTTAGACGCCTTTGAATTAATTAAGGGAGCACAGGTAAGCATAGAGCAAGCCACGTCGTCAGGATATGACTCTGATCGTGCACCAAGCCCCTTAGAAGATCAAACGCCCCTGCTGAAAAAGCTCAGTAGAAAACCGAGCAGCCAGGATAGTCTAATGACTGAACAAAGTCTTGTTCCCCCTGTTAATCCTGAACAGAAAGACTTTGACTGTAGAGCCCCTCCCTTTGAGAAAACGCTCCGGTATATTGACAGCTGTCACACCTTTTCACACCTTCACAGGTTTGAATCACCCCATGGGAAGGGGGGTGACATCTCAGCCCCCTCAGGCAGAGATTACAGCAGGCCCTCTCCTACTACCTGCAGGTTCCCACACATACACCCTGAGCGTCACAAAGGTGACGTAGCACTTGAAGGCAACGAATTGCCTCGTGCTATGAAGCAGTCCAAGAGACCACGTCACCGGCAGAGAAGACGACAGAGCCAGGGGGGTGAAGGGTTGAGCCAGCCGTAGGGTAGGTTCCAGCCTGAGGAGTCAATCACTGACAGACCTGAACAGAACTCTCGGGATGACCGAAGCCTAAGACAGAAGGGTAGGTATAACCAGAGTTCCCAAGAGGAACTCTCGGGATGACCGAAGCCTAAGTCAGAAGGGTAGGTATAACCAGAGTTCCCAAGAGCTTCATAAGGAAGCAGGTCTCGGCAGTGAAATGACTAGCACAATTCCGAGGGGGGTGATAGATGGGGTAAGACAGTGGCAGGCCTCCAGCCCTTACAAAGAACCAGGTTCTGACTCCACATTGGGGAGGCGTGAGTAGCTCCCATTTCAAAATCCAGTAACTCTACTCACGCTTTTGTTGTTGTTGTTTTGTTTTGTTTTGTGGCCTCACACCCATAGTGAGACTCTACATGTACATGTACATTACGCACTGACATGCCACAAACACACACAGGCTTTCTCCTGCCCAGTCAAGGAGTTAGCCCACACATCTACACATGAAACTCTTCTCTTTCTCTCTTCCTCTTGTTTGTTTGTTTCATGTGTTTTGTCCAAGAATGCACCTTGAGCAGCAATGCTTCGCTAATGTCTGATTATGTTTTGATGTTTAGCGTTAGACATAGTTAGACAGTCTGCCCAGACTTTGCCTCAATGTCTGCCCAGACCAAATGCCTCTTGAATTTATGGACTGTTTGCCAAATTAACTTTTGTACAAGTATCTCCAAAGCACGTGGACTGGTGGCCCATAGTGCCCTGAAGACCATGACCTGCATCCCGCTCTTCAGGCCAGGGGGGATGTTGGGTCCAGCCAGGATGGCAAAGTTCAGGCTGTGTATGTTTGGAGAACTACAACAAAAGACTCTTTATCCCAGCATGCCTTGCAGGTACTCCCAGAATGCTTTGCCACACCTAACACAGAGGTGTGAAGTCTGGGAGGTATAAAGCCGGCCATGTCTCATTGTTCTGCCTCTTTCAAACGTTGTCTGCCGACGTCCGAGGATACCCAACTCTGTTCCTGTTTCAACACGCTGCCCTTTGTTTAAAGGTTTGGGCGTGCAGCTAATCCAAAGGCCTTGAAGCACACCGACGTCCGAAATTCCGAGCTTAGATCCTCCACTTGAACGCATCTCAGAAGAAGAGCGTTTTATTTTCTCCCGTATTAAAACGGTATTGAGAGAGACTGTAAGGATTACGTCTCGTTCCGTCCTTTAAAGAAAGGACACCCACGGAGATCACCTCGCTCGACGGAGGACACGACGGCCCTGCTCACCCTCTGGGACGCGCCGCCATCACCAAACAACTGCAGAAAGGCTGCTCCAGGACCTCTTTTCTTCTCATCAACCGTGGACAAAGCGGTTCCAAGTGAGGCTTAGCTAGGTCTGGGCAGTTAGATATAGAGAGTGTGTTTAATAACTGAGTTATTATTGTGAAACGGTGATAATATTTGCTTGTTGTTTGACCACTGTGTCTTAGATTTTACCAGAGTAAAATCTCCTTTGTTCTCTTTGTTTGACCACTGTGTCTTAGATTTTACCAGAGTAAAATCTCTTTTGTTCTCCTTATTTGTGCCGCTGTGTCCCGTGTGTTTATCTGTGAACTCCCGCGTCATAACCGAGTAATAGACTCACTATCAGAAAGACTAGTGTGAACGCCGTCTGATACAAACCCGGCCGCTGGTTTCTGTTAGCGAAGTAAGCTATGCTCTGAGTTGTGGTGAGCTCCAGTCCGAGATTGAGCTGTCGAGGTGCGTTGTTTTCTCTCGCTCTCTCGCCTTTACACACACACCTTTCGGTAGACGCACACACATAGAGACCTGTGGCTTTCCAGACGCTGCAGAAACGTAGATCACGTTCTGTGTCCGCCATCACGTGACCACGTGTGGTCGCTACCATTTCGTCTGTCTCTGTCTGTCTGTCCCCCCCCCCTTTTCTCTCTCTCTCTCTCTCACACACACACACACACACACACACACATGTGCCACGCTTGTTTGTTTTGTTTGTTACTTGTAGTTTGGCTTATGATGGTTGTTTGTTTGATTGAGTTTCATTGATTAACTTGATGTTGCTTTGTTAAATAAATTCTATTATATTTTACAAAGTCGTTGTTTGTGATCACTGTGAATTTGCTTTGTGACTTAGGCTGGGTGAAAGGGCTTTGTGTTCGGATTTCACACCTTCAATTAAATACAGATTATTAACTATTAATGATATTGGTATTTAATTAAATAATTTGAGACTGATATTGGTAATATTTTGGTTGTTCCCTGTTTACAGGGTGGTGCCCCGAGGTTTATTAAACGCAGTTTAATAACAATTATTGATTTAGATTAATAATTAAATAAACTTAATTATTAATTTATTTTGACAATCAAATTTTACTTCATAAAACCCAACATAGCAGTTGGTCAGGTATTCGCTCCTGAAAATTCCCAACATAATGATGCATCCCGTGTGAGGCCCTTAATAAACCAGCTTTGTTACATTGTTTGTTCACAGTGATCCAAACTTTTTAATCCTGAAGTGATTCTTCTAAGGAAATTCTCTTTTCTTTGGGAGATTACTTTTTGTTGTTTTTAAAGCAAAGCAAACATCAAGTTGTGTGTTAGTTGTGCTGCTGCGTGTTGACGAGTGAGTAGTTTAATAATTTTTTGTGTGCTTATTGTTGTTGGAGACAACAAGTTAGCCATTTGCTCAGTCAGGAGTGTAACTTTAAAATTGTTACAGAGCCAGCTGCCTGAGAGGTGTGTCTTCCCCCAATCCTCAAAAGGACTTGAGGTGTGAATGTTCGCACCTAGCTGCCAGGACAGACTGCACTGATCCGGTTTAGAACCGTAGGTCAGAATTGCCTCCTGCTGACTTTTTATCTTGCAGCTTCACAAACAGTAATCCACTAAGGTATTCTGTTTTACCACATCAACATTAACATTAACATGGGTACCAAAACTTCTTGTGAGCCAGGAGCTAAGACTCCTTTTGGATCAGACCACCACACATCACCAAAAGAAACTGTTGCTGGTCTGACGCAGCTCTCCTTAGAGGGGATTGCCAACCTGATCAGCTATTTCATTAGCATTTGTAAGGACACCTTGAGAAAGGTAGGTGACCAGGCCAACCCCCGAGCCAAGATCACCCCCAACAAAGACAGAATGTCTGCGAAAGACATTCAGCAGTCAGGGACCAAGGCCCCCTGTGGATCACACAATCCACCCCCTCAGGTTGGAGTTGCAGGTTTAAACCACGTCCCTTTAAAGGTCAACAGTCTGAACTCCTCCACCCTCAGCACAGGCGAAGATAAATTAAATGAGTCGGTTGAGTATATGACTCATCGAACAGGGAAACCACAGTACACATCTTCGAATGTTCTCGGCCAACTTCTCCTCCCTTTTCAGCGCAAATCATATTTGCAGCAAAAGAGACACCAGGCACAGCTCGCCCAGGTGCAAGAAGATAACCAGATCCTAAAGGACGGCTTCAAAAGGATGCAGGACCGACTTAAGACCTTGCAAGTCGAATGCAAGGCCCTGCAGGAGGAGAATAAAATACTGCAAGAAAGCTGCAGGTTAGCCAGACGAATGAAAGAAAGTGTCATGGTACCCGGAATTCAGGAGGAGCAGGTACGCACCGCAGCCCCCACGCCAGCTGAGGAAGCCCTACACAAGGGATGGGATACTGAACCAGATCCCTGGAGGAAGGAGACAGACATGTTGGACGACCAGAGGACTTATGAGTCTTCAGACGACTCGGGCAACTCCCACCAGGCTGTAACTCATGGTCTATGGACCAGACAGAGTGTCAGTGCTTCAATGGAGACACTCCAGCCAGAGGTCCAATCCCTGCAGGAAGAGAACAAATCTCTTCGTCAGCACCTACGAACTGCCAAGCAGAAGGTGTTAGACGCCTTTGAATTAATTAAGGGAGCACAGGTAAGCATAGAGCAAGCCACGTCGTCAGGATATGACTCTGATCGTGCACCAAGCCCCTTAGAAGATCAAACGCCCCTGCTGAAAAAGCTCAGTAGAAAACCGAGCAGCCAGGATAGTCTAATGACTGAACAAAGTCTTGTTCCCCCTGTTAATCCTGAACAGAAAGACTTTGACTGTAGAGCCCCTCCCTTTGAGAAAACGCTCCGGTATATTGACAGCTGTCACACCTTTTCACACCTTCACAGGTTTGAATCACCCCATGGGAAGGGGGGTGACATCTCAGCCCCCTCAGGCAGAGATTACAGCAGGCCCTCTCCTACTACCTGCAGGTTCCCACACATACACCCTGAGCGTCACAAAGGTGACGTAGCACTTGAAGGCAACGAATTGCCTCGTGCTATGAAGCAGTCCAAGAGACCACGTCACCGGCAGAGAAGACGACAGAGCCAGGGGGGTGAAGGGTTGAGCCAGCCGTAGGGTAGGTTCCAGCCTGAGGAGTCAATCACTGACAGACCTGAACAGAACTCTCGGGATGACCGAAGCCTAAGACAGAAGGGTAGGTATAACCAGAGTTCCCAAGAGGAACTCTCGGGATGACCGAAGCCTAAGTCAGAAGGGTAGGTATAACCAGAGTTCCCAAGAGCTTCATAAGGAAGCAGGTCTCGGCAGTGAAATGACTAGCACAATTCCGAGGGGGGTGATAGATGGGGTAAGACAGTGGCAGGCCTCCAGCCCTTACAAAGAACCAGGTTCTGACTCCACATTGGGGAGGCGTGAGTAGCTCCCATTTCAAAATCCAGTAACTCTACTCACGCTTTTGTTGTTGTTGTTTTGTTTTGTTTTGTGGCCTCACACCCATAGTGAGACTCTACATGTACATGTACATTACGCACTGACATGCCACAAACACACACAGGCTTTCTCCTGCCCAGTCAAGGAGTTAGCCCACACATCTACACATGAAACTCTTCTCTTTCTCTCTTCCTCTTGTTTGTTTGTTTCATGTGTTTTGTCCAAGAATGCACCTTGAGCAGCAATGCTTCGCTAATGTCTGATTATGTTTTGATGTTTAGCGTTAGACATAGTTAGACAGTCTGCCCAGACTTTGCCTCAATGTCTGCCCAGACCAAATGCCTCTTGAATTTATGGACTGTTTGCCAAATTAACTTTTGTACAAGTATCTCCAAAGCACGTGGACTGGTGGCCCATAGTGCCCTGAAGACCATGACCTGCATCCCGCTCTTCAGGCCAGGGGGGATGTTGGGTCCAGCCAGGATGGCAAAGTTCAGGCTGTGTATGTTTGGAGAACTACAACAAAAGACTCTTTATCCCAGCATGCCTTGCAGGTACTCCCAGAATGCTTTGCCACACCTAACACAGAGGTGTGAAGTCTGGGAGGTATAAAGCCGGCCATGTCTCATTGTTCTGCCTCTTTCAAACGTTGTCTGCCGACGTCCGAGGATACCCAACTCTGTTCCTGTTTCAACACGCTGCCCTTTGTTTAAAGGTTTGGGCGTGCAGCTAATCCAAAGGCCTTGAAGCACACCGACGTCCGAAATTCCGAGCTTAGATCCTCCACTTGAACGCATCTCAGAAGAAGAGCGTTTTATTTTCTCCCGTATTAAAACGGTATTGAGAGAGACTGTAAGGATTACGTCTCGTTCCGTCCTTTAAAGAAAGGACACCCACGGAGATCACCTCGCTCGACGGAGGACACGACGGCCCTGCTCACCCTCTGGGACGCGCCGCCATCACCAAACAACTGCAGAAAGGCTGCTCCAGGACCTCTTTTCTTCTCATCAACCGTGGACAAAGCGGTTCCAAGTGAGGCTTAGCTAGGTCTGGGCAGTTAGATATAGAGAGTGTGTTTAATAACTGAGTTATTATTGTGAAACGGTGATAATATTTGCTTGTTGTTTGACCACTGTGTCTTAGATTTTACCAGAGTAAAATCTCCTTTGTTCTCTTTGTTTGACCACTGTGTCTTAGATTTTACCTGAGTAAAATCTCTTTTGTTCTCCTTATTTGTGCCGCTGTGTCCCGTGTGTTTATCTGTGAACTCCCGCGTCATAACCGAGTAATAGACTCACTATCAGAAAGACTAGTGTGAACGCCGTCTGATACAAACCCGGCCGCTGGTTTCTGTTAGCGAAGTAAGCTATGCTCTGAGTTGTGGTGAGCTCCAGTCCGAGATTGAGCTGTCGAGGTGCGTTGTTTTCTCTCGCTCTCTCGCCTTTACACACACACCTTTCGGTAGACGCACACACATAGAGACCTGTGGCTTTCCAGACGCTGCAGAAACGTAGATCACGTTCTGTGTCCGCCATCACGTGACCACGTGTGGTCGCTACCATTTCGTCTGTCTCTGTCTGTCTGTCCCCCCCCCCTTTTCTCTCTCTCTCTCTCTCACACACACACACACACACACACACACATGTGCCACGCTTGTTTGTTTTGTTTGTTACTTGTAGTTTGGCTTATGATGGTTGTTTGTTTGATTGAGTTTCATTGATTAACTTGATGTTGCTTTGTTAAATAAATTCTATTATATTTTACAAAGTCGTTGTTTGTGATCACTGTGAATTTGCTTTGTGACTTAGGCTGGGTGAAAGGGCTTTGTGTTCGGATTTCACACCTTCAATTAAATACAGATTATTAACTATTAATGATATTGGTATTTAATTAAATAATTTGAGACTGATATTGGTAATATTTTGGTTGTTCCCTGTTTACAGGGTGGTGCCCCGAGGTTTATTAAACGCAGTTTAATAACAATTATTGATTTAGATTAATAATTAAATAAACTTAATTATTAATTTATTTTGACAATCAAATTTTACTTCATAAAACCCAACATAGCAGTTGGTCAGGTATTCGCTCCTGAAAATTCCCAACATAATGATGCATCCCGTGTGAGGCCCTTAATAAACCAGCTTTGTTACATTGTTTGTTCACAGTGATCCAAACTTTTTAATCCTGAAGTGATTCTTCTAAGGAAATTCTCTTTTCTTTGGGAGATTACTTTTTGTTGTTTTTAAAGCAAAGCAAACATCAAGTTGTGTGTTAGTTGTGCTGCTGCGTGTTGACGAGTGAGTAGTTTAATAATTTTTTGTGTGCTTATTGTTGTTGGAGACAACAAGTTAGCCATTTGCTCAGTCAGGAGTGTAACTTTAAAATTGTTACAGAGCCAGCTGCCTGAGAGGTGTGTCTTCCCCCAATCCTCAAAAGGACTTGAGGTGTGAATGTTCGCACCTAGCTGCCAGGACAGACTGCACTGATCCGGTTTAGAACCGTAGGTCAGAATTGCCTCCTGCTGACTTTTTATCTTGCAGCTTCACAAACAGTAATCCACTAAGGTATTCTGTTTTACCACATCAACATTAACATTAACATGGGTACCAAAACTTCTTGTGAGCCAGGAGCTAAGACTCCTTTTGGATCAGACCACCACACATCACCAAAAGAAACTGTTGCTGGTCTGACGCAGCTCTCCTTAGAGGGGATTGCCAACCTGATCAGCTATTTCATTAGCATTTGTAAGGACACCTTGAGAAAGGTAGGTGACCAGGCCAACCCCCGAGCCAAGATCACCCCCAACAAAGACAGAATGTCTGCGAAAGACATTCAGCAGTCAGGGACCAAGGCCCCCTGTGGATCACACAATCCACCCCCTCAGGTTGGAGTTGCAGGTTTAAACCACGTCCCTTTAAAGGTCAACAGTCTGAACTCCTCCACCCTCAGCACAGGCGAAGATAAATTAAATGAGTCGGTTGAGTATATGACTCATCGAACAGGGAAACCACAGTACACATCTTCGAATGTTCTCGGCCAACTTCTCCTCCCTTTTCAGCGCAAATCATATTTGCAGCAAAAGAGACACCAGGCACAGCTCGCCCAGGTGCAAGAAGATAACCAGATCCTAAAGGACGGCTTCAAAAGGATGCAGGACCGACTTAAGACCTTGCAAGTCGAATGCAAGGCCCTGCAGGAGGAGAATAAAATACTGCAAGAAAGCTGCAGGTTAGCCAGACGAATGAAAGAAAGTGTCATGGTACCCGGAATTCAGGAGGAGCAGGTACGCACCGCAGCCCCCACGCCAGCTGAGGAAGCCCTACACAAGGGATGGGATACTGAACCAGATCCCTGGAGGAAGGAGACAGACATGTTGGACGACCAGAGGACTTATGAGTCTTCAGACGACTCGGGCAACTCCCACCAGGCTGTAACTCATGGTCTATGGACCAGACAGAGTGTCAGTGCTTCAATGGAGACACTCCAGCCAGAGGTCCAATCCCTGCAGGAAGAGAACAAATCTCTTCGTCAGCACCTACGAACTGCCAAGCAGAAGGTGTTAGACGCCTTTGAATTAATTAAGGGAGCACAGGTAAGCATAGAGCAAGCCACGTCGTCAGGATATGACTCTGATCGTGCACCAAGCCCCTTAGAAGATCAAACGCCCCTGCTGAAAAAGCTCAGTAGAAAACCGAGCAGCCAGGATAGTCTAATGACTGAACAAAGTCTTGTTCCCCCTGTTAATCCTGAACAGAAAGACTTTGACTGTAGAGCCCCTCCCTTTGAGAAAACGCTCCGGTATATTGACAGCTGTCACACCTTTTCACACCTTCACAGGTTTGAATCACCCCATGGGAAGGGGGGTGACATCTCAGCCCCCTCAGGCAGAGATTACAGCAGGCCCTCTCCTACTACCTGCAGGTTCCCACACATACACCCTGAGCGTCACAAAGGTGACGTAGCACTTGAAGGCAACGAATTGCCTCGTGCTATGAAGCAGTCCAAGAGACCACGTCACCGGCAGAGAAGACGACAGAGCCAGGGGGGTGAAGGGTTGAGCCAGCCGTAGGGTAGGTTCCAGCCTGAGGAGTCAATCACTGACAGACCTGAACAGAACTCTCGGGATGACCGAAGCCTAAGACAGAAGGGTAGGTATAACCAGAGTTCCCAAGAGGAACTCTCGGGATGACCGAAGCCTAAGTCAGAAGGGTAGGTATAACCAGAGTTCCCAAG
Source organism: Symphodus melops (assembly GCF_947650265.1). Taxonomy (NCBI): domain Eukaryota; kingdom Metazoa; phylum Chordata; class Actinopteri; order Labriformes; family Labridae; genus Symphodus; species Symphodus melops. Next base: position 14,766,827 of record NC_136692.1, on the reverse strand, counting down.
AGCTTCATAAGGAAGCAGGTCTCGGCAGTGAAATGACTAGCACAATTCCGAGGGGGGTGATAGATGGGGTAAGACAGTGGCAGGCCTCCAGCCCTTACAAAGAACCAGGTTCTGACTCCACATTGGGGAGGCGTGAGTAGCTCCCATTTCAAAATCCAGTAACTCTACTCACGCTTTTGTTGTTGTTGTTTTGTTTTGTTTTGTGGCCTCACACCCATAGTGAGACTCTACATGTACATGTACATTACGCACTGACATGCCACAAACACACACAGGCTTTCTCCTGCCCAGTCAAGGAGTTAGCCCACACATCTACACATGAAACTCTTCTCTTTCTCTCTTCCTCTTGTTTGTTTGTTTCATGTGTTTTGTCCAAGAATGCACCTTGAGCAGCAATGCTTCGCTAATGTCTGATTATGTTTTGATGTTTAGCGTTAGACATAGTTAGACAGTCTGCCCAGACTTTGCCTCAATGTCTGCCCAGACCAAATGCCTCTTGAATTTATGGACTGTTTGCCAAATTAACTTTTGTACAAGTATCTCCAAAGCACGTGGACTGGTGGCCCATAGTGCCCTGAAGACCATGACCTGCATCCCGCTCTTCAGGCCAGGGGGGATGTTGGGTCCAGCCAGGATGGCAAAGTTCAGGCTGTGTATGTTTGGAGAACTACAACAAAAGACTCTTTATCCCAGCATGCCTTGCAGGTACTCCCAGAATGCTTTGCCACACCTAACACAGAGGTGTGAAGTCTGGGAGGTATAAAGCCGGCCATGTCTCATTGTTCTGCCTCTTTCAAACGTTGTCTGCCGACGTCCGAGGATACCCAACTCTGTTCCTGTTTCAACACGCTGCCCTTTGTTTAAAGGTTTGGGCGTGCAGCTAATCCAAAGGCCTTGAAGCACACCGACGTCCGAAATTCCGAGCTTAGATCCTCCACTTGAACGCATCTCAGAAGAAGAGCGTTTTATTTTCTCCCGTATTAAAACGGTATTGAGAGAGACTGTAAGGATTACGTCTCGTTCCGTCCTTTAAAGAAAGGACACCCACGGAGATCACCTCGCTCGACGGAGGACACGACGGCCCTGCTCACCCTCTGGGACGCGCCGCCATCACCAAACAACTGCAGAAAGGCTGCTCCAGGACCTCTTTTCTTCTCATCAACCGTGGACAAAGCGGTTCCAAGTGAGGCTTAGCTAGGTCTGGGCAGTTAGATATAGAGAGTGTGTTTAATAACTGAGTTATTATTGTGAAACGGTGATAATATTTGCTTGTTGTTTGACCACTGTGTCTTAGATTTTACCAGAGTAAAATCTCCTTTGTTCTCTTTGTTTGACCACTGTGTCTTAGATTTTACCTGAGTAAAATCTCTTTTGTTCTCCTTATTTGTGCCGCTGTGTCCCGTGTGTTTATCTGTTAACTCCCGCGTCATAACCGAGTAATAGACTCACTATCAGAAAGACTAGTGTGAACGCCGTCTGATACAAACCCGGCCGCTGGTTTCTGTTAGCGAAGTAAGCTATGCTCTGAGTTGTGGTGAGCTCCAGTCTGAGATTGAGCTGTTGAGGTGCGTTGTTTTCTCTCGCTCTCTCGCCTTTACACACACACCTTTCGGTAGACGCACACACATAGAGACCTGTGGCTTTCCAGACGCTGCAGAAACGTAGATCACGTTCTGTGTCCGCCATCACGTGACCACGTGTGGTCGCTACCATTTCGTCTGTCTCTGTCTGTCTGTCCCCCCCCCTTTTCTCTCTCTCTCTCTCACACACACACACACACACACACACACACACATGTGCCACGCTTGTTTGTTTTGTTTGTTACTTGTAGTTTGGCTTATGATGGTTGTTTGTTTGATTGAGTTTCATTGATTAACTTGATGTTGCTTTGTTAAATAAATTCTATTATATTTTACAAAGTCGTTGTTTGTGATCACTGTGAAGTTGCTTTGTGACTTAGGCTGGGTGAAAGGGCTTTGTGTTCGGATTTCACACCTTCAATTAAATACAGATTATTAATTATTAATGATATTGGTATTTAATTAAATAATTTGAGACTGATATTGGTAATATTTTGGTTGTTCCCTGTTTACAGGGTGGTGCCCCGAGGTTTATTAAACGCAGTTTAATAACAATTATTGATTTAGATTAATAATTAAATAAACTTAATTATTAATTTATTTTGACAATCAAATTTTACTTCATAAAACCCAACATAGCAGTTGGTCAGGTATTCGCTCCTGAAAATTCCCAACAATAGTGTTGCAATAGAGACATTGATGTAGGTGTTGGCTTCAACTTTTTGGCAAACTGTATAAGTATCCTTTTGCAATAACTCACAGTGAACCAGCACTCAATAGAGCAAAAGATTCAATGATATTTATAGTTATCACTACGGTGCACTTGACATATGGAAAGCAGTAGGGCTATTATATCAATTAAACAACGGCAATAGGCCTAAACAAATTCAAAAACAGCATTAGAGGTGAAAAAGACTGCCACCACAAAAGACATACAAAATAAAATGCTGCATAATATATTGTTATGATGGCCAATATTTTTTTGTACTATTATTCCAATATAAAAATGTAGTCAATGACCTCAAAAGGAACAAGATGATTTTATCTATTAAAAAGGGCATTTAGTCAGAACACAAAATGTAGAAAAGCAAATTCCATGGACTTTTGCATTTATCAGGTACGGTTTTGAGATTGATCTCTCTGCAGTCAAAGTATATAAAATACATCACCGTCAGGAGAAGGCTCCATCGTTTCTTTATGGATTTCCAAAATGTATCTTTATGTAATGTAATGTTTAATAGGGAAATAACGATTTGAGCAAGCCATTAGACCGGCCGCTGTGTTTAGTTAAAATAATTGCGCCTGAATGTAAACATTTCAGGAGAAGAACGCTGATAAAATCTTTAAAGTATAAGAATGATCTAGAGCATCACAGCGGCATGTTTACATGCACTTTTGAGATTTTCGCACTGAAAAGACAAGACTTGTGATCATCCTGACATTGATGCCTACAGAGCTGACGTTAATTTATTGGCTTTGAAAAGGCCGACTTACTGTAGTTTGATTTGCGTTGTTTTAATCAAAATGCACAAAAAAATAAGCCTATAGTCTAAATCTATCGGAGGGGATCAACATGAGACCATGGTGTGGACTAAGTAGTAGCAGGTCATTCTCTGACAGTCAAACAAATGAAGACTGGGCACCTGCTCCAACAAACGCATGCACAACAAAAACTATTAAACAACCTGTGGACTGAAATCTTACTGGTGTGCAGCAGTGATTCCTTCCTCAGTGGGGAAAACCCCAACGACTCTCCGTGATCTCCGAGGTGACGAGGACAGTATGGACAGGAGGACGCCTACCATTGCCTTCTGTGCTCGCCTGAAGCAGACAGCGGACACTAAGAAGGTCCGCCAGGTGAGAGTGATGACTCGGGCAGGGGCGGCACGCTCCGTGGGGATTTCGTGAAACTGCACTAGTGACATTTATGGGATTAAAGTTTGAACTTTTGAAAGAAGTGTGGGCCGCGTGTGTTTACCGCTGACTGTCAGACGCAAACAGAGTAAAAAGGTGAGGTTGTGTAGGGCTACTTAATTGCTGAAATTGAGCGGCACGTGAGAAATGGGTGCGTTTGATGTAGGCTTTGCTACAGCCGATGGATAGAAAGGCACGGGCGGTTGTCTGAAAGGGCTTTGATTATAGACGGCCCTTGTAACAACAAAAAAATAGATTAATAAATATGACGTATAGACTAAAGAGTTCCGGCACTGCAGTTTTAACAGAAGCACAAAATTCACAGACAATAAGCTACTTCTTTTTTTAAATATTTGTTCTAAGTTAAACTGATTGTCACTTCCTGCACCTTTATGTTGTGACTCCCATTAGACCTTTGAGGAAAGTAAAATTTGCCGAGTAAAATATACATCTCTCTGACACTGAAGAACCAGGAGCCTTGGATGTTTGAGAAGATTTATCATGGAATAAACATGAGGCTTAAATAAATAAACGTCAAATAAAAAAAGGATCCAGTTACTGTCGCTTATTGTTTTCTTAATGTGCTGACTTGGAGCTGATGAGTCGGACAGTCAGATAATGGTTTACCTGTTTGAGGCCAGGTCTTATGACCACTATAGAGAATAACCCACATATTGCCTTATAACTGTTATCACCTCTCCAAATGGCAGCAGGTGAGCGTGAACCTGCGTTCACTTCTGTCGGCATAAACGCACATGAGGCTGATAATGTGGACGGGGTGCAACTGGAAAGTAAAGTTGTCCAGGGACATTTTTGCTGAAAATATGCTCCCATAAGTCTCTGTTGATTTGGGTTTTTTTTTTATTTAAAATGCATTATACCATTCGGCTAGGCTTCACAAACAATAAGCTTACATTTTAGACTATAGCCTATACGCCATATATCGTGTGTTATTTCATTTCATCATCTTAAGTGAACCTTTTTTACTGCCAACATCCCTACTGATAACAATAAGAAGCGTTTATTCAATAAAAGCAACTTAAATAAATAAATACATAAATAAATTAATTAGATACAGTGGGAAGTGATGGCGAGTGATCTTTTTGTAAGACAAACACTTAAACAATGATGCTCTGCACAATAATTAACATATTTGTTGTAATTTAGGGATTGGAAGTTCTTACCTTTTCTGCCCATTTCTACCTGAGCCAGTCTCTAGATCCTCCATGATAGCCGTCACACGTTCTTCCTGGACTTCCTCAACTTAGTTTGATTTAGCCATTGATTCAGCATGAAAAGAAAGTATGGTACAGACCTATTGACTTACAATGACATCCGTGTACACGTTAATCTGCCCTGCCCCCTCCTTGAAAATGAGCTATAACGATATGTGTACATTGAATAAGAGAGAGAGAGAGAAAGAAAGAAGGAGAGGGAGGAGGAGGAGGAGGTCGTGTCGCAGACGTTCACACATTCTGTCGCCTTTACACACACACACACACACACACACACACACACACACACACACACACACACACACAAGCGTAAATACAGGCTGAACGCAATGCTAAGAAATAAACAAAAAAATTATTTGTCCCTAACCACAAATTAACATTTATTCCATGGTGTCTTGTGGTGTCTTTAGGAATTTTATTTGAATGTGTTCTGCCTGTGATTAAGAGAGGAGGAAGGGGCTCTAAGCACAGTAATTAAGCAAAAGGGAGGAGACACATTTTTCTTTATGTTGAAACAGGAAAGGCCACACGTTTTTTTTTCTGCAAAACGTGTTTTACATGTTCTTATTTTCACTCGTTGTTTTATAAACATGTTATACCAACTTTAAAAATTAGTTCAATCGTTATGATTGTAAATGGATGACAGGAGCCAGCTGCAGACATTCTTCCCTTTGTCCTATCAGATGATAAATTAGTATATCAATCAGTGTACTCTTTGTAGTCTTTGCTGTTTATCTAACCACATAATACCGTTTTGCTTAATCAATTACTTTTCTTTGCAAATGTAGCCTGACAGCTCTATTTGTCAAGAAGGCAGTGAACCAAACTGTCACTGTTAAGCTGATGTTTTATTTAAATAGTAACACTAGCCTACATGTGTGCTGATCCTGCCATGGCCAAGAAGCAGGATGCTTTCACCACAGTTGTTGACACTAAAGTGAAAATATGTAAGTTATTCTTTTTGGAGCAATGTTTAGTATATGCTCTGTTTGCTCCACTGCATTATGCCTTCATAATAGAACACTAAAGGATTGCTTGCTTTCTGTTTTAAATTTTATTGGACACAATTTTACCAGGCATATGTATCAGTGCTGTCGTCTCACAGCAAGAAGGTTTCTGGTTCAAAACCCAGCGGGGACCTTTGTGCGACTATTATCCTTTTTAAACTTATTAAATCGGTTTTAACTTAAATGAATAACTAGCAAAAATATGGGTTATACAATAATGAAGGGACATTGAAACTTTAAAATACTGTTATAAAACAAGATATCAGGTATTTCCGCTATGCATCTTTTAACTTATATAGGGAACAAGGGTGGTGTTTTGAAACAAAAGGGTAAGGATGGGGATGGCAGGTGACATATTTATGAGGATAAAGTTAAATAAGCATTATTTTGTGTTTTAACAAAGAAGTGCTTTAGTTTACCCTATATAAGAATAGTTTAGATTGTGCTATGGGTTTGTAACAATTAAAAGGGTTCATATATTTTATGAGCTCAAAGTAAAACATTTTTGCTGACTTCATCTGACCACAAGTCAGGCATTTCTTTGGAAACACCCACGGATTGATTTAGAAGACACTACTCAAGGCAGACAGCTAAATAGTTCCCTCCTAATGTTATTTAAAGTCCTGTGGTAAACAGCTCCTTTAGGGATCTTTAAATGTGTCTAGTATTGCATTCAAGTGTACGTTTCATGTGTCAGAAATGTAGTTTGCTGTTTATCATTATGCTATATTAATTATGTTTTGAGTTGAAGCACATATGGGGAAAAAATACTGTAGTTCCTCCATTGTAAAACAGCTGCTGCATGGTTGTGCCAGCCTCCCTGACCTGTACCATAAATGTAAGAGCAAAGAATGTGGTCTAACAGGAATTTTCTAAAGTCAAACTTCTGAGTTTCTGGAATGGAGGTTTTTTTTGCTTAGCAACACAAATAATTCTACCTGATGAGGCCGTTTGAACACACATCCTTTTGTTCCCAACAGTCGATGAAAGAAATGTACAACTATTAGCTTTCTTGCTGGACAATAGATTAATTAACCTATAGGCTATCTGTGTGACGGTTTAAATCCTTTCATTTAACTTTCTAAATGTAACAAACAAAGGTGATTCTCATAATGCCTCACGATTCAATCTAAGTAATTAAAATGAATGAAGCCAAAACTAAAAACTCCCCACCTTAAAATCAGCTGACTTACAGCAACAGCTAAAGTGAAAAAAAGTTGTTTAAGTAAAAAAACAAAAAAACAGTTCACACGACAGTTCATTGGATTGTCTTGAAAATATAAGGATTCATATACATGGACGGACATTGTCTTTTATCATTGCTCTGTCTTTGCAATGAAGTCAAGGTAAGATCTTTATCACCCACCCCTCCCCCCACCACCACCAAACTTGTGAAGACGGTTTGACTACACATGGACACACAATAAACTTTAACAGGACAAAACCAAACAGAAACTTCATCTGTCAGTTTATTGACACTCATTGTCCTCGTCCCCAACACCGGTATGAACGTCCATATAAAATATTGCAGTGGCCCTGATGTACAGATCCCAACTGTTGTCAAGTTCTAAATGTTTTGTTTCCTAACTCAACAAAATCACATTTTACACTCAACATTTATGTTTATATGTGTTCATATTTTATTTGATATATTTTGTTTGAAACACAAGGCACTTGACACCATTGAAATACTGATTAAGATCAATCAAAATGCAAACAATACACGATAATTCAACAAAGAAACTGACCTCATATGGCCATTGTCAAAAATGTATGCAAAAAAAGTAATACTCATATCTTTTAATTGGCTTCTTGTTGAGTACCATTTTGTCACATCCTTTAAAAGCAAATGTGTACCCAGTACTGCCTAATACACACTTTTGTCTACCTCCCTCTGTGAACGCAGTCCTCATTTGGTCTTGTCCAAAAGAATAAGGCTGATCATGGTTAGATCATTGTCTTGGAATGATTAATAGAGCAAATATGTACTTAAGATATACTGAAAGCAAATAGTTCAAACCTTAAACCTGAGTGGGTTAAGTCTTACTTAGTTTGAAGTCTTACGTCACAAGCCAAAACTAATCTGAGCCAAACTGTTTCTGACCTAATACAAGTGATGGTCTCATTGAAATTACTTTATGACCAGTAGCCACAATCTGTGAGTAACCACACCATAAACTCTTAACACATGTCTTTAGGTGAATGAATCATAGTAATGTAGTTTTACGATCTGGACACAGGACTCAAAGATAACCGCCATTCAAGTCCAAAGAACTGCCTTGCACAAACACTTACTGTAAGGACAAGGATAGGTTTACAAATATAAAGAACTGCATGGGGGGAAAAAATCATAACAGAAATTATTGTATTTTTTTTTTTTTGTAAAAAGCAATGGAGATGTCCCCAAAACAACTTCTAGTGTGACTGGAATTCCTTTAGTTTTCCATCAGTGACTGGTGTCAATATGACATTGGATTTTACATGGCCTTACACAGTGAATAGTCAGCACCTCTTCACAAATCACAAACTTTGGCCATGGAGCACCAATAGGACTACATTTGAAAAATCAATAGTCATCGTCATATACAGTACTTTCTTATTTTTCAGTTTTCTCCAAGATCCATTCCTTTCCCTGTATATTCGCTTTGCCCCTCACATTGCAGACGAAAGCTAACAAGATGTTTCCACTTGGTTTGGTTTGGTTTAAAAAAAAAATTTAAATGGTAAAACATCTGAGCAGGGCTGCTTTAGCTTTGTCTGAGTTGTGTTTCCATGATAAGGTCTCATAAGATTGAGTTTTTCTCGAGGGGCTTAATTATCTTTGTCTCTTCAGCTTGGGATTTAGGCAACAAGAGGTCATCTCTGGAGCATGTGCAGTATAGATTAAACTCAAATACCTGCTTTTAATAACAAGACTATATGAGTTTGATTCTCAGTGGTATTAAATTCAATAGTCCGATCAGATGAAAAAATCTGTTACAAAAATATAGCACTCTTCTCAAACATAAAACATCACGCCAACTCCTTTTGTTCTATAACACTTATCCAAGACCAAGTAATATATCTATCTGTTTTCAGGTTTGAACGTGTAAATGTTTAAGTAATGATTAATAAAAAATCTCATCCTTCGTCCTTGAGCTAGTCAAAGCGTTACTTATGGAGAATCTGTGTAGTGGAAAATGTACACAAAAAGCTGATTTCTACAGCATGCTTTAGTCTGACACCTACCCTTCAGCAGCGCTTCTCTACATTTCATTAGAAATCACCAAATACAAAAAGTTCATCTCTAGGCCATAATCATTGTCTTAAATGATTTTGTAGCTCATAAAGAGGCTTTAATATTTGTTGCAGTCTTTTTCATAACTAGCAACACACTCCTGTGGAGTTTACGTTGTTGTGTTTGAACTGTATTTCTCATTGCTCCCCATAATTCTGCTTTTCTCTCTATTTGTTATTAAGTAACAAATGGGTCCATGGAATCAGTCAGTGAGGATTGTCAAACATATAAAACACAACATGATAAGTGCACCTGCTTTTTTATGTTCCTACTGTACATCTATTACAAGTGGTTGTCTACGGTTAATGTTTGGTCAAGATGAAAAGGAGAAATATCAATGAATCGGTCACGCCTCCAGATTCAAACCATGCAGATATCAAAAAAAGAAAGGATCTCTGAAATATAAATGCTCACAATGACAAGCCTAAAGCAGTTGTAAACATAACATGGTAGACAGATAGAGATCGATAGATACTTTATTCATCCCGAAGAAAATTTTGTTGTTGAAAGTTGTTAGCAATATAATTAATTTTAGTGTAGCATGTTAGCATGCTAACATTTTATCCCAATTAACCCACACAAAGAAAAGCTTAGGTTAAAGTAAAATAGAATGTAAACCTGAGCAAGGATCACTGAAGTCAGTTGGATACATCCTCTCAGGGACCTTTAATCTTTGTACATATTGGCATAACGATCCCTTGACTAACCAGGCCTTCTACTGTAGCTTAGCTTAGCTTTTTATGACGTAAGAAAATCGGAACTAAAAAAAAAATCTTTTTAAATCTTCTTCTAAAAATCTGCATGGCTGGAAACTGCTACGGGTACCTTTTTTCTTTGTAACATGATGTAAGTGAATCAACCCTTTTAAGTTTAAGACAGCTGTAAAGTGCAGGTAATAGTCTTGTTTAGACCAGAGACTTCTCTTTAGACTTTAGACTTTAGACTTCTTCGATTGTCAGTCTGTCATCACTGGTTTGCGAGCTGGAATGAAGGAAGTGCTTTTATGGCTCTGCAGGTAAGAGCAACCTTTTTGTATGTGTTCCATACACACTCACGTACGCATACGCATACACAAACACACACACACACACACACACACTCCAACACACTTTTTGAGTGCTCATCCTAGCTAACAGCTGGTTTGAGTATGAGGGCCCTTGTTGGAACCACCATCCATGACAAAGGGTCACGTCGTCTGGACCCTACCCCTGCAGATAGGTTCAGCACCTCCCCCTCCTCTGCTTCCTCCTCTTCCTCTTCACCTTCCATGTCCGTCCCTTCCATCCGTCCCAAGCCTCCCAAAGCTCCTAGTCCCAGCATGGATGCTGCTGAAAGTCCAAAGTGTAACAGAGGAGAGCCAGAAAAGCCCCCTCCTCCCCCCATGGTGAAAAGCGGTGCCCCCTGGTGACCAAGATCTCTGGCATGGCAGGAAGCATAGAGAGGCAAAGACCCTCCGAGGCCTCCAAGAAGAGCAGCTGCAGCACTAGGGATGAAGATGTGTGCACCGCCTACAGGTGGATGTTCAGCTTGCCTCTGGTGCCCCGGGAGGCCTGGCCTGGTCCCCAGTCTGCTTGAAGCACCTTGTTCCTGGGCAACGAAGTGCCCATGGGCCTTGATGTGCTTGCGTAGTGAGCTGGGATCAGTGTAGCGTTTCAGACAGCCTGCCATCTTGCAGTAGTAGGGCTTGTCCACGTAATGTGTGCGGGTGTGTTTGAAGCGATCGCTGGAGTTGGAGTAACGTTTGCTGCAGCCTTCATAAGGGCAGATGTAGGGTTTTTCTCCTTGAAAGAAACAAGAAGATTACAGTATAATTACAAAAACAATGAAAGACTGGTTTGAATTGGTCTCACTGAAGGTGTTGAGCCTTAGAAAGCATAATTTAATCATATGCTGTGTTACAGACATGCATTCCCTGTGCTGGTTGCTACTCTTTTCTCATCTGCACATCTTCAGCTTTCCCATGTTGTTCTTTATCTGAATCTTTAATGAGTTGAGACTGCCTCGAAATCATAACTCCAGTGCCAAGGTCAAGACAGAAGAGGTTTTGGTATTGAGTCTGTTGATCTTGCTGCCTCTAAGCTTGTCTCTGTGTGTATTTCCTTTTCAAGGAAATAATCCAAATACATTTTATTTTAAAGTGACTTTTTGATAACAAAGAGGAAATCACCAAGTGAACACAAATCCAAGCTTACCAGGCATACTTTCACAATTCTTCCTGTTTTACTATAAAGTCACAACAAACCGGTAGTTGCATAATGTATCACAACGAACTTTAAAACCATAAAGAAGAAATTCTAGTTCTCGCTAATTGTGTAACGTCTCCTTTGTTGTAGGGATGGGCATTAAAAAACATTATGTTACTGGGATCTAATGCAGCATTTTTTTTTACATTAACACATGCAGCCATAAGGGGAGAGAGAGACCCCTGCACTTTTTCACAATTGTGTTGGTTTTATTTTCATTTAAGTGTGGGTATGATAAACTGTGCATCTTACGACAGCGCAATCCTCTCTGTGGTGTATTGCTCTCAAAATAACGTGCATAGTTGTCAAAGATAAGTATTCTAATTTTACCAAATGACTGCCTATAAAGATTAATTAAGGCATCTCCACCTCATGCCAGTCTTCAAAAGTGAAGCCAAAACATACCGAAATGGGCAATGACATGAATGACATCACAATATTAATCTTCTGTCCCTTCCTCTAACTTATTTAACTGATCGAGAAAACAGCACCGATCCCTCAGAATAGTCCAGAGCAGAACAGATTCTTCTGTTGGTTTGAAGCAGACGCTCCTGGTTATGGAACATTCACTGATCTTGGGTTTGGCAAAAGGTGAATGGAGCTTAAGATACACACATTAGCATGCTAACAAGCTAATAATCTTTATGCTGCTGATGTGTAGCTGGTGTCATGTTTTACATGTTACGCTAAAATGGTTGTTCCTGTTAGTGTTTGTAAGGAAGATAGAATAAAATCTTTTAGATATTTGGCAAGAAATTACGTAACTATGTAACACGAGAAGCCCTAGAACAGCTTCCACTGTGAACTCACCTGTGTGTGATCGAGTGTGTATTTTCAGGTTCTCCAGACGTGAGAAGCTCTTGTTGCAGGTGGGACAGTGGTGCGGCTTCTCATTGGTGTGAGTACGGATGTGAATCAGCATCTTATACCTGAAAAACATTTTAAAAATATTCACTTATCTACAAGCTGTTGTTTAAAATGTTAAGTCATTTTCACATTATTTGCAAGCAGCCTATCATCGGTCACATGAATTAAAAAGAACTATGTTGGAGAAAAAGTATTGTATTTAAAATCTGCATTTGTAGGTACTTAAAGTCAAAAATAAAATCATTGAACTAGACCATGCAAAGAGTTCTGATCTTCTGTTTGCAAGTGTTGTAGTCCAACATATCTATGGCTAGTGGAGGTCAGGTATAGTTGCAACACTTAGAACTGAACTTTTTTTTTTCCTGAGGAGGCAAAAGACTCCTGAAGACCTTCTACTAGTCTGTGATGGCCAGCACACTCTTCTTTGCTGTGGTGTGCTGGTGGGCTGCCATTAACATTGGTGAGGCAAGCAGGCTCAACAAGCTGTTAAAGAGGGCACACTCTGTGGTGGTTTGGGAACTGGACATTTTGGAAACAATGTCTGAGAGGAGGATGAAGGCCAAAATCACAGCCAGCCTCTTAAACTCTCCATGACGAGCTGTGGTGGCAGATAGGCAACATCTCATCCCATCAGCTGCAAAATTGAGCGCTTCAGATACTCCCATACTGTACAACAGCAGTGTGACCTACAGACTGTCTTCAATGTGAACACTAAAATTCCCCACAGTAGCTGTCCCTCTGCCACACCCAGGACTCTTATCAATTCTTATCATTATCATATCATACACACTACAATAAATTAAAACTCTTTTTTATATTTATTACTTAATGTCATACAGAATACACCGTTATTCACACATTACTCTTCTGCTACTAATCATACCATGTTACTGCATCTAATTTGCTGTTACGACATGTCTGAATATACTGTACAGTTTTGAATGTATTATTTGTGTATTCCTATCTATCATATGTATTTGTAGTCATATGCATGTTCCACCTGAATTTCACCTCTGGAGATCAACAAAGGACTATTTCTATTTCTATTACGTTATTATGGAAAAGTGTCACGTAAAAAACAGCAAGCCTCCTGTCTTTAAATTGGTCTTTCTCTTTACAGATTTGTAGCTGAGGCTTTTGTACTTAAAGAGCTTGACAGCAGACTAAAGGTCATACTCGTTCATAAAGAGTCCATAAGAATGAAATAATCCATTCATCTATGCTGTTGATGGAGCAGGGGTTTTTTTTCATTTAAATTGGTTGTTTTGTTGGTATCAGACAACCTTAAATAATGTGATGTATTAAGTTTCAAGGAAACAAGCTAATTACTAACCAGGGCATTCCAAGCAAGTTATATATAGGGTTGTTTAACAGAGGTGTGTGATTTATGTTTACATTCACAGATAAATAAGTGAACTTTTACCTGGCATTAAAGCCCCTCCCGTTACGAGCACAGCCCTCCCACTGGCAGCAGTACCCAGAATCCTTTTCAGGTTTTACATGGAAGTCGTTGATGTGATCGACCAAGTCCTGCAGCGAGTCGAACAGCAGGTGGCACTGGAGGAGAGAGACACTGACTGGTTAAACAGGACTATTGTACACTGCATACACGGTTTGTCTGTTCACACATGATAGATGTTAAAGCTACTTCAAGATGTAAAGAGTTTTACTTTTGCAGAAATTTTTCTTTAGTTTGAACTTCTCTGCTTTCTTAATATTTTTCAATTTTTAATGATACTTTTCAAATTCATGTTAAACTATCTTAAAGCAATTTAAATCAAGGCCATGTCCAACACTCCAGCAAGTGATGCAAGTGATTATTTCAATTTTAAAAAGTGATTTTATGTCTCTTTTTCCCTACTGGTCTTTTTTACAATTACTTGTCAGCATCATCTAGTGGTCGGCGCATGACTTGCAGGCTTTTAATACCGCTGATTTTTTTTTTTTACAATAGACATCCATATAATGTGTTTGTGTTTATGTTGACTGGATGTTCAGCTGAGACAAATTGTTGTATTCTGTGTCATATCATTGTAAAATAATGCTTATAATGGAAACAATTATTAGTCCTTTATTGTGTACTTGTTTTTATATTTATTATGTTCACCTTCCTCCATCTGCAGGCCAGCTGGCTGTCCAATGATGGCTCTGGTGAAACGTGCGTCTCTCTGTTTTGACCCATGAAGATGGACGAGGGGAAAGTGTATGCTCCTGGTGAGCTTCCGATCGGAAGATAAAAGGGAAAACCCTGTGGCGAAGCTCCACCCTCCATACCTTGATGACGAGGTGGTTCCTGACAAGCGGGGAAGAAGAAGGAGAGAAGAGTCACATGATGTAAGAAAGAAATCTAATGTCTAGTTAGTGTAAGTATATCTTTCAGATTTGCATCACACATAGCCAAGTGAGATACACTGTGCACTATGCCACAAACTAATAGTTGGGTTATCAACTTAAAATGATATGATTTGTTTAGATTTGGTTAAGAGCTTGTGTGTTTTACTGTTTAGATGGAGTCCCTGTATACGTGTGTGCTGTCTGTACACCTTGAACTGACAAATTGACTTCACTCCCGAAGATCAAAATTGAATTCAATCCAGTTAAAGAGGAGTGAAGCACAATCAGCAGCTAGCTGGATAATTCAAAAACAACTGTGTCTAATAAGAAGATAAACTACTAGGAGGAAGAAAAGTGTCTCATCACTAAAGAGTAACTGAGTCAAACCGGAAGGTTTTATTCTTACGATCCAATTTAAAGGTTTGACTATGTTTTTGTTTATTGTTTACAATAGCATATTCAAATTACAACGTTTAGTATAGCAATTTTATTTTAAACAGGGGCCCGAGTTTGACTCCAACCTTTGGCCCTTTCAATGTTAATCCATAATCCTCCCAGAATATCCTTTCTCTCTATGCCCTGTCAATAAAAGGCAACAATGACCCAACAATAAACTTTATCAAATAAATAAAATGCTTTCATTTATTATCACTGTCAAATGTCACTTTTATCAAAGAAAAAGTTACAGCTTTGTCTTAAGTGAAAAACAACAGTTACTGTGCTGCTTTATTGTAGGACGAACTGGACTCACCCATGAGAAGAGATGCTGTTGAGAGCTGGTGCTGCTGTTAAGGGACTCCAGGGGTGAGGAAGGGGAGAGGGAACAGGGGGAGGATGGAGATGGGGACAGAGAGGAGGCATGGCGGGAGGAAGGTGACATGCTGAGGTCCATGGCCGGAGGACTAAAGCAGGACCCGGGTCGTTCTTGAGAAGAAGACAGAGAATCTGCAAGATTAAAATAGGATGATGTGACATGTATCAGAGCTCTTTGCACCTCCCTGAACTGCTGAATATATTTAAGGTGCCATTCTTTTTCCAATTACCACCTCCTTTTTGCTACTTGTTGAACCAGGAAATCAATTGTTAAGAATTTAAGAAGGTCCCCATGGTTAAAAGTTCTCAGGCAACTTCCTACTGGATTGTTGCTCTTCAAGAAGTCCTCAGAACTGTTTCGTCCAAAATACAGTTATTGTATTAAATGCACAAACAGAGCTTGTCCGAACAGTTTCTGGGGGGTTTTTTTTCTCTTTATTTCTCTATCATCAATGTAGCTAATCCATTGACGATCTCTTTACCGTCCTACTATAGCTGTAAATAAAAAAAGAATCCATCCAGATCATGAAAAGTAAGGGGTTCCCTTAGACAGAATTTAAATGGCTGTTATATTGAGCAACATCTTATAAAGTGTGGTATATGGTGTAAGAAGGGTAAACAGCCCAAATAACACGGCCCTATGCAAATTGGAATCCTGAGGTTGCAACTGACATAATGGGGAATATTTAAACACACATTAGACATAATGCACTCTATAGAGCACTGAAGCTGTAAGGAATGAAAATACATAGTCTGTAACAGAGGCCAGGTTGTAGGTATATGATGACTTCACGTAAGTGTCATGCTCTTCCTGTTAAGAACCATACTGACAAATGCTGGGACAATGTATGTCTATTGAAGGAAAGAAGAGAGCTGCCATTCATTGGATTTATAAAATTAAGTTACTGGGAAAGTGAGAACACAGAATTCCCATAATCCACTTTTCAATTAGCACTGTGATAGTCTTAAACATAGCAACATGCCAGAGAGCAAGAATGACAGACTCGAAGACCCTTATGACTGTTGAGAAGAAAACGGTGTTTAGTTTTTCCTAGTTACCTGGGGAGGAGGGAGGAGATGGAAAGGTTGTACATATCAGGTGTGGCCGATGGGTGCCAAGAGGGGCGCAAATAGAAGAAGGATAAGCCCTCTTTCCTAGTCTCAATGGACCCTCTGAGCGTCGTGAGGGAAGCTTTAAATCCAGCGGCTCGTCTAGCGACAGCATGGCTCGTGGTTGCTCTGTGCCACCTGAGGAGAGAGAAACACCATGCAGACAAGTTGTCATAAATACCAATTCATGCACATGGTCTCTTTACTACCTTTGTGCTCTATTTTAGGTCTCTATAAATTACGAGTAAAACATAGGGACTTTATTCTGCTATATGTACTATTTTCACATACTGTACTAGTCATCTTGATGACATTTCAAACAGGATAATTAGAACATGTTATGGTGAATTAAACTAACACAATGACACAAAGCCCTTGATAAGTTTGAGGGCAACTTCATTTCCTTTTGTCACCCAATGTCACCCAACATGTCACCCAGCCCACAGGTGGGTAAAATTACTTTGAAACAGTTTGCCACAGGTATCAGTCCAATGCAAAGTTACAGCTGAAGTGTGATTCTGTGAGAAATAAACACTTTCATATGGACACATTTTTACACATTTTTCTGACAGCTTTTTACTTGTTTGCTGTTCTAAGGCGAGCAAACAAGCTTTGACTTCTGAGTTATGTTAAAAAGAAATTCCAGCAAAATGAGTCACAACAGACAGATCCCATTAAATTATTATTTAAACAGTGTGGTTTATAGACTAAATGAACAACAGGAAGTCTCTGGAGATACGAAGCTCATAGAAGCAATAACGTAGTGTGGCTGCTTAATATGAGCTTCAAATTTTGTTGAACAAGTAAAAAAACACGTTTACAATTTAAACTGTATCAATTGAAATGTATATTCACATCAAATGTAGATGCTGCGGTCCTGTTCCTAATGTTTTCTAAAACCGTTCAATTGTCTGTAAGAGATTAATTTTTTTTTTGTGAATTTTACTTGTTGCTCAGTCTATCAGGAGAAAAAAGTGTCTGAAAAGCATTATCATGTGGTCTTGTTATTGGGATCCTCTACATTTCTGTGGATGGTTTTCATTAACAGCCTGTACACGATTTTGCAGTTGTTTTCCACCCATTGTATGACACGTTTGAGTCACGAGATGAATACACACACTTTTCTGTGAATAAACTTGTGTGTTCTTGTTTGAATGGATGACTCAAGACCCAGATATCTGCTTCAAAGAAAAACAATCTCACTGGAGAGAACCAAAAGGGATAAACTTCTCTGTGAAGTGGACCAAATATGCTTGAAGCATGTACTCTTTTTGTACAACTGCTTCACACTCACTGTTACACAACCTCTACATCTGTTGAGAAGGGTGGCACATCCTCTCCCCTAATCTGTACATGTTGAGGTAATCTAAAACAAAGTAAAAGTCACTCAAACCTTTGGAGCAATATTTAACCATGACACTAATGTTTAAAATGGGTACAGTAGTCCAATTTGGAAGCACTGAAGAGAGCTACCTCCCCCTGCCCACTCCTCCCGATGTTCATGCAGGTTTCCATGTAGTGCAGACACGAAAGCTTCAGTGTTTAGCCAGCTCTGCATCAGTCCTGAAACCTATGTTAAACCATGATATGTATTTGCTGTGTAACGCTGTAATGCTCTTACTTCCTTAATTTTCAAGCCCAAGGTGTGTTTCTGAGATTAAAAAAAAAAAATCCTTCCAGTTCTAGTTTTAATGCTATAAACTTCAGTCTTACTGGTTGTATAACGTCATTCAACTCTTTGCAAAAAAAAAAATAATAATAATACAAACATTCACAAAAAACTCTTATAACTTCACTAGGGAGCACATCCGCCTTGCAGCCTTTTCACATTTGACTTGAAACCTTACACCAGTACCAGATTTTTTTCCCGTATGTTTTTCTAGCCAGTTCTTTTATATAAAGCCAGAATATCCCTCCACTGTAACTCCTAAATGGTACCAGACGTGGGTAGCATGTAGATTTGTGACATAACAGCAAAACCTTCCCTGTGTGTCTCTCCTATATGGCTCTTTAATGATAGCTGGCAGTAAGTGCATTCTTAATTTACTTTCACTGGCTGGATCTCCAAATACAGTCTGCGATTCAAACTGGCGACTTTCCAGCTACATGTACACCTCTTTAACTTCTAAACTTGCTGTCACCACAAATTCTTCCACAATCACCAACAGGATCCCCCGACATAATATGAGGCAGAGGCTAAACCACAATGAAGTCAGTGTTTAGGTCCTTCTGTAGGCCTGCCAGCTACCTCACCACACTGGTTTCTCATTCCACAGCAACCCCGCTCAATTCTATCTACACACACTTGTATTTGAAGGTATTGTGTCGGCACACACACACAGGACCATATGTATCCAGGCACGCAAGTAGACTGAAGTCACACCAGCAAGCATGCTCATATCTCATAATAACACGTGAGCCCCCACCTCCGGCAGCTCCTCCCCCTCTTTTCCCTCAATGACCTGCAATTGGGCAGCAGGCCCAGGCCCAGGCCCTCTTATGGATCCCCTACTGCCTAGCAAAACACAAACTTTGACTATTCACCATTTGCACACAAAACCATGCACTTTGGCGCAATTGCATGCAAAAACAGCCACATAGTGTTCATAGTAAAGACGTGTCGGAATTCGTAAGCGCACACACGCACTTATGTTTATTTTTCCTTTTCTTGCGTCGACCATGTTTCAATAGTGCAAAAGCTAGACCCTTACCCTTATCCTAACCCCGACTCTTGCCCTAGCCTTTATTGTATTTACCTCAATAACAAAAGCAGGCTCTCTTATTTAAGTACAGAAATAAACGGTAAATGTTCTCACATATCAGAACATGCAAACATACAACAATAAACCTCAGGTCACAACTGAGTTGTGTTTTAAAGGAAGCAGCAATTGATTTAAAGTCAGTGCACTAGAGCTTCTTTATGCACAGAATTTAATCATGAAATGTTCTCATGCAAAGATACAATAACACAATCACACAAGCATTTTCACCTTTGCAAACATGTTGGTACAGAACGAGACATTTAGTGTGTATTCATAAAAATGTAAAAAATGTAAGAGTTAGTTGGAAGAGGCACAGAAGTTTTTGTTTCGTTGACACAGGGCCATAACCTTTAACCTCAGTCTCAGAACCCATTGGCTGGATCTATAGCCTCTGGGAGCAAAAGCTTTTTCGGGAATTAGATGTAAAAAAATTTTTTAAAAAAATGGCCAAGACTATTTTGTCCATGCGTTGCATTTGTTAAGAGTCCAGCTGGCAAACTGAACTGTGAGGCTGCAGTTGGAGTTAAGATAGATTGTGAGCTGTATTTGTTTGAAAGAAAGAAAACATTCATTCAGATTATTTAAAGTAGATTGTTGTCTACTTGAACCACCAATGCAAAACAAGACACTTTACTTCTGTCACAGAGACAACCCAAATCTTAGCCATCACTGCTTTATACCATAATTTGAACTAAAGCTCCTATGTGACACTGGCTAAATCTTAAAATATTCTGATAGAATGATACACTAAAGAATTTTCACACAGTTTTCTGTTTAATTGACAGGTTCGATCCCCCAGGGTATTACATATATTAACAAACACAAGACTTTCCCACTCTCCCAAGAAACCTTTGCTTCCGCAGAGCCCTGAACTGGCCTATCCATACCTCCCTGTTAAACGTCCCCCCCCCCCCCCCACCACCACCACCCCCATACTTCCCTCCTTCTCACTCCTTCCTGTGGTTTTCCTCTCCCAGTCCTCCAACTGAGCATACCTCTCCTGTTCTCCTCCCCTCCTTTCTGCCCTCTGCACCTCCCACTCCTTTTTCTTCTCTCAAATTTTTTATTCCCCAGTATTTTTTGGACTCCATTTGTTCATTTTTTATTCATTTAGTTGTAGCAGAAACACTGAACTTTACAAATTAGTCTTGACTTCAGGGTAAATTGGTTCCTCCTGTACGTATGTTATTACACACAAGACTTTGAATAAAGTCCTCATTATTCTCTTCCTTCGCTCTCTTGTCTAAAGTGAGAAATGTGATGAATGAGAAAAAAATCTCAAGTGTGTCAAAGCATGAGCTAGATGAACTCTGTTTTTAAAGTTAGTTATTAATGGGCTTATGGAAGAATCATTTATTTCAGTGGGAGGGAGGAACGAATGAAGGTGGTTTTTAGGGTTTACATCTTTTAATCTTTCCATCCCATGTCCTTATAAGGTATTACGCAATGCTGCTGCAACAGTGAGGATGACAGGAGGGTTTGTTTTCGTGACTTGGAGGCATACAGAGACAGAAAGAGACAGACCGAATTTGAAGGCTGAATGGTTGATATTGATACCTCTTTATTGCAAAAAACAAGGAATATTTATAAGGACAAAACACAGAAAGTGGTTTGAGTTGACCAGAGAGGAGTCCTCTAAGGACGTGGAGTAGGTTGGAAAGCATGGCACGAACAGCAGGGGATTCCTCTTATCTCATGCTGTGGTTAAGAAAACATTCTGTCGTTCTTGGAGGCAAACGATTTTCATATAAGGAAGGCAAACTCAATTTCCTCTTTTCTCATCGACCTCTGAGAACCTTTTAGATTACAAAAAATGTTTTTGTTTAGGCCCAAACCTTCGCAGATCATCCAAACAGTATAATGACAATATCATGTTTCAAAATCAAAAAAAACAAAACCACCGCCTCTGCAGTTAGGTGGTTTCTGCTTTCACAGCAGGGAAGGGAGGTTTACTGTCAGTGTTCACAGCTTGTGAGCGTTGAACCACAGTTTTATCATGTCAACTCGCAGTGACCTCACTGCCAACATCGAGCAGAGAGGAGAGAGTGAATTTCTCACAGGACGAGAAAAAATACAACACACGAGAGAGTGAGCAGGCAATGGAAAACATTTTAAAGAACAAAAAAATTCAAGAGATGAAAAAAGGGAGGACTGAAATTCAGGGATGTATACAGTTACGAGCTCCAACCTTTTTCCCTCTCTAACACTTCTCCCAGTTTTGGTATTAGTATTGTTTCTGTTAGTATTACACTCCCACTGCCTGTTTCTCTCTCTATCTCTCTCTCTCTCTCTCTCTCTCTGTCTCAGTCGTGATGCAACTCTTCAGTACAAGTCTGCAATAGCCACTAGTTGAGCACGCAGTGTATTTCACACTGACACTGGCGTCTTTACCATTTAGGAGGGGAGTGGTGGTGGCTCTTGAGTGAGGAAGAGGAGGGAGAAAACTCTCATGACAGGGTTCAGACTGTACATTTGTTAAAAAAAAAAAGACAGAAGGATCAGAACAGTAAGAACGATCAAACTACGTGTGCGGGGAGTTAGTTCCGGGGGGGGGGAACTAACCTATTTGTTGATGTACTGTATGTTGGGCATTTTATATTGATGGCAAGTTAAGGTCTCTTTTGCCATAGATTGAAAGTATTGTTTCCTTTGAAGTCAAAACTTTCCCACTCCGACCTCTTTAAATACCCAGGCTTGGTCAGTGGCCTAACAAAATATGACGCTGATCTCAGTCAGCTTGGCATGTGCATAGCTCAGCGATCAAGTTAAGATTGCTGGCAATAATTTCATAATTTACGCCTCTCAGACCAACAGCATAACACCTGATTGCAAAACTATTGTAGTCAGAAAATGACCAGTGACAAACATCCTTAGTTCAGCCTAAGTTTTATAAAGAGATCATGACCTGGGTTAGCTGAAATACACTGGATACCTGAGAACAGGCTGCTAGAATATATAACAAGTTCATACATAATGTTGGAGTTGTGAAACAGAGAAATGTCGAACAGTCAAACCACAGTACCTACGACACAGTGATAGAAATTAATGAATTACCTGTCATTATATAAACTGCTCTTATTATTGACTGAGTATATGAAGCTGAAAAATAGTTAAATTTGAGACAGAAGCTATATATATATATATATACACACACACACACACACACACACACATATATATATACAAACACTTAATTAATGCCACAGGGGTAAAATGTGGTTCACAGTCTGTGACATAGAGACATGCTTCTCACACACAGGTCTGAATCTCACACATGCACACGCAGGACCTGGGGACATGGGGATGCATTAATGGAGAGATGTCAGACTGTGGCGGCTGCTTGATTCAGATGGGAGTGAGATCAGAGATGCAGTGGGGCTATAATAAAGGATAAAGCAAACTCATCCCACTTTATCCCCTTGAAGCTCAACAGTCAACTTAACCATGTATAGTCATGACACACAAACCTCAAGCTGAGACAGTGCAGGTTTGTATGGATTATGTTCCTCCCTGGATACCTGAAGTGGATGCTTCCTTCATGGAGATTAACACAGTCTGCAGGTTGTCCTAGTTTTGTCAGTCATAAACTATGATGAGCATCACTTCACTTATAAACAAAAGCAAACAAATCTAAAGCTGCATTTATCAATATTTTCAGATTAACATGAAAGTCCTGCATGTGATGTAAAAAAACCCGTTTGCTTGTCTTGAAAAACCTACAGATTTATGATCTAATTCTTCACTTCCTTTTCAAGACGTTCTGAACTTTTTAAATTAAATTGCATTAAATTGCAATATACCATTAAATAAAAAGTAGATTCTAAATTTGACCTCAAGGACAGATTTGATGGTGTAATCCAGTAGTTTGTCCACTGCTGTTTTTAACATGAAGTTTAGAAATTCATTTGCTTGTCTTTTTTAGGTACACTTCATCTAAAATCTACAACTTCAACATCCGGTTGTATTGAAAACTCACAAACAAGACCCTAGACTGATTAGGGAAAACAATACATTAGATTTGAATTCAAAGGGAGAAGAAGGGTTCTTTTCTCATAGTTTACCATGTAGTCTCACATATTCAGACAAGGAGGTAGTGCTCAGTTGCCATTAAAAAAGTTAGCATTTTTAAATTAGAATGCAATTTTTTATCATGTGGCTAAGATGGCTATGATTTCTAGCAAGAGATTTGACTGTTTAAAGGGAAGCAAAGAAGAATAACACTGTTCATTAAAAAAGACTATACTTACATCAATACAAGATCAAATCAGAAAAGGGAAAGTTCTCATCATCAGCCGAGCAACAGAGCCCTCTATAAGCTCCCTGATCCTATCCACCACTGCCCTCTGAGGAGCAGAGAAAAGAGAAAGACTGAGGAGGGTGAAGTGGACATAGAATAGGTCCAGATGTGATAAAAAAAGATAAAATATTCTCTGTTGTACTGAAGACATGAAGACAGGCAGACAGACATAGATAAGAAACATTGGAAATGGAGACTGAGCAAGAGACATGTTTTTATCCTGTCAGATGAGACATAAAAGGCCAAGAAAAGTCTGAATTTAAACAATCATTCCTTTTTTATTTCCCTGTTATTTTCCTAATTTTCCCTTTTTTTCTTTTATTTTTTTTCAATCTTTTCCTTCGTCCCTCTCTCATTCCCCCAGCTAAGCTCTGTCATCCAGACCTAAAACACACAAACACATGCGCCTCACATTCCTAAGTGCAGAGCAGATTCACCCAATTTGTTTCCACTGTGTGTGTGTGTGTGTGTGTGTGTGTGTGTGTGTGTGTGTGTGTGTGTGTGTGTGTGTGCCAAGCCAGTAAATAATAACCAACCCCAGCTGTACTGTAGGCTGTTCCTTTCATTCTCGATGGGGAAACGTAGGAGAGAAAGAGAAAAGGCTCCATGAAATAACAAAGTAATGAGGTAGAAAAATGTACGCCGAGAGTAAAGTAGAAAGACTTAAAGAAACTGACATTATGAGTTCAAGACTTCTATAAGAAGGAGCTAGGTGCAATATGAAAAGTAACCCCAGTTTCTGATTTCCACAAGGATCAGATCTTTAGAGGCTCACATTTAAAAATGCAAACAAGGTGCTACAATATAAATTAATGCAGTTTCTTTCTAAATTCCCAAAGCAATCAATCATTTACTTGGTTTCCTTATGATTGTGAAAAGATAGCTTTGCAGCTACAGTATACAGCAGTATGCCAGCTAGCAGTCCTGTATTTCAGCAGACATGCATGAGCTATGTGGAATCAAAAAAAATTTTAAACATACTTTGTGTAAAAAATGAGAAAAGTACAAGAATATAGATTAGGGTGTCAACGTGTCTGACTGTAACGCGAGTGACAATGCACTCACTCATTTCGTCAGTCATTTACTCTTCATCATTTCTCATCTTACTCATTTTTATTTACTCATGTTTTTATGTTGTTATGTTACCTGCCAAGCGACTGCTGAAAAATATTATAAATTATCCTAAGGCTAACTCTGGTGCAATGCACCAAATGGCTACATTTTATGTTTTCATTGCACAAGGTCCCTTACAATAAAGTTCAATTGAATTGATAGCATAACATAACAGATTACAAATTGCTATCCCGATATAAAGCCATTAATTTGCTTACCTGAACATAGGTTAATGTAGTAATTGCAATTTGTTTTTAAGAATGGTAAATCCAGAGCAAGACATTGACATGTGCATTGAATGTTTAATACTGGGTGAAGAGCATCCAATGAGTTGTAGACTACTAAATCAGTTTTTAGTTTTGACTGATCAGAAAGATCCTTCTTCCTTTTACAGTTATATCTTTAAATATTGAGGCAGGCTATATTCTGTTTATTTAATGGGCTTTCAAGTCTGCACCATTCTAACTGTCATAGGCTACACCTTTGTAACTTGGCTAACACTGTTTTCATTAAAAGTGACTTCTATGAGCCACAAGGCACAAAATAATTCCATTCTGACTCTTTGCCCAAATCTTGATCCCTCTTTTCACTCATTATTCCCTTCTTTGCCAAGACATCTTTTCTTCTTTTTCCACTTTTCCCTCTTCATCTATGCTCATGTTGAGAATAAAAAACTTTTTAGTGGAGGCCAGCATTTGGTATACCTCCTTCCTCAAACACTAGCGCAAATGAAAAAGAGCAAGAGGCAGCTTGTGGGAGGGACGGAGGTCAGTGGGAGAGGAGAATTAGAAGGGGGAGAGAGGGAGCGATGGAGGGGGGACGTGGGTAGGTGGGGTTTGCGGAATTTGGTCTATGTTTGGTTTGGAAGTGAAGGCCCCGGCACTGGGCTCTCAGGAGGATAATGGAAAAGAAAGGGAGAAGAAAGGGAGGTTTATGGATGTGTGTGTACCCTCACAGGTGGTCTGTACATACTGACGGGGGGCCTTTTTATGTGTTGGAAAGCGTATGCCTGTATGTCTGAATATTTATTGGATTGTGTCAGCAGGCATGTGTGCACTTTTGTGTTTGTTTGCAGATGTTGGAGAAGATGCATGCAAGCTTTTAGCATGCAAGAATAAAAGACCGAAGACAGAGAGAGGAGGTGAATAAGACATTCCTAAGATGGAGGAGGAGGGGGGGTGTGTGCAGGGAGCCAGTGCTTAGTTAGTGGTTAGAAACTAAGAAGAGAAAAATGAATGTCTGGTCCAGGGCCGGGCCCAAACACGAGACCACAACACGCCAACGAGCCAAGCGAAAGGAGCGGAAAGGAGAGGAGAAAATAAAGTCAAAAAGAGTTATATAGTCGAAAAATAGGAGAATCAGCAGAGGCCTGCTTCTCCACCACCACTTCCCACCCTCTACTCTCCTTCGAGGCCTCCTGACTCCTGCCTCGGCTGCAGGGGAGAAAACGGGGGAGTGGTGCTTTTATAGCTGAGCTGAACCCGCTCAACCCATCATGTGTAAACAGCAGGCAGAGTATGGAGACAACAGAGGGCTGAGGGCAGCAGCCACACAGGGGGCTGAAGGGGAACGATGGAGGAGGAAGAGGAGAAACACTGCACGTCTCTCTCCACTCATTGTTCCACAATAGCTTCCCTTACCTATCGTCACAAGGTTTGCTTTTTTAGCCAACTTCTTTCTTTCTTATTTTCATTATCCAATCTCCATTCTTCCTGGCATGATTTAACGTCTTTAAAATGTATTTTTAATCTAGTCATTATTTTCATCCTTCATTGTTTGAATTTCTTTTCATCTTCATTTATCTTTTTCCTACATTTCTTTCTGCCACTCAGAGAGATGACAAGAAGATGCTTCAGGCTTAACTTAATCTTGGGATATTGGCATTGTTTGGCGCCATTAAACCTCATACCAACCACCACCGTTCTAAATTCCTATTGCATTGTTCTCTTCCCTAAGTATGACATGTTTTCACTTTCCTGACTCTGAATTTCTTTGCTTGCCTCTACCACTGATGTACTGTACTGATACCTACTTGCACTTACACTTACTTGCCTATTCAGTACTTGGCTTTCTCTGTCTCCCCCCCCCCCCCCCCCCCCCTCTCTCTCTCACACACACACACACACAGACACATATATGCCATACATATGAACAACTACCCTGCTGCAGACAGTGTGGGTTGAATTGGGCTGGAGTCAGACGCACCCAACAACAACAGGAAAGGAGTTTGTTCAGCTCCGGGTCCAATCTTTGGAGAACAGCATGATGCAACTAGGCTGCAACCTGCAACATTGCAGTCTCCACACAAAAGCCTCACATCTTTAAAAACCCCTCTACCCTGACCACCGTGATGAATCTCACAAAGCTAAAAGAAAAGGGTTTGAGTGGAGCTGACACACTCACCAGCTTTCTTCCGTTAACATGCCCATCCTTTTGGATCCTTGCAGATTATTTGTTGAAATTAAAGCATGAAATTCTTTAATATTTGGAATTGTTTCTAACAAGGAGGTGTGATGATCTGATCGGAAGGATAAGGAGTCATGGTCAGTGATGACGTTTCGGGGGCAATATGACTTAACTTGAGTCTTGGTAGGCGGAATAAAAACTAGCCTATACTTGGTGTAAAATCAAGGCATGCTCTTCACCAGTCTCGAGTGTGTTGTTTTTTAACATCAACTACAATAACAAAACTTCTGCCATTAAACACAGCCACTTAGTTTCTTTAAAGAATATCAGAGACTATTTAAAAAAAAAGATTAGTTGTATATGTTTTCATATTTCTCCTTGCAAATACTGAGAAAGAGATTTTAATTCAATCTAGGGAAAAAAACAGGTAACTCATACATGATTAATATTTTACAGGGCATCCATAATAAGCAGGTGCTTTTCCTCATTTAGTGTGGAACTGCTCCTTTGTTTCTCCTTTATGGAAAAAAGTAGTCAAAACTATTGAAGAGTGAATGCATAAATCGCTGCCAGAATCTCCCCAGTTGAGCTCATTCCTTTTGCCAGATCCCACCAAAAATTCAGTCTCGCATTGGCAGACCTAATGGCACTCCAAGAATTGCTCTCCAACCTCAGAGGAGTCAGACAAGTCTGTTTCTGCATAACGAGTGAAGGAATGTGTTGGTCCTGAAAGATTGATAATGTAATAATGTTTCAAATAATGAACACATCCGAGGTTCTACCTTTATTTCTTTTCGGGGTGGATTACATTAGGTTTTTTCCAAACTTTTTTTCAATACCAATCACAATATTGTTAACTGTTAGAGAGTAACAATGGACCCAGGCTAGAGCCTTGTTGAGCTCCATATGGAGTTCAGATAGATGGAAGTCCCGATAAAAGAGGAATTAAGGGTTGTGTCATCAGATTCAAAACAACACCAATAATGGAAAGTAACTCTCCAGTTGACTTGTGCCAACTTGATATAGCCTCATTCACACAAGCAAATGTTCAGAGTTGCCTTAATAAATTGATTCATTTTTTTACATTCAGCTATGTTAAATATTTAAAAATTGCTTTATTAATTGTTTTAACGTCTATGATTTTCACATTATACGAGATTGTATATGTTGAGTTTAAAACAAAACAAGTTTTATCTCAATAACATTTGTTCAGTGATTTAGCATTTTTATTTCTGCAACAAATTGATGACTATAAAATCAGACACTTAATTTCGTGTCGTTTTGGCACCTATTGTGGACGAAGTGGTAAAGCATGTCTCTTTGCTGATTTGTACGTGTGCCAGTGTTGTTTACTGTCAATAATCCCACCTTGCTGTCTTTAAAAGATCAATATGTCACTTAGTCTATAGGCTACAATTAGCTTTAAAAATGTAAAAAAAATATTTTAAAAAACAGCTGTTTTTGCAAGTTGTCTATTCTTACCCTGTGGTAACATTTACAGACATTAAAGAACCTGAATAATAGCCAATAGAAGCTCATAAGCAGGCACTGATAATTTCAGTCAGCTTCAACAGCTTAAAACTCACCACACTGGCTTCAAACCAGTGCCAGGAGAAACACAAGGGCAGAGTAACACTTTTTCTACGATTAAAAAAACAGGCCAACAAGAAAGATTTACCTCAACAGCCTGTAGACACTGATGGACAGTCTCCTCTTCTCCCTGTAGTCTTTCTGTTGGTGCTCCCGAGCCTCCAATTCAAACACAAAAATCAAGCGAGTCTGACTTGCGTGTCCCGTACCATATTCGATTAAGTTATCGGTTGTCTTCGTCTGGTTTCAAATAAAGAAAGAAATCTCAGTTTAGGTGGCAAATCCTCCCACAGGGGGATCGTTCAAGAGGAGTGGTCACTTTTCAGAACCTAAAACCTTGTCCGGTGATAATAAGTTTTCTCTTCAAATTAAAGAGACGTTAGCTGACGACAGGTACAAGAAGCTGTCATTCAAATTGTGACAATTTAATCTGCGATGTCAAATCCGCCTCAAAGATGTAATCGCTCTCTTGGAGGCGCGTCGCCTAGTTGCGACGCTGGTCTACTGAACTTCAAGAGATTGTTAGGAGGGAAGAGGCTCGAGAGAGAGAGAGAGAGAGGAGGGAGGGTTGCGTGGGGAGACTTTAGTGGGAGTGGATAGCGAGAACTGCCAGAGTTCCTGCTTTCTCCGCCAGCTGTTGACTCTCACGATAGTTAGTGCTGTCTGTGTGTGTGTGTGTGTGTGTGTGTGTGTGTGTGTGTGTGTGTGTGTGTGTGTGTGTGTGCGTGCGTGCGCGCACTTACGTGTGGGCGTGTGTCTTCTTCAATTTGCTTAATAATGGGCATGCGAGTTTTCTGTGTTGTCAAGCATTGCGACAATTAAAGACAAACTAATACCATTGCTGTATGCCATTAGTGTTTTCTTAAGAAAGTAGCCTATCATCCTGCTTCGTATCAAATGTACAATAGAGAATTGGGAAGGGACGATGGAGATTTGCACCCACCAATGCAGTACCTAGGACATTGTTCACTATTTAAATGGTGAGATTTTTTTGGTTTTTGTTTGTGTTTTTGAGAACGATGAAGTCCCTGTTGAAGCACTATTCAGCACCCCTCCTCCCAGGGACCCCAAGAAGGCTGGGTACTCTGCACTGCTCTTCAGTCCGTAGGCCGAGACAACAGTCAGAGACCTGTCCCCTACCCGAAGGCAAGGACACGACCCTGTCGTTCACCGGGGTAAACTCCAACACATGGTACATGGTGGCTGAGCTGTGGGGCTATGAGCAAGCCCACGCCTGCCCGCCGCCTCTCACCGCAGACAACTCCAGAGAAGTGAAGAGCCCCTCTTGAGGAGCTGGCCTCCAGAGCCCAAGGAGGTGGGCCCGATTTATCTGGCTGGTGTACCTCCCGACCTCCCAAATAAGCTCAGACTCCTTCTCCCCCCAGTGAGGTGACATTCCATGTCCCAACCCAACAGCCAGAAGCTGTGTCCGGGGATCAGGTTGCTGATGCCCCGCCATCGCCTGCCGCCCGGACTGAACCGGATCCCTGCGGTTTCCTCTGTGGGTGGTGGGCCCACAGGAGGATGGGCCCGCGTAGCCCTTTCGGGCTGAGCCCTGCCGAGCCCCCACAGGCAAAGGCCCGGCCACCAGGTGCTCTCTTACAAGCCCCAACCCCAGGCCTGGTTCCAGGGTGGGGCCCCGGCCCTACGCCATACTGGGCAACCTCACGGTCCGAGTTTTTCCTCTTTTCTTAGGGGTACTTTGAACTGTTTTTGGTGTGACCCATCACCTAGCGCCTATTTGCCTTGGGCTGCCATACTGGGAGCATAAAGACCCCGTCAACATAGCTCCTAGGATCATTCGGGTGCTCAAACTCCCCCACAAAGATAAGATAGCAGATTAGGGGGAGTGCATTGAGCCCCTTTTGTTCTAAACAGAGACTGTTTCTTTTGATACAACCAAACCCTGTTAAAATCGATGTGGACATTTTACACTTGGACTAACTCATGGTTTTACAGTTTGCAGTCCATGCATTTAAAAGTCTCTGATCTGATGGACAGGAACCTCACGTTTCTGCTGCAGGCTAACTGTGTGCATTGACTCCCTCTAGTGGTGCAAGGCTTGACGATAGACTGGAAAGTTTTTTCTTTGACTGTCGGAAAACAGTTGCGTGTTAATGGTTAGTTTTTTTTATTATTCATTTTACTTAAACAGGTGAAACTCAAGTAATGCACCAACATCAACACCAACTTAGCAATGATTCAGGCCCTATCTGAACCCGATACGCTTTTAAACAAGTGTTTTTGTGTAATGTAGCAATAATAACTTTTTTTTTTTTTTAGAAAAGGCATTCAATAATGAGTTGATAATTGCTATTATATTTGTGAATGTCAGAAAATACAGCCTATTCAAGTTAATTAGCTGATGAAGGGAAAATCACACATCAGACAAACATTTTACAGGATAAATTTAAGGGAGGAAATTTGTTCTACAATCTCAACAACAAACTGAAAGGCCTAATAAATTACCTTTTCAAGTGATCAACTGTGTGGGGGCTTAATTTAAAGCATACAAAAGGCTTTTAAAGATTTCTTAGTGTTGACCAGCAGCAGATATCTATGGTCAAAATATGCAGGCGACCCGGAATTTACGTCCCTTACGCTTGATTTACGTAGCTCTTGATGGTCACGTGACCTTTTTTACATGACGGACAACCCCACCAGTTTTTAACAAGAGATACTCTGCGCCGAGGCGTAGCCACCGTTGGACCTTTCTCTGCTCGTGAACGGATTTTTTTTTCAGCATTTCAAAATTACAATGGACAGCAGAGGCTATGGTTCTGGTAATTAAAGATTGCATTGTACTTAAAAGATGTAACTTATCCTATTGTGCAGATTTACTGTCACTAGATGGCTACACGCTAGCAGAGTCCTGGTGTGCTAGTCCTTAGCTAAGTAGCTAACAGGCAGCTGCAGCTTGAACAAAACAAGAGTTAACCTTTTATAATATCTATATTTTCAAACGAGACTAACAAATGCATTCATAGCACGTCGAAACAAATCAATACAGGCAAAACGGGCTTGTTACCGGGTAACGTGTACGGGGAAAAAAGAGCTTGCTAGATTAGCCACTTAGCCATCAGTGTTTATTTGCTAATATGCTAACACCTAGTGTTGTGTGGTCCATTGTTAGATAAAGACATGTTAATTGTGTTGCTTAAGGTGGCTTTCAAATTCAGTTAAAATGGAGTCAGCGGGAGAACAACTAGACCTTTAAAGGCCTGTTAATAAAATGGCCGCCTCGGAAAAGATATGGTTTTATAAACTGTGAAGCTGACATGGAAATCCGACGGTCTTCAAATGTTCAGCGAGGGAGCTAATTGATTAATTATTTGGTAAATGTTTATGAACCCCATCGGGCTACTTTCGAGGAGTCCATATCTTCTGAGGCATAATTAGATATGAATGCGTTTGACTCCTTTTTTCTTTATGTTAAGCATTAAAGCCCAATGATGTTGATCATAGCCTCGTGAAATGAATGAAGATACTTACTGTATTTAATGTATATTCACTGCTGTGTATTCTGTCCTTTAACAGGTTACTCCAGCTGGGGAGGAGGTGGTGGAGGAGGAGGAGGTTCAGGCAGCAGAGGTGAGAATATAAATAGATGTATTTTCTATTCTTACTAATAAAACTTACTGGAATGCTCTATGTAAAGGCTACTCACCAGTTTGTATGTGATATTGACTAAATCATAAATAGCAGTCACTCTTAGTGACTATCATCTCTGATAGTACGACTTCATGTCACATTACTTCTACTTGTTAAAAAACAACCATCTTAAATATTGATGTATTAAATAGTAACACTCTTTAGAAGTAAAAGAAAAGGAAGGAGGCGGAGCTGATTATAAGACTATTTGGTGCTCTGTTAGTCGATCATTATTTGAGTGTAACAAACATTATAAAATCTTTACGTTTTACAGGTTCAAGTGGCTTTGATCTGTATGGGGGAGGTTATAAGGACTCCATGTCAGGGCTCGGGGGCTATGGAGGAGGAGGTGGTGGCAGCAGTGGCGGCGGTATGAAGAGAGGTCTCTCTGGATCTTCCCTGCTCTCTTCCACCGGCACACATGCAGACGCTGTGATTGCAAAGATCAATCAGCGTCTTGATATGCTCACTCAGCTGGAGGGGGGTTTGAAAGGGGCTCGTGGTGACAGGTAATAACCCCTTTCTCTTTCATGCGTCATCAGATTAACAGAGCACACAATGCATGCCAGTCGTAGGACTTTAGTGGTGGCATTCATGCAAAATAACAAAGCAGGTCATAAATCAGAACAGAGATGTGTGCAATACATTTCGTCTTGGTCTTTTTTTCGCTTGCATGTAACCTATATATATAATAGTTATGGTATGCTTCATGATAATGCTGCCACCTTGAGGAGTATCTAAATAGTGAAGAAAGCCTCTACAAACCAGATGGTGAATCCAAGCTGTCCATAACACATGATCAAGGCTGTAATCTTTATTTTGAAAGACGAGATCATTAAAACAGGTAAAAACTAGTTTTATAGGAGTGTCTCTCTAACGTAAGATGTCGAAGAGATAACCAAGAGATGACCGGCCAGTAAAAAAATCACTAAACTCTAAGCAGAGATCGCCTCCTTTTAAAACAACCAGACAAAGTGGTCTATAAGTAAGGCCGTTCTTAAACCCCACTTAAACGCATCAAGTTACCCCTAGATTCTCATGTTTACGAAACATTTCTGACATTCACAAAGTCTTAAGCATGTTTTGCACATGGATGTTTTTGAATGACAAATGTAAACGCAGGGGTTTAAAGTCATCAGCTGTAATCTTGACTATACAGTGTAAAGTCTAAACGTCAGCACTTGTCTAACAGTTTTCCAACACAATGCACAAATGTTTCTAAATCTTGATTTGAGCGTTCCCAACATCTCTTAACTTTGCAATCCTCTGTGACTTCTGTGTGCACAGGGCCTTGTCATGTGTTTTTATGGGCATTAAAGGCTCCTTATTTTTATGCTAATTAGGAACTACAGGGACAAGGTTCAAACTTGGACTTAATGTTCACCAGTATACAAACACGGGTACGACCGTGTCGAGTTTGATGGCAGTCCCACCTTTTCAGAATGGGTTATCGCCCCGCCTTCACCTTGAGGTTGCCTTTTAAATGTTGCTTATTCGAAGTTTGGTCTGAAAAGTGTCCCAATGGACGCCTTGATTTAAAATGTTCTGAAATATAATCCAATGCTTCAATGCTTAGGCCCTCTAAGGCTATTAGTCATTTAAAAGGCACAGGTCTTGCCCTAGCTGAAGTGGCCTGGTGGTAGAAACTTAAGTGTTGTTAAAATGGTGACGGTAGTTTGTCTGTTGGGTATTTTACTCCTTGCTCCCTGTGATGGATGAGAAGTATGTGTGTTGCATCAGCTTCGTATTTGATGCCATGTTGTGGTTTTTTCTGATTGCTGGAATGAGACTGTTGTTTCAATCATTGAAAACCTCGGACCTCTTGATGTAGATGCGACCATCGACACACATCTGTTAGTTTCACATTGACATGAATGCTCCTGAGTCCCGTTCATCTCTACACAGCACCGTTTGAATATTCCTCTCTCTCCGTTGACGTTGCTTTTCAGCATGATAAACGTTTTTAGCATGTTGTTCCGACCCAAAAGGCCCAGTTTATGTCTAGGCCCCCCCCCCTTTTTTTTTTTCTTCAAGAGTTGCTACTATAATCCAGATATTTCCCAGGAAGCATCACTTCTTGTTTCTGTCTCAAGACATTCCTGGTACAATACTTATGTCGATTGAAGTTTTGCAGTTAAGAAACCATATTCACCTCAAATCTGCAGGATACTGTTTGACCTCCGACAGGATTGTGGTTTGATGAGTTCCTGTTAACTTAAAGTTCAGTTGAAAATCCTAAATACATATTAATCACCACAAGCGGAGTGTTGAATTGTTTTGGATCATCAATTTTTGATCTATTGTGGTTTCTGAAATAAAGCTGGGAGTGACAAATGAACAAAAATCCGCAGAAGCGAGACCTTGGAGGAGAAGGAAAAGCAGGTGGAGAAATCCAAACCTGACTGCCCTCCCTGCCTCCCCTGCTCTCTGCTCTTCTCTGTCAACCCTCTCCCTCCCTCCCGCAGGTATGACCAGTACGAGTCATTCGACTCGCGCGCCTCCGCCCCCACCTCCTTCCGAGATCTCTACAGATCTGGTGGCGGTAGCTATGGTTACGGCGATGACCGTGGGGACAGCATGCTGTTGGGACAGCGAGGAGGCTCAGGCTTCGGAGGGGGAATTGGGCTAGGGGGAGGAGGAGGCTTTGACAGCCCCTCCTCTTCCTATGGCGTCGCTAAAATGCGACAGAATATGAGGGAGTCCTTCAGCAGTGTCCAGGGAGGAGGTTCTGGAGGTGGAGGATGGGCTGGAGCGGGCCGACGTTCCCCCAGAAGGGGTGGAAGTGCCGGTGGTCGAGGAACTGGAGGAGGGTTTGGAAACCGCAGGTCTGACCCCACTCCATTAGGCGGAGGCGGGCGGGGAAGTGGTAGCGGTGGACAGTCCCACCGCGGCCACTCTCCCGGAGGTGGTAGAGGCAAGCTCCCATCCCTCCTGTCCAACCGCATGTACCCTGAGAGTGGGGGCTTCCAGGGTTCCATTCAAGGCCCTCACGACTTTCCTGGGAGGCATTTCGGAGGGGGCCCACGGGCTGGCCGTCAACGAGGCCGCAAGAGACCCCTCAACAAAGTAAGTACCTCCAGCCAAATAAGACCTCCTCAGACACTGGGCAAAGGGCTTGCCCTTCTGATTCACTCCATTTCTATCGTCAACCAAATGGCAAGTCAGCCTAAAGTGCTACAGCCTGCT
This sequence comes from Symphodus melops, assembly GCF_947650265.1. Classification (NCBI taxonomy): domain Eukaryota; kingdom Metazoa; phylum Chordata; class Actinopteri; order Labriformes; family Labridae; genus Symphodus; species Symphodus melops. The sequence continues at coordinate 14,731,442 of NC_136692.1, read as the reverse complement.
ATGTGCCATGTAAAGCAAATTATCCATGACACCCATTTGACACATCACTTGCCCCTCTAAATCCGCCCAGCCCGTTTAACTTGCCAGACACAAATCACGAAGCTTCCCCTTTTTTCTACAGTAAAGGCAAGTGAGAAGTCTTTATGCCCCGTTCTTTGTTTGGTTTACCTGTGGGGGTGCAGAATGATTTCATTATGAGGATTTATGTTTTCTTTTTCTTTTTTTTTGCTTCTTTTTTTTTTTTTTTCTCTTGCCCCATTCCTGGGTAGTCTTAAGATAAGGCTAAGACTATTGATAAGGGAGTGCCCAGGAAAGGAACACATAACAATTCTAGAGGTCATCGTTGTGTTTAGAATCAGCTCTGGGTGTTCTTTTTTTTTTTTTTTCTTCTTGCAAATTGATTTTCTTGACTGCAGCAGGTGAAACCACAGCGTGATGTGCAGAAGAAGAGAAAGCAGACGCCCACAGCAGGCGATGAGCCCGAATCAAAGATGAATAAGACAGAAGGTGCCGAGTCAGAAGCTACCCAAGGTAAAATGTCACTATAAGGTAGCTGAATAAACGCATCACAAATGACAGTTCTTGGATCAACATGGCCTGATGTCAATGTTTGTTTCCATAGAACCATTGGAGAAAAATGGTGATGCCAGTGAACCCAAGACAGCAGCTGTGGTGAGTAGATGACGTGTGATAGACAGGAACTCTACATCAGTGTCTGCAATTATGGGTCTATCAAGTCTTAAATGTTACTTTGAGAATTCTAAATCAAAGATGTCGGCTTCTTTATTTTTCTCTTTTCTCCTTTAAAGAACTACTGGGATGATTGATCAACACAATATCTGTTTAAAATAGTCAGCTTTTATTGTGAGGGCTCACTCATCTATGTTTGGTCAGATACTTATTTGCATATAGGCCAAAATATGTACATGTATCCTGCATCTATGATTAGTCACTAACTTGTGTACTCTTCAACTTGCTGTGACCTTAACTGCTTTTGCCAAATCAAAATTCATCTCCATAAATTGTCTGCACTCTGCACAGTCCTTCAGTTCCAATCATAACAATACGATCGTCAGATTTTTTTTTTTACAACAATCTGTAATATGAATCGCGGCATCACTCCAACAGCAGTGATTGTTAGCTTCCAACGAAGGACATCAACATTACAAAAACAGATCTTTCTGTGAATAACCACTTTGCTGTGATCTACAATTTTGTTTTTTCTCGTATGAGCTGAGGCAACGTTGAAGCTGCAACACAAGCACAAAGTTAATTTCACTGTTGTGTGCATATATTTTAGCTGGCTGCTCGTGTCTGTGCGAGTCAGAAAAAACATTAGTGATCCATTACAGATTTTGTTTACGGTAAAGGTTTTTTTTTTTTTGAAAAGTTACAGATTGTTGACATGTGAACCGTTTGGAGATTAGCATCCTTTTTCATCCTTTGCCACGTTCCTCTTTGTTTATTGCACCGGTATTATTTCAGCCCATCAGCAAACATTTTTTAAACCCGTTTTATTTCTAATTTAAATACAATCAGTCAAGGCTTCTGCACTTGATTAATAAGAAAATGTCCTTCACAGGAACCTGCTGCAGAGGGAGACAAAGGTGAGCCTGACCACAGCTCCTCCTGTTTTTCTTCTGTCCTGACTTGTTCCGTCAGTCTGCATCAGGTTGTTGTCTTGAACCGCTCACCCTCTTATGGACATGGAGACTTGCCTAACATGTGTGCTTGTTCTTAGTTTCATCCAAACAGGAAGAAAAGAAAAGTCCACAGGGCAAACAGACCTCAACCCCAGGTCAAGACAAGTACCCTAAAATGAGGAAGAGGAGGGGCTTCCTCGAGAGGTGAGGGCACAAACTCAAACCCGCCTCCAGCAGTCGTTCTTGGTACTCTGAGGAGTTCAGATTTGACGGTTTCATCTACTTTTCATCACACTGTGCTCTGTTTATTTTCCAGGGTGATGTTTGCATGCTCTGTGTGCAAATTCCGCTCATTCTACAAGGAGGAAATGGAAACTCATCTGGAGAGTCGTTTCCACAAAGACAGCTTCAAGTTCCTCTCCGGCCAACTGTCCAAGCCCACTACAGACTTCCTACAGGTTAGATTCTCACCACACTTTGTATGCTTACCCTGGATTCACGTGTTACATGAAGGGTTACATCTCAAATGGGGTTTTGCTTTTCACAGGAGTATTTGCTTAACAAGTTCAAGAAGACGGAGCAGAGGGTGAGCCAGCTGGAAAACCACTGCGCTGCCATCTGCCAGGTTTACAAAGAGCAAGACCTCACGAGAGGTAAGCAGCAGGCGCAACACATTTGTGCACAAATGGTGGAAGGGAGAGAAGTCATTAAAATAATCTCTCACTCCTGTGTTTTAGATCTTGGTATGGAGCACTTCATGAGGAAAGTGGAAGCTGCCCACTGTGCAGCATGTGACCTCTTCATTCCCATGCAGCCCCACCTGATACAGAAACACATCAAATCTCCCGACCATAACTACAACAGAAAGGTATGCACCCAAATTGTTATTCAGTGCAAAACTAAATGAACCGGTCTTCCTTGGTTGGGGAAAAAAAAAAGAAGTCCTTATTAGCATTAAAAAAAAAACTTTTTTTATGTCCATATAAGGGCATAGGACTGCAGAGCCATGTGCACACAGCACATACCTGGAACAGCTGCATTAGTTTTCTGCTCTCCAGTATGTTGTGCTCCGCTGTTAGGTTGATAGTTTGATAGTGTTGAACTGCACGCCCACCTCCATTCTGACAGAGATCTTCTCCTACTATGAGGAGTATATGTGAACCCTAGGTCAGGAGAATATCCGGAGCAGTCCTCCTGATATTATTCAGGCGGCTTAAGAGTGCTTTTAAGCGTTGTTCTTAGCTAAGTACAAATTCCCGTCTGAGTCTGTTTCATGAGAAAAAACGTTTGAACTTGTTTCTCTGCGATCCAAGGGTATGATGGAGCAGTCAAAGAGGGCCAGTCTGTCAGTTGCTCGCAGCATCCTCAACCACAAACTCATTGGCAAGAAGCTGGAGAGCTACCTTAAGGTATGTATTGTCATCAACAGAAATGCATGCACACACGTTTAAGGCATAAATCGAGCTACATTTACCTCATTGGCCACTCAGATTTTAAAAAGTAGTGAAGTTCGGCTTTATTTATCTGCTGCTATTATTATCACTGGACTTGTAGCTATGTGTACATGTAGTATATACAATTAAGGAAGTGATACATTTTGATTACATCTTTTGCCAATTAGAAGAAACAATCCTATCGGGCACATTGTTGACACCCTGCACAATACGGGCTGAGAAATGCATGTGTAGAAACTTGAAGTTGTCATTAATGCAGGAGCCAACATGAAAGAAAATATACACTTTTTTTTTTGTCAGGGTGAAAACCCATTCACCGGTAACCAAGATGAGCTGGACCCAGAGGACTCGATGGCAATGGACGTGTCTGAGATGGACTTAACCGGCGGAACAACAGATGACCAGACAGCAGTTAAAGGGGAGCCGACGGCTGATGGAGAGATGAGCCAGGAGGTGGTCGAAGGTACAGAAGCAGCAGTGAAGGAGGACAAAATGGAGGAGGAGCCAGTCATTAAAGAAGGAGAAGAGGAGGAGCAGCAGCAAGGGAACCAGGAAGAGGAGGACGGTTTTGAGGTTGGAGAAGAGGAGGAGGAGGGTTTTGTGGTTCATGATGAGATTGGTGAAGAGGGATTACCTGGGGAGGAAGAGGAGGAAGGAGTTGAGGCAGCAGAAGCTGAGGAGGAAGAAGACAAGAATGATGACTGACTTTTGCAGCCCAGAGCACTCACTGAGCCATTCAAACCCATTTCATTGACAGGAGCATATTAAAAAAAAAAAAAAAAAACCTGTTCCTCCCGTTTTCCACTATTAACTCTGAGCTTGTATATTTGTACTTTTTTGGTTCAACAAATAGGTCTTCGTTTGGAGGAACTGTCTTATTCTCTTACTTTCAAGTTAGGATGACACTATTTAAATGTCTTGTGTATGTCTAGCTGCTTCTTTGGGATTGTTGGCAGAAACCAGACTTGAAAGAGCTGGCTAATGGATTTCTCCAAGTTTTCATTTTTGCACTCAAGTCTTGTAAAAGCAGCGAAAAGGTGTAATTCCCCCAAATTTTCTTTTTTAGACTTTTTCTTGTGCCTTTTTTTTTTTTTTTTTTTTAAAGTTTTTTTAAGTTTTCTTCATTTAGATTATTGCTTGAGATATGAGTATTAAAACGTGGAATTAATTATTTTTTTATATGCCATAGCATTCTGTCAATGACCAGTATTGATGATCGTAAACGGATGAATTTCCAACATTTTGTTCCCATCTAGAACGGCGGTGTGCTTTCTGTACTACATATGAGATGATTGTGTGCACTGTGACTATGGAGTGAGTACAGAGTATTCATAATTCATATCTAACATGTAACAACCTTATTCCAGTCTGAGTAGGAAATAAACTTGTTGAATAAATTCCTGTTTCACTGTTTCTGTTTTTTAGGTCATTTTGTTTAATTCACAGGATGTTTGGTCTAAAAGGTTGAGGTTGGTAGGTTAATTATCAAACCATAGCATAAAGTGTGAAAATATTCCATTTTGATTAAAGTTCATGTGCCATTCTTATAGGTGCATAACTAATGACCAGTCTGATACAATAAGTGTCAATTGAAATCTTGGTTTAGAAGCAAATGACACTGGCTCACTTAAGTTTGTTTTGATGGCCTCAGTGTTGACTTTGCTATTAGATGCGTTTAAAACAGCTTCTTTTTAGCAACAACTGGCCACAAGGTGGTGTCAACTGACGACATCTCAACTGCTTTAGTAAGTTTATGATTTATAGCTTTATAACATTTGGTCACAAAAATTCAGAAAAACAAAAATACTTTAACTGTAAAACTACTTTGGCTTTATTTATCAGTTTTGCACCATTTAAAGAAAACATAACTTTTTTTTTTTATAAACTTATGTTTTTCAAGACAATGTTGGCTAAACATTGTATACACTTTTAAGAAAACTGCAAATATTACTCTTGACAGCACTGTTTTTTAAAGGTCTATTCGCTAATACTCGATTTTCTTTATTAAGATTTAAAAAATACTTGTATGCTATGACTTCCATGCAGTAATGTCATCGGGATTTTACGTCACATGATTTAATAATTCAATTGCCCCCGCGGACAAATAAAGTTTTTAATTTAATTGAATAAAAAGATGTTAAAGAAAAAAAAATGGAACTACAGCCTCTGGGAGCTAATTTTATGAACACCATTTGCACACAACTAACACTTTGCACAGACGTTTCTACTCGATTACTTTTGCCATCTAAAATCAATCAATTCGATAAAATAACCTAAAAAATACAAACCTGTATTCGATACAAATTACAACGTATTGGGTGATGTTACGCGCTAGAAGGAGGGTGGAGCTATGGGTGAATTTTGAATGACATACTATAGAACCCGCCCCCTTGCGTCTGACGTGTTCGACGTCAAACGGGACTGTTTGTTCTAGATTTGGGGCGAGGAAGGTCTGCGAGCGCTGACAACCGACTGAATAAGGTAAAAAATACCATTTTATGAGCTTGTATTGATAACATTAGTATGATACACGTATGCCTATAACTCCAAGGACCGGGTAAAAGGTTAACAACGGACATCGGGAGCGTTTTTCACGCGCTGTCAGTGTGTGCTTCTCTGAGCGGCGCATGAGCTGTCTTCCCAGGCCTTGCACCGGTTCAGACACACGCGATAGAAGATGTTTTGTCTTTTAAATAGGCGAGGTTAGGTTTTAGTGTGCATATTCTATGTCGTTTCTTTATTCTTACCAAGCGTGTCTGAAGGTTGTTTTGGCGGCAGAGGACCCCCCGTGCTGTCAGTGTGCACGCTAGCTGCAGGTCGCTATCACGCTAGCCTGTTAGCTGCTAGGCTGTTTGTTTGTAGCCCCGTAGGCCGTATTCGTGACATAAGTTACGTCTTCTCGGCAGCGTAGGCTACGCACGGTGGCGCAGGACTTCATTAGATGCGCGACGTACGTCAGGTCGAGAATATGAATCCTGTCCTAGTTGTATTCTGAAAGGCGCTTTACGTGTGGAGCTGTCAGCTGCTCACAGAAACATGGCGCTGCACTGACACGAAAGGTTAGCGAGGCAGAGGTGTTGCACACAGTTATATGTTAATAGTGTTTATGAAGTGTGTCATTACATGTAGCGATGGATATTAAAGCACGTGACGTTTCTATGACGATCAGCGTCATTCGCTTGTTTGCTCCTCTCGGTTAACGTCACCAGTTGTAAGTTATCTACAGGATATAAAATTATATAAAAAATGACTGGTAAATATAGAAGTTTTTTTATAAGGGTTGGCCTAGATTTATCCACTACCCTATCCAGACCATGTCTTTTATTTGAAGTTGCTTCGACATTGCTTTGCACCTTTTGTTAGACGCACTTAAAAATCCTGTATATTAGCTATTTAAGTTTTATTTAGCTGTTTGTGATATTTATTATGATTAGAAAATCTGAAGCATTTCCATAATGATGCGATCAGATTGTATGAATTATTGTAATGCGAAGTAGTTTGGGAGTTCAGATTTAAACACACTAATCACAATATTGGATTATGGTGTTATAATAATTCTGTCATATTTAATGTCAGTAAACTTTAAACTTTTATAGTGTGTTGCAGTGTTTGTTTTGATTTATTTTTTCACTAAAGAGAGAAAACCTTTTTAACAGTTTGTAATGAGGATCTGAAGAAGACCATTCAGCTTTTATCAGGGGACAGTCATCGCTCACAAATTTAAGAAAGGCAGTGTTGTTGATTTTAAGTTTTTGCCTGATTGTTTCACTTGACATTTCTAAAAATGTCTAGAAAGGTTGCACACTCTAAAATACTCATAGGTAGATAATATATACACAAAGCGTAGGGGCAAAGCTTGTTGCAGCTAATTTAAGGCATCGGTCCACTTTTAAAATATAATGCAAGTGTCCAGTGTGCTACTCGTCAGGTTTAGTTTAGTTGGGATAGACGGGGTATATAAATGATCTTTTGTGTGTATTACAAACTGCATAACTCCCCTGCATTAGAAGGGGCCTCAGTTGGGCATTTGAGCCCCATTTATAAAAATAAAAAGTATGTAAGCTAACACGCTTGCAAACATGTCATGTTCCTCTGGCCAGCAGCAGGACAGAGGTGTCAACAAGAGAAGGACAGGAACTCGGCTTGCTCCCAGCTGAAAGTCAAGACAACTTCCCACTGATTTATGACCTCTTCATCGATCTCCTCCGTAGTGACTGACACTGCTGAGGGGAGTCACTGTCACTGGAGTCACTGTCTTTCTTATTTATACAAATAAATCATCGAAAGAAATGGACAGACAGGCGGCAGTGATGAAAGTCCCTTTCTGATTTATATTGTCTCTATATTGACTTGAAAGTGAGAACAGACTGTTTCTGTTGAAACACGTTCACTAACAGACGGCAAAGTGCATCTCTCTCTCTCTCTCTCTCTCTCTCTCTCTCTCTCTCTCTCTCTCTCTCTCTCTCTCTCTCTCTCTCTCCTTTATCTATATAAAGAACTAATAATCCACCAAACAGAGGAGATTCTGATGAACAGAATTAAAACCATAGTGTTATGTAAAATGAATCGATGCAACACCAGCCGTAGTATTTTAGCACTCTAATAGCAGCATGCTCTACTCTCATGTGTCAAGTGAAATATTACAAGTCGACTATCCCTGTGTCATCCATGTTTTAGAGAAATACCTTCAAAAGAGTCAAATAAAAGGGAAACAGTTGTAACTTCCTCAGGTAACAACACCTCCACCCAATAGCCTCTGTCAGATAAAGAAAAAGAAAACAAACATGATATGTTCATTTGTTCCGTTTTGTCCTGTGCTTGGAAGAACACAATCCTGGAAAATCCATTTTTCAGCAGAATCATAAGATGCATTCAGAAGAGTTTCTTAATGACATATGGAAATGGATAATTGTGCTACAGGAGGGTAGTGACAACTAGTCAGAAGGAGCAGCTCAGAAACCTTTTGTGAAGGCATCAAAACTGTCACGTGGCTCCTTTTAGCCGAAGGATCGTGTAATTAGTGTGTTGTGTAAGTCTTGGTCTATCATCGTATTTCCAGTTGGACAACGGTTATTCCCCAAAGAAAGCAAAAAAAAAACAACCACAACATCTTTTTGATGTTTTACAGGAAGAAGGAACAAAAGAGATGCAACCTTGATGAACAGGTTGGAGGAAGACTTGCATGTGAAATCACGGCGTCCAATTAACATCTTATGAAAGCATACAACATTTGTATTTGTCGCTGCTCAGTCAGAAGAAGGCTTCAAGCATTGACCTGATCACTGTGACACCGCATGGCCTTACACTTACCTTCGAGTAGTTTTGGGACTATTCAGGGACTGTAGAGAGTCTTCAATGCTGTATTTTTACTGTCATGTTTTTGAGAATTGGAATGGGCTTGAATTTGAAGTATACAAATAAAAGTTGTCATTTCTCCTTAAAAGCTGACGACGCCTCGTAATAAAATGCTGAACAACTCTTTTTGTAACCAGGACCACCTCTCTCTCACTCTCACTCTCACTCTCACTCTCACTCTCACTCTCTCTCTCTCTCTCTCTCTCTCTCTCTCTCTCTCTCTCTCTCTCTCAGGTCTCACACTTGGCCTCCAACCAGTGTGTTGTTGTGTCCTCGCGCACAGCGTCTCGGAATCGCCAACCTCACCCACTGAGAAATGATCACCCAATAGGAACAGAGCACAGCTGCTGAGCATCAAACATGTGAGTCTTCAGAATCGTAAATACTTCATTCCTATTACTGGTCATTGTATTCATATTGAAACTAACGTTTGATTTGTAAAGCGCTTCACATAAAGGAGAGTGCAGAAATAAAGTCTCTGCTGGTTTTACAAGTTCAGAGTCCAGTCGAACCAGTTCGCCTCGGAGCTCGGACACTCTTTCAGAATCACGTATTGATGACGAAGAATCCTTTAGCCAGGGAAGAGTACTTACTGACTCAGACTAACAACTCCTTGGTTTTCTGTTTGGATCTGTTGATGAGCTCAGGTTGTGCTGGGACTAGATTCAGAAACAGCAGGTTGGATGATTTACAGTTATTCGCGTTGTTCTTTTTGTACAATTTTGTACGATTTTGTAAATCTGTCTCTGCAGGTTGTGATGTGAACAGCAACGATTGTCTTTGAAGAGGAAAAAGTTGATTCCTACACATCGCACACCTCCGAAGACATTCAAACACGGTGCAAGGACAATAAGTAGGAAGACACTGACCTATATAACTGAGTTTGAAGAAGCTGTTTTAAACAGAGCGGTTGTTCTGGAGCTCCTCACAGTCACCTCTTGATTTGAAATGTCAGCTGGTCTGAATGGATGTACGCCTGTCAGTTCCTGACCACGTATGTGATTCTGAACATTTTCAGCTGTATTCTATACTGAATTGTCAGCCAATGAGGAGAGGTAGTATTTGTTAGTGATGTAGCTGTGTTTTGGAGCAGATGCTCTGTGGATGTGTGAATGATGGCCGTGAAGAAGGAGGGACAGTGATGTAGGCGAGACACGATAAAGGTGTGTACCTGGAGTGTCTTAGAGTGTTTGACTTTGATTTTGTTGATATTTCTCAACTGAAGGAAGCAGGACTGAATATGAAAATCCATTGATCTGAGTCGATGCATCGATTGGTTAATTTAAAAAAAATAAAAAAAATAAACTGATTCAAAGTAAAAAAAAAAAAATGGATCTACATGGTCGTCTTAAAGATGTAATTTTATTTTGACAACCTGGCAAACAGCTGACGGGTTATTGGCAAATCACAGAGATTGTATGAAAATAAAAATAAAAACAGTCTCGCTATCTACCCATCGTGAAAGTAGTGAGAGGAGCGCATTGATTGTAGTGAAACGTCTCGAGTAAGACGCAAACATTCGAGCGCCATTGTTTCGATCATGTAGTGCAGCTTGTTGCAGTTGATTTTGTTCTGAACTTTCTTGGTTGGTTTCCTCACACGAGGATGAACTGTTGTTTAGACTGTTGATGAAGATTCTCTCTCTCTCTCTCTCTCTCTCTCTCTCTCTCTCTCTCTCTCTCTCTCTCTCTCTCTCTCTCTCTCTCTCTAACCACTTTATTAATCAAAATTAACGTTTCTATCACAAAAGCACACGAGGCTGGATTTATACACTGTAAACATGGACAAAGTCTGAGTGACATCACTTGTTGGTTTTCAAAGGGCTGTTATTGCCAGTTGCCATATTGGAAATGCTGATTATAAAACTTGCGGTTAACCTAACGACAGGCTAAGAGCTGGAGGTGGGTTAAGGTGGGCATTTAGCCTCCTGACAAACCGGAGGTTGCTGCTCGAGTGGGTCGTCATTGTTTTAGCGATGGGAAGGAATACTCGAGTACTCGCCGTTGAGCCCTGTGCAAGCGCTGCCTTGCTACAACACTCAGGGCGGCTGTGGCGTTTAAATGATGCTCCATCAGTACAGAGGGGAGCTGGGTTGTAGCGAGGGGTTATTCACATTAGTGTCGCCTTTCTACCAGCTCGAACCAGTCTGGCCATTCTCCTCCGACCTCTGACCTCCGACCTCTGACCTCTGGCATCAACAAGACATTTTCACCCACAGAACTGACGCTCTCTGTAAACCCTTGAGATGGTTTAGTGCGAAGTATCCTGATAGATTAGCACTCGCTGAAATACTCACTACACTAACCAGGCATCTTGACGGTGTCTACATGCCAAACAACATTGAGTTGCTGCCATGTGATTGGCTGATTAGATATTTGCAACAACAAGCAGTGTGTATATATATATATATATATATATATAAATGATTTCGATGAAGCATCAAACTAAATATTTCAGAGTTTCATTCATTTAAAAAAAATCCACTTAATGTTCTGTATGTCACAAGTGGGTTTTTGCACAAATGATTGTCCGGTTGAGATTTCTTATTTAAATGAACGACAAAATAAGAACTCTTCTTTCTTCACCTGTTTTATTTTTCATTTTAAAATAAGATCAAAGAAATTGACGGGTGATATGACTGGCAAAGACAGTCGTATCCCCTGACAGCCAACTTTAAAAAAGTATAAACAAACAAATCAGTCTAACCTGCACTGACACAGTAGCAGTCCTGTTGTATTATATAACCGACTGGCGCTTGTGTGACTAAAGATTGAATCCAGTCATTTTAGCTCATGGAGGAGGTAGCAAAGCTTAAAGAGGCCATAATGATATCAACAGTAATCCGACTGCCGTTTCAAGACGTGATATTTACATCCCTGTGACGATTCTTCACTCTGAATGTCAGAGAGGCAGAACAGGGGTGAAGAAGTGATTCTCTCCCCCCCCCCCCCTCCCCTGTAGTGTCTTCAGAGGTAAGATCAGCTGAGGGGTGTGTGAGCATGCACGCTCCGTCTAGTTGCGGTGCTTTAGCAGAACCGCTGTCTGTAAAGGGCTACTGACGACAACAGTGAAAACATTGACGTTAGAGTTCAGGCGTCAGCTGACTCGCGCTGTGGTTGATCTCCTTGCAGTTTGCAGCATGCTGACTGGCGTCCTCTGCGGATGCTGAGGCTGGATCAGGGACTTCATCTTCTGGGGTTGTTGAGAAGGTTTGCTGTGTTTGTTGCCATCCGATGTGCAAAACCCAGTTTTTACCTTCAGTGCAACGTGATGCTGTCAGAGGGACAACGATGCAGAAGATGAGACAGTGTTGATGTATAGATGTCTCTGAAGCAGAGGCTTTTGATGAAAATGATTTCAACTGACCCCAGGGTCAGCCGGTTTCAGAGTTGAGGTGTGACACTGAGACTGGCTGAGATTTGTTTTTAGAGAACGTTAGTTTCACAACAGAAGCGCTAAAAGCATTTTTTTAACTTTCCTTCCAGAGAGTCGATTAAGGAGTGTAATGGCCTGAGGGGGGTTCCCCCGGTCCCACCTGCCCCTGCCAGGTTCAATCTGCCTAACCTGTCGGCTCAGCCACTGCAACCCACCTTTGCTATGGGAGACGGACTGGAGGCAGGCAGCAGCCAGAACCCTCCCTCTGCCCCACCCCCTCTCTCTTTCAACCCCCCACCCCCGGAAATATGGAACCCCTCCAGACCCAAACGACAGACCAACCAGCTCCAGGTACGAGCACATCTGTTTCACTCACCGTTCACTGTGTTGCCTCTTAAGACTTTAAATTGATTGAGTTTTGTATGTATTATTATTATTTTCAGTTCCTGCTCAAAGAGGTGCTGAAGACATTATGGAAACACAACTTCGCATGGCCCTTCCAGAGTCCTGTAGATGCCATCAAACTCGGTTTACCTGTGAGTCAGTGTGTTTAATTTTAATATTTTCTCATCCATAACACACACAGATCGCATCAAAAGAAGCGACACTTCTCCACAAGTATCCACATGTTTAGAGACATGGAATACCTGGATTGTTAAACTAGAGAGACGTGTATCAGCTGAACAGAAGTACGGCCTCATTTTAGCCCTGTTAACAAATATCGCCCCATCCCAAAATGATATGCCACGTGTCCATATCTGTTTAATGCTGGCAATCTAGTACAGGTGGTTCAAAAAATTGGATTTTTCTCTTTTTTTCAAATGAATTCATAACTTCCAAAAAAATCAATTTATCTTTTTTCCCCAAAAAAGGTTCGATTTTATTTTTTTGGGGTGGCTAATCAGTCACTCCCTGCTCTTTAAATCAGTCAATGCTCAGGTAGAGCGTCGAGAAATTCAGCCAGTCAGACAGATAACTAGCATAGATCCTGAAGTATGCACTAATTCAAAAATAGACTTTGAATCCAGAATCGTTTTGAATTGAAAATCGATTCTGAATCAAAAATTTACCCCAAGCGTCTAAATTGAATCACAACATGGCACACCCAAAAATTCCCAGCCCTACAAGCTGGTACACCTTACTGCTGTTTCAGAGAAGCTTCTTTCACTCCCCACCAGTGAAGGTAAAGCTAGCAGATAGCTAGCTTCCAAATGGTGTAAAAGCATGGCCACGATCCGATCTTGTAATCGGTGAGAAAGGCTTTCTTGTACCTTATTCACAGCAACACATGTCACTCTTGTGACTGTGGTCATTGCAAATTATTTTATTGTGACAAGGATTTATTAGATTGATCGCGCAGCTCTACGTTGGACAGGTAGCTGGTTAAAATGTTAGCGACTCTGCTGTCGTTGCTGCAGGTTTTATAGAGCATGAAGGAGGCGTGACATAAGCCACAGATAAGCCCTCCAAACTCACATTATATGATCAATGTTACACTTGGTATTCTCATCAAGTCATAAAAATGTAACTTACAACAGTGAAGAGTTTAAAAAGAGCCTCAACATAAAAAACACAACAGTTCCTCCCTATTTTATCTTTGTTTTTTTTTTTTTAAGGACTACTATAAGATCATCAAGATCCCAATGGACATGGGCACGATAAAAAAACGTCTCGAGAACAACTACTACTGGAACGCCCAGGAGTGCATCCAAGACTTCAACACAATGTTCACTAACTGCTACATCTACAACAAGGTCAGCTGCTCCTCGCCTGTCATCACGGGCCTCATCTGTTAAAAAAAAAACAACAAAAAAACCCATGAAATCTAAACATGTTCTTGTGTTGTGATTTTAGCCTGGGGACGACATTGTCCTGATGGCCAAGACGTTGGAAAAGGTCTTTCTCCATAAGATCACAGAGATGCCGCAGGAGGAGAAGGAGATCGCTGTGGTCACCAAGGGGCGCCGAGGGGGCAGACGGGAGACATGTAGGTGTTGGTGATGTCATACAAACTTCAAAATATCAACGTTTTACACTTTGGTCCTTTCAGTAGTGACAACATGGATGAGGTTGGGTTTGCGTTGGTTCTTGGTGTACTTAAGAATGTGAGGAGGAGTCGGCATGAGTTAAATATACAGACTGGTTTACGTTTGCATCTCTGCTGGTCTCAAAACTAAATCTAGATCCAAAACTAAATAAATGATGAAGGTCCAACGGCAGCCAAAAAAATCTGCAGGCAACGTCCCTCCGTATGCGACCATCGATTACGTTCTGTCCGAGAGCTGGGCGGCACCGGTATAAGGTTCTGCTATACTGTCACCCCCGGTTTAAAACGCACACATTTGGTTGTAGCGCACACACAGGGCTATACAGATTGCTTAACCTACCAGCTGCAGTGCTGGGTTAATAACAGTAGCATTAAACAGTCTTTTTTTGTTTGTTTCTTTTTTAAACCCTTCTGTATGTCTCGATGAGACTCAGAGCAGAGCATCCTCCTCCTCGCGTCAGAGCGGGTGTGAGTGTTTATTATGACAGTGATTTGTAGTCCTCCCCTCTCCATGTTGTAGCAAATAACCGCGTCATTAAGTGGTTGTGTTGCAGCGCATCTCTTTCAGTCCATTTGGGGAAAACATAGGATTTTTTTGCAGTGATGGATTTGCTTCTCCATTACAACATCTGTAAGCTGAATGAGTGTTTCAACTGATGACTCGCTCGTCCTCAAGTGTGTAATGTAGCCTGCTCATGCTGTTTCTTGTTAATGTTCTTGGACACAACGTGAATGTTAACTTCAATTTGCCTTGTTGGGAGAAGCAAACATCTGTGGTTCAACTGGTGTGAATGTAGTTTTGTTTTGTTTTCCTCCTGACAGCTCTGATATCCAAGTCTGATTCTGGACAAGACTCATCATCCCCGTCCACCACCCCCCACACACGAGGCTTCTCTTCCCCTCCTACCACCCCACAGACCCGCGTCATGCCCCCTGCCCAAGCCCCTCCCCCCCTGAGCCTTCCCCTTGTCCAACCTCTGACACAGCCTCTGATCCAGCCTCAGCCCCCGCGTGTGCCTCCAACACCCTCCGCCCATGCACCGCACCTGGGACCCTCTTTTCCCCTCTCGACTCCCGACGCCCTCGCACAGGGCATAACGTCCGTTCTCCCTTCGGCCTCGACACACCCTGGTCTCCATCAGGCGGCCCCGTTGCTTCAGAGCTCCCCTGCACTCGTTAAGGTAAGTCGAAGTCAGCAGCCATTTTTATGAATCACATGCTGATTTATCCCTAACCTCTGATCCCTCTGAAGCAGCAAAGGAAGAGCCAGAAGAGGAAAGCTGACACCACCACACCCACAGCCAACGACCAGCTCAGTGAATCATCTCCTGTCTCTGCTGAGACTCGGCCACGTCGAGAAAGCAATCGCCCATCCAAGCAGCCCAAAAAAGAAACGTCGCAGCCAGACTCCCAGCATCACCTGGGAGGAGGTTTAGAGACGGTGACGCAGAAGCGGCAGGACCAGCTACGTTCCTGCGCACGCCTCGTCAAAGAGATGCTATCCAAGAAGCACGTAGGATATGCCTGGCCCTTTTACAAGCCTGTAGATGTTAAAGCTTTAGGTCTCCACGACTACCATGACATCATCAAACACCCAATGGACCTCAGCACCGTCAAGGTGATTTTATTAGGTTTCATGAGAACGAGTTATAAGTTGTTGGGGTTTCTTTCATCAAACATCATCTCTACACAGACGAGAACTTAAAGAACTTTAAAATGTGTATTTATCAGTCAGAAATTTAAAGCACCTTTCCATTCTGCTCATACAAATGGTCATATGTATTAAAAAAAATCCCCAAATAAAATTTGCATTGTTTAAATAACTTCTGAAGTGTCAAAAAAGTATTTGGTTTATGTTTCTACATTTTCTTTATGGAACAGTGAAGCGCATCTCTTTAAGTGGAGATTGATGAAAAGCAAGTCAGCATTTGAACCGTTTCAGTGCTCTCATGCATTTATACTGGTTTATTAACTTGTATAACTCGTCAGTTGGTTGTACAGACTCAGAATATTAAACATTTGATAACACCACACATGACTAATTCAGAATAGGCAAAAAATACCGAGTTGTAAGTGTCCAACTTTTGTTTCCATGTGAACAAAAAGCTTCACTTGAGGGGACAGAGGTATTTCATATCTAGAGCTCTTTAATATTTGAGTTTAAAAAGCGTTATCCTTTCTACACACGACTTTGTGTTCGACTCCATCGGAGGATAAAAAAAAGTGTTTGATTGCTGAGAGTACGGGAAAGTTTTAACCACAGCAGTGTTTTTCTTCTGTCTCCTTCAGAAAAAGTTGGACAGCAGACAGTACAGAGACGCTCAAGAGTTTGCTGCAGACGTCCGGTTGATGTTCTCCAACTGTTACAAGTACAATCCCCCTGACCATGATGTGGTTGGCATGGCACGCAAATTACAGGTAATCACACACATGGTATCGACTGTATGACCAGGGCTGAATACATTCACTATGGTGACCAGAAGAGCCCGACTGATGCATTGGCACATACTGTAGGTGGAAGAAAAAAATCGGTATCTGATTTTTCTTTCTTTTTTTTTTTCTTCTCCCCAATATCGATATTGTAATCAGCCCCTCGGTCTGACCTCGTGTCGAGGGCACGGTGAAAATTGACATAAGAGTTGTCAAATAGTTGAGGAGTTCACTCTTGTCCTGCTCTGCTTCTTTTCCAACAGGACGTGTTTGAGATGCGTTTTGCCAAAATGCCTGATGAGCCCGAGGAGCCTGTCCCTGTTCCCACCCCGTCAACGGCCCTCCACCCTGCCCCCTCCACTCGACAAGTCCCGCCTCCTTCTGCCGTCTTTGTGAACGAAAGCTCCAGTTCCTCCGAATCGGAGTCCTCGGGAGGAGACTCAGAGCATGAAAGGCAACAGCGATTGGCGGAGTTACAGGAACAGGTTAGAGGATGGAAAATGAAGGGGGAGGGAGGCTAATGAGACGCGACAGGTGGGTGGGCCATGCAGAGCAGCTTTACCGACAGTGGGTGAACGCTGAAGCGCCAAGAAAGCAAATTTGCATGCTGATATCTTCTTTGTCCCGTAATATCCCAAAGCTGACGTGTGTACGTTTGTGTCCTGCAGCTCAAAGCTGTTCACGAGCAGCTGGCAGCACTTTCCCAACCTGCAGTCATCAAGCCCAAGAAGAAAGAGAGGGAGAAGAAGGAGAAGAAGAAAGAAAAGCACAAGAAGAAGATTGGAGCAGAGGAGCCTGTGGAGAGCCCTCCTCCTGTGACGCTTCAGACTTCAAAGAAAAACAAGAGCAGCAAGGAGCCAATAGTTGTGAAGAAGGAAAAGAAGAAGCCTGGGTGGGTGTTCCAGAAGTAGAAATAGCAGTCATGTTTCTGTATCCACGTTATCAGGAGTTAATCTTATCATTTGTTATTCTTAGTAAGAAAGAAGGAGTTAAAAATAGCCGCCCAGCTGTGCCCCTTCCACCCGGGCCGACCCCTCTGGTCCCTTCGGCCGCTCTTGAAGCAGAGGATGACGTGGGTACGTGTCTTACAGAGATGCTAAACCTCTGTGTGTGTGTGTGTGTGTGTGTGGCCTAAACAGTGGCCCAGTATTAACCTGCTGTCATTCTTCCCTCCGCAGATGTATTTGGGGCGGGATCCGCCGACAGAGGCAAGCCGATGTCGTACGAGGAGAAACGCCAGCTGAGCCTGGATATCAACAAGCTGCCCGGTGACAAGCTGGGCCGCGTCGTGCACATCATCCAGACACGAGAGCCATCACTGAAGAACTCCAACCCAGACGAGATAGAGATCGACTTTGAGACCCTGAAGCCCTCCACGCTGAGAGAGCTGGAGAAGTACGTCTCCAGCTGCCTCAAGAAGAAGAGGAAGCTGTCAGGTAGGTTCTCCTGTCTACCTTCGACTCTGTCCACTCTCAACCCAAAGACAACAAGAACAGAGCAGAAATTATACAAATCGCCAAAAGTAAAGATTGGGTCGGTCGAGGTTTGAAAAAGCTCCTAAAAATCTTTTCTTCAAACTTCATTTGTGTACAATTTATATCGTGATAATATGTGGTACTCTGCAGCAAGACAGAATGTTGCCATTCTCCTTTTAAATTCTGAGTGAAGAAAGAACACGACCTGCAGGAAATGAGAGAAAAAAATCATGTATTTTTGCATGAATTCAGAAGATCCTCTGCATTTGTATTTGTTACAGTTCCTGTAACATTACAGCACAACAGTCAGTCATCAGTTGCCCTGATTACTTGCATATCTTTCTGTTCAACTTAAGGCTATAGCGTCCAGTTAGCTTAGCTTAGAGTGGTTTAGCATTCAGATCTTAAACACGGGGGCACAGCGAGAATCATATTTTCAATATTCTGTCAATCTCTGATTTTATGTCATGTCGCTTCATACATGAATTAAAGCTCTATTAACTAGCTATCAGATATATTATTTCAAAGTTTGGCTCCCCTGAGCTAGTCAACTCTGACAGATCATCGGATGTTTTCCAAGCGCTTCACTAACTTTCTCTGTAAAACTTTCTTTTCCTCAGTGTTCATTTTCTGATTGTTGTGTTTGTTGAGCAGAAAAGCCTTCTGAAATGTCAAACGTGACAAAAGTGAAGACCGAGACATCATCTTCTGGCAGCAGCGACTCCTCTGATAGCGAAGACTCTGAGAATGGTAACCAGCGTACTTATTTTAACAACAGCTGTCAACTGAGTTTGTTTTTAGAATTTAAGCTGTGATTTTTTTATGTTTTTTTTTTTTCTACCCACATCTGTTTGGCTTTTCTTTCCTGATTGACAGCAACATATACAGTACAACAGTGTTGAGCTAAAACATGTCTTTGTCTAGCAGGGCTGGTTCCCAAGCAGCAGAAGAAGAACTCAATTAACAGAGATGCAAAGAGACCGCTTCACCAGGTGCTCGGCAGCGGAGCGGCTCCAGTTGTTCCACAGCCTCCCATTCAGCCTCAGGTTGTCCAGGCCAAACCGCCGTTTGTCCCTCCTCCCCCGGTCCCTGTCTCGGTCCCGTCTCTGGACTCCCAGCTGCTGGCCTCTGGATTTGATCCTCTCGCTCACTTCATGAATCCTCACTTGACGCAGTCCAACTCAGAGCCAAATCCAAACATTACTCCTGCCTGTGCCTCAGTCCCCTCCCGCCCCCTCAACGCAAACACACCCACCGGCCAGGCACCCACTGAGACCCACCCTTTCCTCAACCAACATCCCATCATACCTTCACCAGGTGTGTACACTGCAACAACATAACTCCTCTTTAGTTTCCATTTAGAACTGGAAATGAAATCAATGCAACTGTATTTAATAGGATAGCGTTCCCCACAGATCTCCCAATCTGATCTTAAAAACGGTGACAGATAAAGACGTTGTATCTCACAAGTAGTGGATGTATCAGCAACAGTGAGCCCGTCTGCTAGGGTGGCAATATTATGGCCGAAATAAACATGAAGCAGTTCATCCAAAGCCCTGCAAGCACAAAATAGAAAAAAAATGTCACTGTGTAATCGGTTTCACAACGAATAGAAACAGCAGAAATAAACACTTAAAAAGGTTACAGGCTGTAAGACGTTCCCTTGAGACAGCAGCTGTTTCTGTTTTTCCAAAAAATAAATAAATTAACAAGTTAAAAAAAGATGGATGATGGATTTATTTGAATGCTTTGTAGAGTTGTTAAACTGTCAGGTTTTTAACTCTGGATTACCTGATGTGTTCATTATGCAGCTGCACTATCAAGGAAAACAGGCTTATTGGAGGTGAACTCTATCAGCACCAGAAATCTGGATACTCGATGCAGCTCAGTCAATGTTTTGGATCTATTGACTCATCCTTCTTTTTAATGGATGTGTTGTTTTTATCTGTAAAATATCCGAGGACTAAATATTGAAATGATTTTGTCTCATTAGTTAATTTCTCATCCTTCTCTTCTTGTATTCTTTGCAGCGATCCACAATGCTCTTCCCCCACAGCCCTCAAGACCGAGCCACCGAGCCGCCCCGCTCCCTGCTAAAATCCCCCAGCCCGCCCCATCCACGCTCCCCTCCCTGCCTCCTTCGTCCTCACCTCAGCTTCAGCCCTCGCTTCCTCTTTCCCTTCCCCAGCCGGTTCCCCGGCCCCGCGTCCCGTCACCGCCATCGCACGGCATCTTGGGCACCCTCTCGGCACAACCGCCCCAAGCCCTGCTGGAGGACGACGACGAGCCGACGCCTCCCAGTGCTGAAATCACGCCCTTAAGTCAGGTTCACAACTTCCTGCAGTCGCTCCAGGCTCGACCCTCGGCGCAGACGCTACACACGCTCACTCATTCGCCCGTGCAGGGAGCCGCTCAGCTCATGCAGTCATTAAACGCACAGTCTGTGACCACATCAAACCCCGGCCTGACGCAGAGACACAGCTCGAGCCACGCACACATGCGACAGCCGTTCCCACATATGAACACGTCGACGGCACAGCAGCAGAAGGGGGTCGCCCTGCAGCAGAAGGTGCATCAGATGCAGCAAATTCAACAACATCTTTCGCCACGCAGCAAAGCGGAGCCTTTTGTAGCCGGTAAGATCTCTGAATCATTAAGATGTGATTTTGAAAAATGTGGGTCGAATCCCCCATCAGCCCCTTTTTCTGAGGAAAAAAGAGTCACACTGCTGTTAGGGATGGAGACGCACTCGATGATGTAACAAAGAGTCACAACGTTTTTTTAAACCAAACCAACGTTTAAAGTATATCAACCGAAAGTAAAAAGATCTAAAGTCTCCTTTATGTTTCACACACTTACTAATCAGGCCTTCAGTAAAGCTAGGGACAGAGAATTTTATGGAGAAAAGAAAATCATGTTTTAGTGAAGACACAACAAATACCTTTGTTACACATCTTGCCTTTTCAACACCCGAACAAAAACACTCAATAAGGCCGTTTCAGTGCTGCTGTGGCCTTGCAATCATAGCTGTCATGAGTTGTGGCCATTTTTCCTCGTAAAACAATCTACCTGCAGCTACATTTCTAATAAGCCAGACACTTCCCATGTTAAACAGTAATCTGACAGAAGCATTGTTCCCCTTGTGACGCCTCCAGAACATCTGTTCGCACAATGCGCTGTTCTGGAAATAGAAAAATGTGATCATCTGTAAAAGCTGCTGCACATTAATGGTGCCCTGCGAAGTTTTAGTGGAGAAATGTCAAAGTTGGAGAAGTGTATAGATGCTGTGGTAAATATTCCTATCTCTTTACACAAACTGTCCTCGGAGATAAATGTGGTCCCCGGAAAAATGTTTAAAGATAAAATGCAACACGAGAAGTTATGGTGGGAGCTCCACGATCCAAGAGTGAAACTGTAACTCTCCTGATAGCTTTTTAGCTCCAAACAGTGTTCAGGGACCCGCTTATTCCTTTGAATAAACTTACCGTAAATTCCGTACTATTGAGCGCACCTGGATATAAGCCGCACCGGCTAAAAATAAGTAAATAAATGTATTTGTACATATATAAGCCGCACTTGATTATAAGCCGCAGGTGTCCACGCTATAACAAGAGCTATTTACACAGACGTAGGCTACCGGTAACATCCGCAAATACTGTAGCGTCCGTACGGACGTTAAAGGACGACGAGAGCGTTCAAATAATAATTTTTAATAACCCGATCACTGTCGGCCGTGACCACGCCGTTTACAGCAGAGAGCAACACATAACTTGCCGTAACAATCCAACTCTCTCCTCCAGCGTTCTCTCATACAGCCACTCAAAAACGTTCTCGGTGGTGCATTCACTGACTCTCCACATAATCGGAATTATGAACACATTATCAACTACTGACTTTACAACATGAACCGTTACAATACGAAGCCTAGCCGACGGTGTCTGTAACACGGCTGATGAAAAAGATGACCGTAATATATTTCACAAGAAAAAGTCCATCCATTCACTGCCTCAGAATGACTTCATTACTCACTTCCTCAGTCTCTGTTGTCGCTGTCAGTGTCATCTTAACGTGCAGCAGCTCTGTTAGCTTCTTTGACAGCCAGGTCGATCGCCTTTAACTTGAAAGCTGCATCATATGTATTTCTCCGTGTGTTTTCCATCATGAGGGTGCGTGCATGAAGCGCAAAATGACTGATATTAAGATCCGACGTGACGAAGTCAAATGTTTTTGCGGCAGAAGCTCATTGTCCCCCATAAAAAATCCATGCATTAGCCGCACCGGAGTAGAAGCCGCAGTGCTCGAAGTGTGAGAAAAAAGTAGCGGCTTATAGTCCGGAATTTACGGTAGTGTATTTAGTTCAAAAAAATATAACATAGGATAGTTTCACTTCTCCATCTTTAAAATTTCTTGACCAAATTTACACCTTTAAGTTCTATTTCCACTTGAAGTAGTTAATTTAATGTAGATTTTTTTTTTTGTAGTTAAAAATGTCATTGTTCATTGTCTCGTTTGTCTCCTGTGTTTAAGGTTGCCTGCGGGAAAGCCCTTCTCCTCTGATGATGCACTCTCCACAGATGCCTCAGTTCCACTCGATGGGACAGCAGTCACCCTCACAAACAAAGAAACATGTGAGTCATGCAGCTCTTCTGTGTCCTGACTGCACAGACACTGTCGTCACCTGGGGGTTTCTCTTCCAGGTCTTGGTTGTTGTTCATTTATAAATGTTTATTGTGGGGCTTGTTGTGCCTTTTCTGGAGTAGACAGGTCAGTGGATAGAGTTGGGAATGGGAGGGAGAGAGAGAGTGGGTGATGGTGTGCGGAAAAGGAGCCCCAGGTGGTCAGGTTTAAATCTAGGAATACATTTGGAGGACTGACGCCTCTGTACATAAGGCGCCCTTTAAGTCTGGTTCATGACTCCCTTTAAAGAGCATATTGCAGGTTAAAGACAAAACTTAACTAATCATAGGAAAATACGTTAACAATACTGTTTTTAAAGAAATTCTGAAATTAATAACCCACAGGGTCTCCTGGAGACGTTTTAGTACGTTTTCGCACGTCTTTGCTTTTTACTTCCGCATTCGGCTGTGACGTAACATAAGGGAGTCCCGCTGAATCCCCGTCTGTTTAACATAGAAAATCATGGATCCGAGTGTCACTCCCGTCAATAAAGAGGAAGAAGACATGTATTCCTTTACATATAATGGTCCACTGGCTTATTATTCTGAACCTGTTAAATGTGATAGAGAGCAGAAACAGGCAGGATTAGAGGAATAACGGCCTCAGGAGAGAAGTGAAGCTGTGGTGTGAGGAGAGACCCGGAGCAGGCGTCCTGCTGAGTGACAGGTGTCAGCTCGCCATATATGGGCGAGTGCTGTGTTCACATCAGCATATGTAAAGTTTGTAATCACATTCAATCAATTAAAAAACTATTTGTAGAAGGTGCAAGTGACGATCATTCACCTTTACATTGTATGGGAGCTGCTTGTAAAAACGGCAAATCTGTACAACGTATTACGGTGCCGCGCTGTGCGCGCGCGAGAGAGAGCGACAGACAGACAGACAGACAGACATAAAACCCGATTACACGGCCTGTGCAAATGCAGCACCATGTCTTAATTGTTTATTCCTCATGCAGCCCAGTGCTCACGTTGTTATAGAAAATACAGTGTATGGTGCAGGATCACGGCGCACGTAATCCACACAAACATGCACAACAGCGCACACACTCCACAGTTTAATACGTGCACATATATTAGGCTACTACAAAAAGTTTAAAGTTTTAATTGGATAGAGGACCGACGTAAAGCTTGTGTTTCTGTTTGTTTCCAAACCGCGCGTTCCGTCTTTTCCCACTGCGCACACACAAACACACACACACACACACACACACACTCCACAGTTTAATGCGTGCACATATATTAGGCTACTACAAAAAGTTTAAAGTTTTAATGGGATAAAGGACCGACAGAAGTAAAGGTTGTGTTTCATTTCGTTTCCAAACTGCGCGTTCCGTCTTTCCCCACTGCGCACAAGCTCTCTTGTAACAGAGTTGGATTTATAATAAATCGTATGACTACATATATTAAAACAGACTGTCCGGTGTCTATTACGCTCACACTAGAGAATATACAGAGGATTCCAGCAGATCAAATCATTAAACGCTTTCTGTCTGCGTATATAATATTTTATGTTAAACAGCCAGAGATTTAAATCATTAATAAGGAAACGTTTTTGTGTCTGATACCGAAATATTCAACGTGTCTGTTCGATCGTTTCTGAGGTTGTGAGAATAATTCACCAAAACACACTATGAATAATCAAGCCACTTACACTGTGCACCTGAATGTGCGCCGCTCAAGTTACAAACTATTGCAGGGAGGCATCCTGTCTGTTCTCACTCACTACCACGTATCATTACTCCTCTTTAATCATGTTTTAGCCTGTTTTTTTGTGCTTTAATTCTTTTGTGCTGCCTTCTAAATGTTTGTTTGTAAAGTGTTTGATGCTCTCGGTGCAAGACAAGTTCCCCCAGGGGCAATAAAGGCTTCATTCATTCATTCATACACGGACGCATAAAGCCGATCAAAGCAGAGTCAGAGAACGGGACTCCCTCATGTTACGTCATATGACGCGTTGTTGAAAAAAAAGCACGTTCTAAACGGCTATGCTAAAACAGCCACTTTCTCCTCTAAATTAGAGCACTTATGTGTTGTAGAACATATTAAAAAAATAACCTACTTATTTTACAGCCATTAACAGACTATATAAAATATTAATTAAAAATTTTTTTTAACCTGCAATATGCTCTTTAAGTCTGGTTCATGACTCCCTTTATGCAAGTGTTGTGTGCGTTTCTCTGTAGGAGCAGAGGGCCAACCCTGTTGGGGTCAAAGAAGAGAAACCTTCCCATTCGCCTGTTCTACCCCCCTCGCCCTTCAGCCCTGTCATGCGGCAAGACGCACACAAGCCTGACAACAAACACAGTGAGTGAGAAATGTTTACGTAGAAAACAATGAAGGTTTCCTGCACTCGTGACAGGTACTTTACAGAGGCTTTATTTTAAAGTGCCATGTGTTGTCCATCCCATTCCCCTCTCCTCAGGATTAGACTCAAAGTCGTTGGATAATTCTCGAGCTGGTTCCCGCCTCACAGACTCTCCAGTAACGCCGTGCTCCCAGCAAGACATCAAAATCAAGCAAGAGCCCAAAACTCCTGTTGCTGCCAAGAAGACGCAGGTATGCCCGTTTGTTTTCAGCCACATCACTCAGACCGCATGCTTCAATCAGATCGGATCCTTTATTTTCTTTCCCCCCCTGTTCTCTCCCAGGACGTGAAGTTAAAGAACATGGGCTCCTGGGCGAGTCTGGCTCAGAGGTCTCAGTCCACGCCGGCCTCCTCCGTGCGCTCCTCCAGTGACAGTTTTGAACAGTTCAGACGAGCCGCCAAGGAGAAGGAGGAGAGAGAGAGACAGCTGAAAGCACAGGCGGAGCAGGCCAGGAGAGAGCAAGAAAAGCTACGGTAGGGGGAGAGAGACAAATGTCATATGTTATTACTTTTCAGGATCGATAGCCGTCATGCCCATTAGTTGGGATGGAAGATTTAACAAGCCAACTCCATCCGGGTTATTTAAGGTTGTTTTTTTCTTTTTCTTTTGTCTTTTCTTAAATTTAGTAGCCGTGACGATGACGACACCATGGAGCATGCTCGTCGGGTGCAAGAAGATACCCGCCGTCGCCAGGAGCAGCAGCCACCGCTTGCTCCCACACCTCCAGCTTCTACCCCACCCACTCACTCTCCACAGGCCCCGCCCCCTCCGCAACAAGCTCCGACTCCGCCCTCCTCGGCTGCACAGTCTGCTCTCGACCAGAGGGAGATGGCACGTCGGCGCGAGCAGGAGAGGCGCAGGAGAGAGGCGGTATGCAAGTTTTTTTTTTTATTGCAAGTGATGTTTGTGTTGATTGGCACGCGTCATCGTTGGTAGGAAAGGGGCCGTGACTAACCGGAGTCTCTTATCAGGCCTGAAACAGAAACATAGATTTAGTTTGGATTGGTTGCTCTGTAAGTTATCACTTTCATATTAAAGGTAAAATAGACAGGAATAACACTTTGATGAGCTCATCTAAACGCTTTTAAAGGGTCATTTATGTAATGGATGTGTGGTTGTGCAAACCGAGAAAAGATGTAAAACCTATTTACATCGGCAGAAATCACACAGCGCAGGGAGGAGCGCTGGGATGAAGGGAGAATGAGGAGCGACGAGGACGCGGAACGATTCTGTAGAAAATGCCGAGGCAAAACACAAATCTAGGATTACTTTCATGAGGGTGTTGACAGAGTGGACTTTTTCCTCACAGAGAGAGAGAGAGAGAGAGAGAGAGCGCGCGAGTGAGGTGAGCTGGAGTGATGAATACAGGACGCACAGCAGTTTTCAGATGCAGTGATCGCTTTAGCTTCCATAATCACTGCGCCTCCTGGTGGTTAGATCAATGGTTGCAATGGTTTTGAACGTTTGCCTAACTCATTCAGGATGAGAAATGATGTAGTCTAGTTGGTGTGTCTTTAAAAGGCGATTTGAAGAAATGGGTCCTCAAACAGAGAGAAGATGTGAAAGGACTCGTTTAAGACAGAGGATGAACTGAAGGGTTGCATAAAGATTAGATTAGTTTTTGTTAAGTGAAACCATGCAGATGTACTCTAGTGAAGTGCCAGAATAAGACAGTCTCACTAACTGTGTTTCATTCTATTTTTTTTTTTTTTGTCTTCCTCTCTGCAGATGGCGGACACCATTGATATAAACTTTCAGAGTGACCTGATGGCCATCTTTGAAGAAAACCTGTTCTGATCAGGGAAACGCAGATGGTGGGAGTGAGAGAAGGACCTTTGGACACACACATTTACAAACATACGTAAAAACCACAAAGCTCTGAAAGACAGTCACTGCTCACACACACACACACACACACACACACACACACACACACACATACACACACACATACACACACACACACAAACGTAAACACAGACTTGATAGTAACTGTCCCTTTCTCTCAGTAGTTGAAACAGCTGGCTTGTGTCATGTGAATGAGAGGTGGGGGAAGTGACATCAACATAAGCAACCGTCTTTCTCCAATGTCGGATACGTTTTGGTGTCTGGCTTGGTGTTCATGGTTGTTGGACAGTGAAATCATCAGATAGTCAGCTCCCTTGAGGAAAAATACGAGAAAAGCAGAATGAAACAGAGGGGACAGAACTTTTACATAGAGAAATAATTGTTTAATTTAAGGAAATCAATGAAACCTTATTCTTTAGTTTGTGAGTGGAGAGAAGGAGGCGGAGAAGGAACTGGCGAACAAATTTACGAACAGACATCACTTTGTTTTACTCTTTTCTTTTCTCCTAACCTCTTTTTATTTGGATTTTTTTTTACTTTGGATTTTAACCGATGCTCGTGGGCTCTAGTCCGTGGGGCACCTGAGAGTGGGTTGTTTCCTCAGGACTCAGTGGGAACGCAACACACCCGGCCACAGTCATTTTCCGATACATCCTTCCTCCCTTCACTTCTCCTCATTCTCTCTCTTCAGTCAATAACTGGAGAGATGGAGGCGTCGCTGATACTCAACTATTCGATGGAGTTTAGGAAGGGAACGGTCGTTTTGAGCGTCTCAGAGTTCGACCTTTGCCTTAGCGCTCTGGCCTGTAAACTAACAATCGTACCCAACAAATTATACATATTATATATATGAATAGATACATGAATATATATTATATACGACTTAACGTCAACGCAAAAGAACATGAGAGAAATTGGGGTTACGGGGGAGCAAAGCTCGTCTCTGTGTTCAATCTCGGAGCTCTGACTTTGATTTTGTAGAATTTACTGTAAAGAAGAAGAAAAAACTTTTTTATAATTCTATCAAGAGGATTGTTTCATCTGTTTTATTCTCTCTCATACCTTTTTGTTTCTGTTTATTATTTTCTCGACTCTATGCCAAAACCAATCTATTGAGTGCTGAAAGTTCATTTTTTACGTTTAAGATGCATTTTCTTTTCACTTTATATTAAAGGCTACGTTTTTATCGCTATTTAATTATTCCTTTACCCCCTTTTAAATCTAAAGTTATGCAGCAGTTTGCTCTGTGATAGTTCAAAGAAGCGGTTCCAACATTACTGTATGTCTACTACTCTACTTAAACCCCATCACGATGTGTTCAATATCTGCACTTAACTCTTCATGACTTGCATCTTTTTTCGAAATGTCCTTTCATCATGTACGTGTTTTTAGTCTTTCTCAGCGTCTCATCCTCCTAACGGCTTCACTCTGTCATGGCTTCTTGTTTGTCATCTTCCAGTCTTTTACCTTTTTATTTTGAAAGTCTGTCATCGTCCATGCTAACTCATTTGGGATGTCGTGTGCCATTGTGTTTTTGTGGAAGCAGGACATTCTCCTGATTTTATTAGGTTTGCCCTGATATCTGTGAGTGTTTTCAATTCTTTAATCACTTTTTTTTTTTTTTTTTTTTAATGTCTCATGTATTTCTTTTCCCTTTTTCATATTTGATTGTTTTGAGGTTCCCCCTCCCCCCTTTGCTATTTTACCCAAGAACAACCTGTTGGTATGTTGGTGAGTGAGGCATTGAGGTCAATAGATTCATCTTGTTCAGATTATGGAGTACCTTTTTTTTAAGAAAAGTATTAAAAAATAATGTGAAAAAAAAAAAACATTCTGAAAAATTGTTTCTGGTTGTTTTTGTCTTCTCGATCAATAGAACTGCACACATACAACTCTGGGGGGGAAAAAAGAAGAAACCACTTCAGATTTTCCTCAAAGATGTGTCTCTATATGCATGAAAGATAGAGCTATTCCAGCTTCTGTTTGATATCTAAACCTCTCATTTCACTTAAAGAAGCACTGTCTAGTTATCACATGACAAGCTGTCAAACAAAGCCACGCTGTGTGAGTCTTTATGCTATGAGAAGACGAGGTGAAATGCACACCCAGACACATGAATGCTGTTATTAAAATCAGTGATTTAACAATTATTTCTGACACCTCCCCCAGTTAATCCGTCAGTACGGTTTGTTTTTAATGAATATGATTTTAGTTTTTTCATTTTCATGTTCTTTGAACTCAAACACCAACTTTTAGATAGTACAGGATTTAAGTTTCCTGATGCTACGGCAGATTTTAAGTCCGTTTACAAGGAATGTATTTTTAGTCGGTCAAACAGACAAACGGAAGTCAAAGGAGAGTCTGGGACAGTAACACAACTGTTGTCTGAATCCTACAGAGCTCCTGACATCCCATAAAGTACAATTTAAAATATATATATATATATATAGAGAGAGAGAGAGATGCCCACAACTTTGTTTTTTTCTTTGGAAAGAATTCTGATGGACCTCCAACAAACATTTTCTTTTGTATCTTGTCTTATTATTCACCTCTCGAGTTTGCTGACCCCACTACCAGCTGACGGTTCATTTCCATAGATGCACAATTCACTTTACTGTTGGTCAACTCTTCAAGCATTCACATGTTAAAAGAAGCCGCACGTGAGGTCATATCTGGAACTGTAGATCTCTTTCAAAAAAGACAAACATGACCCTTTTATTTCTCAGAAAGAAAACACCATTTATTATCACAGAGGCTAATGTATCAAGCCCCAGTGTTACTTGTCTTATATGTTGAGAATTTTCTGTCTGGGGGCGGGTGGCGGGTTGCTTTAATCCCTGATAATAGAACCAGAGATTTTATTGTTTTAGTATTCTCTCTTTTTTTTCAAGAGCTGTACTTGTTTTTCATTTCTGTTGTTCAAATGTTGAGCTTTTTTTTTTCAGCCAGCAGGGAGCGCTATACAGAAAGAAGAGGTCAGGTAAAATGGGCCCCAACACACTGATAATCTGCTCAGCATACATGAGAAATATGTTGACACTTTTGTTGTTTTGTCTTGAGCTGTTGTGGCTCTTTTCAGGGACACATAATGGTGACCCTATGCACATAAGACAGGTCCTTAAAGAACATGGTTTATCTGCAAGAGAGCCCTGATCTCAAGCTTCACTTAAACGGATGCATAACCTTTCTCTAAGGAGCAGAGGCAGCTAATGCAGCAGATCATTCATTATGTACATGTTTACCTTAAACCTTACTATTTAAACTTATTTACAGTGACAGTGGTTTTGTTCTTTGTAGTTAATAGCTTATAATTGGAAACTTCAGAGTGATTAAACAAACAAGCATCAATATCTCATTCAGGTTTTATTGCACCAACACTTGAAATCATGAAGTGGTATCCCTTTAAAGAGACAACATGAAAGAGAAGGCGATAAGTCAGAAACAAGGCGCTGTTAGGGCTGCAACAAATGATCACAATTGTATCGTCCTGTTGATATGATCATCCGGAATAAACACTTCACAAAAGCCTGAATCTAACTCAGTAAATGTGAAACAATACAGTACAAACAGGTTATTACACGTGCACATTTCACCTTTTGGATTCATGCCTGAGTAGAATTGTTATAGTATTGCAGATTCAACTTAATCAGTTGGCGGCAGTTTAGTGGTGAAAAACAATACTGCATTTTAGATTTAGGAGGGACTTTTTGCACACAGCCTGTATTGTCAAACATGCAAACATGTGGACCAATGTTCGGAGGATGTGGTTATGAGCCGTTCAAACCAGCAGCAGATGCAAATTCAGCAAATCTGATTTTGCACAGACAGAGACAGTTTCAGCACATTGCTTTGTTGGTACGCTGGTGTTTAAACTGTATCCTAAACTGTGTCTCCTGTGGCCTTGAGCGCTCTGATCATGTGCGTAGTTCACTGATAAAACTGCTGCTTCTGTGGAGAGGATCTGTCATGTCCATGTGTTCTTTATCTTATCCAAGAAGCTTTTCAGCTCTTTGACTTTCAAATGAGTTCCTTTCTGTTTCTTTCTTGCAGAATTTCACTTTTAGAATCAAAGCCTGGGCGGTACAGAAACCTAAAACATTTCCAAATGCCCCACTGAGAGGGGAGGTCAGTGAAACTAAACGTTGGAAAACTGCCGAGCATTGCTCTGAATTTATCAGGTGAGGATGAGAAAACGCCTCCATGGAGATAAGTCATATTGCTGATAAGGCTTCTCCCTTATCTGGATAAGGGTGGCACAAATACACATCCCAACTTGTATAGTCTGGGAGTAGAAAAGACTTGAGCATTCATGGCAAAGGCTGTAAGCAGCTTCCTGGAAGTTAGAGTAAGAAATGGAATCTGCTCGAACGTGTGGCTCAATTAATGAAGTGAAAAATGAAAACACAGCCTATGAAAGTAATAAAGCAGAAGAGGAGTGGTTAATGAATAGCTCTGAAGGAATGAGAAACATGAGTTACTACTCCATGTAGCAACAGTTTCTACAGAGTGGGCTCTGAGTGTTCATGGAGAGGCCTTGTGATCCTCTCAGAAACTCAACTCTATACCTTCTCGACCTGCTTTTTTTTTTTTTAGCAATATTGTACATAATATTAACTCATGTGTCATGAGACACAGAAATATATTTAGTTTAAGTTTTGTTATTGACTCTATATTTTACTCTTCCACATTTAAGAACCAGCTGTATGAGGAAAAAAACAGATGAAACTAAATGATTTGTAGATTAGTAGTAGCAGTAGCGATTTCAGTTAAAGTAAAGAGTTATTTATTTAAAATGTAATTAAAGCACTGACTTACTTTTAATCCTGAGGTTGGGTTGAGAAGTTCAATACCACAGTATGGTTGTAATGTGGAATCATTATTTTAGTTATGATTTGAGCATTTTAACAGAGCTATATACATGATTTATTCTATCAGTGAAAATGTAGCTCTACTGAAATATTAGCTTTTTAACTCATTCCTAAAGGTGGATTTTTGCTCCTCAAATGTTTCTTCTTTTATTTTTGCCATGTTCCTCCTCAACATTACCGGGCTTTTAGCTGGGTACACGTTTCTGTCCAATCCATGCATCTCTCCGTCTTATGATCTGAGTGTAAGCTGGTCATGTATTCTTCTTCCCCTGCAAACATGCTCCTGTCCTTCATGTTGTGCAGGTAAGCCAATCAGCTGGTCAGTTTCCAGAAGTAGATTTGAACTCCCTATGAATGCATGAATGGCGTCTTTTTCTACTGAGTAGCAAATACTATTTAAAATAAAGTGAAATACATTATTCCCCCACATATACTCAAAAGTAAAATAACTGGTTTAAAAAACAACTAAAATCAATTATTACAGAAACATGAGATGTGTTTTTTGACTTTCCAACCTGTGAATATATCACCACATATATATTCACCGTGAATATATTTCTCTGCTTGGGAGATGAATAATGGATTCTCTTATTTTATATTATATTATATAAAATATTATTTTATATTATATTATATTATTATTCTTATTTATATCTTATTTTATCATAATCAGAGGTGGAAAGCAAGTAAAAACTAATAATAACTTTATTTAAATAGCACCTTTAAAAACAAGAGACTATAATAATTTTGTCACTTCCTTTTACAGCAATCAGTGTAAAGCTTTAGTAAAACACAAACTGTATGTTTTAGAATGATCAGTTCAATCAACGCTGCTCCAAAAACAGGAACTTAACCATCTTTTCTGATGAACACTTTTAGGGCAGAATAGTTGTGTTAGACAAGTAAGGTGTTCCAAACAAGTTGTCCTGCTTAGCTTGTCAGCCAAATTTCAAACATTTAAACTGAAAAACTGAAAAGTTGAGGTTTTTAGACCCACAACTCTGAGCTGACCGAAACGTTTAAGTAAAGAGGAACTCCTGATTTTAATGATGATTTTCTGTTAAGAAGAAGAAAAAAAAAAGAAAATAAAAAATAGCAGCATTTCTTATGACTCTCTAAAAAATACATCAGCAGTTGTCAAATGAATCTTATTTTCTGGCAATTTATGTGTTACGTTGCGGCACTTTGTTTCTGCTGCAGCAAACAAAAACCAGTGTCTTGTACTCTAACAGGCGGGACTTTAGGGAGAGCTGCTTCCACTCAGAGATGCTTTTCTTGAGAATTGTGATGTCAGAAAAAGTGTTCATTTTATTAAAGGGAGGATGAAGGGGATCTACAAATGCACAGTACCAGATGCCAGCCGCTTAAACTGCACATGCATGACTTCCCCTGCACTTACATTGAGTAAGAGCTGCTGCTTCTTCCCGTTAATGGCATTGAAAGCGGTCGGGGGTGGAAATAAGCGATGAGGGCAATCATTGGGACATCAAGGCTCCCTCCTAAAAAATCGAAGCCAGATGACAGTAAAAAGCTCCACATGGGATTTATGCACACGAAAACACTTACAGCCACAATCCAGACTTGAACACATTGCTCAAGACCCCACATGGTTCTGACAAACACGCACACTTGTGCACACTTGCTGACACACTCTTCTGCTCACACGCAACTCTCGACAATGTTCTGGATCTGTGTGTTATGTCATGAAGTTGTTGACTTGACTGTCCTGCTCAGCGTCTGCAGGTTTAATTACACACTGGTTAAAAAATGTTCATGCCCTCCTCAGTATATCACTCATGCGTTTCCTCCATTGTTGTCTTGGGATGCTGCACAGCATTTCCTTTACCTCATTTCTCTCCTTCCTGTTTGACAAAACAGCTTCCCATAATCTGTTTTAGCAACACAGCATCTTTTTAAAGAATAACCTTTTGGCCTTGAATTGTTATTTTATTACAACTTTGTGAACCCCAGGTTGCATTAATAGCACCAGATGGCTGGATAATCTATTTCTAGTACTTTGGACATTCCAAAAAGGATGGTAAGAGAAATAGTACCCTGCTACTTACTTTGAGTGATTAAAAAAGTCGGTAAAACATCTCATCAAAGTTGGTTCAGTGGCAGCTGTTGGCCTCACAAACACTGGTTCCATCCATGTTTTGTTGGGTCAACCCATTTGCAGTTCTGGGTAAAGTTGATAGATATTGTGTATTTTGTTTATAATATAGTGACTATGAATGTCTTTGCACATGCTCTGGGTACAAATGAATCCATCCTAGAGCAAACAACATCACCACAGGTAGGCTACTGTAACTTATATGAGCTAGTAGTAAGTAGGTTAGCAAATGTTTGCTACATCTGCTGCTGCAAAGCTTAAGTGTAACCTGCTCCTGAAAGCAGTCAGTGTTCATAACTGTCATGCTATTTTAGCTGATATTTAAACAACAGCCCAAAAATTAGTAAATCTACTCCTTACCTCCTTTGCTGTGATTGGCTGGGAGAGTAAATAGGTACGGTCACTTTCAAGACTGTACCCAGGAGAATACCTTTTGTGTCTCATGTTGAACCTCATATTGAACATGAACTTGACTTTTCATCTTAGACTGTGATCTTGTACAAATAGGTGGAATATTTTGAGCTCTGCATTCATACAGAGATGTGTTTCTGTATTATCTTTATTAAAATAGATGGGCCACTTAAATCACTAGCAAAACAGTTTAAGGATCAACTAAGGATCAACCCTGTTAAATAAACAATATTTCTAAAAAAAGTTATTCATCAACATTATACTTTAGTTTGAATTACTTTGTTGTGTTGCTTAAAAACAGAATCACTTTTAGATCTTTTATTTAATTGACACCTCAGAATTAATATACATATGTATCCTTTTTTATTACATTTACATTTTGGGTTAAATGCTAAAATAGCATCCTGTTCAGTTGAAATGAAACAGTATGCAATATCAGGCATGACCAAAGACACACACTTTTTTGCACAGTTTGAATTCAGTTCAATAAAATGATTTTACAGGTTCTTCAGCTCAAAGTGTATGAACACAATTTTTGTTACAGTTGCTGTCAACTCCGATTGGATCATATTGATTAATAGGTAAACAAACACTGTTCCCTTGCCACTGTTGAATGTTCATTCAAATCAAGAAAAAACTACATCAGATGTGATAGATTGTGCAATAACACAACATTTTAAACATTGTAATTTAATAGTCTATGTATCTGGCCTGCTGCTGACCCTGGTCTGGAAGGAATTAGGCCCTAACACGAAAGATGTGTGTGGACATGTCCACCGATATACAGGTGTACATGGCATGGAGAGCAATCAGCATCCTCATCTCCATGGTGACAGCATGCTCAGGCTACAAGCAGATGTCTGCGACATGTAGAGGCCCGATACAGCAAACTGGAAACTCTGATCGCTGGAACACACACTGAGACACGCAAACATGCTTGTAAGGAAAGCAGATTGTTCATGTTGGACAAACACCCCTGTCACATCTTTCAAAACCTCCACGAGCTCGGCCTTTAGTGTAAACAGGAAAGTGTGTTAGCTTTTTCCTCACCCTGCCTCTTCACTCCTTGCCATCTGTATCATCTCCTGCCATTTCATCTTCCTGTTATTTCCCCCTTTATCTTTTCTCTCATTTTTTCTACTCATTTTCATTCAAGCAACTGAAGTACCATATACTTTATAAAGCAATCTTTAGTGCAAATAGCGCAGCCTACGCTACAAGCTTCATCCCCATTAAAACAGCATGAAACTATGAAAGACAGACAAAACAACCAAAGACACAATCATTTTGTCTCTGACGTCTTTGTTTGTGGTTTTAAACTAATCAAGAAGACATGAAAGACTTTGCAAAAACCCCCCATCACTCCAAGTTTTATACAAACAGAAAAAGAAAAACTGAAGTCTTTTAAACAATTGTCACAGTGCAAGAACAAGCTCAAATGACTAAATGAAAAAGTAATGTTGAGCTCACTTGCATAGCCTATAAGGTTGTACGCTACAATGCAATGCAATATTTTACTTTACGACGCAAGACAGAAGACTCTCCTACTGCTGGTTGTTAAAGTTAAGTGAATTGTAGGCTTGAAACTTCTACCTAAGTCGAGCAACTCAGAGGGATTTATTAAGTCTGTACAGCCCATGAATTCCTTCAGCAGAACCACACTTGTGTGTCTTAGTTTCGCCTTTTTAGTGATGCTTTGTTTCAAACATTGGTTATGTGAATGATCCTCTCTCAACTCTGCCCTCTCACTGGTGATCTGTGCTGCCTGTAGGCCTCGTGCCCTCATCCTCTGAATTAAACATGAACCTGACAGCCCATTGTTTCTGGTGTTGTTTCTGCGGCTGTCACTGTCCTTATTGTAGAGGAAGATTTGGTTTTTAGAAGACTGAGGACAAATCAGTACAGTACCCCTATTACACAATGAAGGTCCAGGATTTGGAAGGTTTCGAAATGTTTCCGTATTTGTAATTTAATTAAATATGCAGGACAGCATGTATACTTGTAAAATAGTTACAACAACAATATCTTAATTGTTTGTTATTTCCACCCTTTTAATATTTGGTAATCAACAATAATAGCCTCTTTTTAAAAAAATACTTTCATTCCATTAACAGCTCTTCTCCCTGGTTGTTTCATAAAATAAAACTTTATAGACAGATGTGATATCACTTTTAAAGCAACAGCCTGCATGTTTAAACCAAGTATTCTGCTACAGAAGAACAATGTTGGCATAACAATAATCTCCTGACACACAACAACCTGCAGAAATCGTACGATGGTGGAAAAAAATGAAGTGATTCAGACCAGGGAATGGATTAGTTATGCTTTGCACTGAAAGACAAGCTGAAACGGCAGCTGCTCCAATGGAGATTTAAAAGAAAAGATTTGTGTATAGTGGTCTTTCATAGTGTAAAGAGACCACTCTACCCTGTAATGTAGTGGTGAAGAAGAATATAAGCTATATTATAATATTTTATAATATAATATTTGAGGTGCCGGCACTTTAGATGGTTGTTTTCCTGTTTTCAGGGACTTTCTACCCATTAACTTTAAAGCAGGGCCAGCGGATTTAAGTATTTAAGGCATTTCCCTGTTATTCAATAGAACACAGTTGAAAGATGACAGACAGGAAACACGGAGGAAAGATACAAACACAAAGGTCCACAGCTGGAGTTAGTTGAAGATTTTAAATGTGGTGTCAAGTTTCTAAAGTTAATTAAAATTTTTGTTGGTGTAAAATTTTTCTTAAAAATGTCTTCTCTGTCTGAATGTTGTATTGAGCTGACCCTGAAAACTAGTAAAAAAAATAAGTTAAATGTTACAGATAATTTTTTTTAAAAGTTAAGTACAAAGTCTTTAAAAAGTGGAGCACAAGAGTAAGTACTGCTGTCCAAAACTGTTATTTGATCATGTAGGCACTTTTTTTTATAGCTCTTGTAAGAATGTATTGTTTGTTTCCTTAACAGTGCCTCAAATAATCAATGAGAAAGTGAGAAAAAAAAGGTTAGGCTTATTTAGTTTTCTCGTGCCCTTACTTACTTTGGCCAACAATTATCCACTTCCCACCTCTGTCAAATATCCGAAGAAATTCCCTAGTCGTTCTGTCAATCAACCTCAGCTCCACTCACTCCTATTGGCTGTTTCAACTAATCGTCAGTCAGGGAGGAGGATACCACGCGCTCAGGTTGGCAGAAGCCGCATACCAAAGATCTTCAGCTTGCTCCTTTGTCACACACAGAGAGGCAGCAGCAGCAGCAGCGGCAGTTCGTTCGTGCCGCACCCATCCTGCTCCCATTGCGCGGATCACTGCGCGCAGGTAACAACCGCCCGAAACTACCGGAAGCAAGGAGAAATTCCAAAAACAGGTGAAGGACACTTTTTATGACAAAAGGTTGACTTTTTGAGGACGGAAAGAAATGGCTGAAATTGAGCCCTGATTAAAACAGACTTAGAGACAAAAGGCTAAGTCAATTTGAAAAGGGAGTTCAAAGTGCTCGTGGAGGTAAACTCAGGTAGACTACGTCCGTGTACTCGACGAGGATCTGGATTTACTTGGCAAACGAGTTCGTATACACAAGTAGCCTAAAGGTGAGTTACGATTGTTCTCCCTCTTGCAACGTTTTATTTCTGTGTAAAATTCCTACAGGCTGACTATTGAATGTATGAAGTTGGAGAAGCTCAATCCAACAACAAGAGTTTTCATTAGTATGCTATCCTCATACATCTGCCCTGTCTCTGAAGTCTGGGGTTCATTACAGCTTGAACATCCCCATCACTGTCTGTTAGATCATGCCCTTTCTGAGAAACTATGACATTTTTTAATGCAACAAAGAGATATGTCTTTTTCTCAAAACAAAAAAGGCTACGCTGTTATCTTCAGCTCCAGATTGAAGATACAACATTTTCTGTATCTCCCTTTGGACACTAGTTGGGTGTAACCTGCACTTTGTGGCCTAAAGAAACTATTTTATCTTTATAATAGTAAAATATATATAAATGGTGTGCTTTTACAGTTTACATTTCATAGTGCAGGTGTTACCTGGATGATGTAATGCAATCCAGAACAACTTTCCTGTCATAAATCCTGTCATTGTGAAGGCTGTGAAATGGTTGGTTAGATTGTGCTGACTAACCTTTAGGTTTCTGAGGTTGTAGATGGTAGTGGTGTTGGATTACTTTAGGCTAATTTGTTGTTTGTTTGTTTGTTTTTTTACATTACCAGTGATTAGAGGTCATACAACAATCTATAGGGTGCATAATAAAGCCTTGACATGAATAGTCTTTTTAAAACATTTATGAACCTTTGTGTCAATCATATAATATCACAAAACAGTCAATGCAACTTGGTTCTTTTTGTCAGACAAAACACACATTCAAATGACTTGTATTTACAAAGACGTTATTTGTAAAGGAACCATGTGCAATATTAAACTCACGGGGAACACCTTACTGACCTATCATGCTTTCAATACTAAAATACAATACTGTTGACATCGCTGATGCACTTTGAATGGAGGACTTTGACTTGTGGTGGAGTTCTATCACAGTGTTGTACATTTCAGCACATAAGAGCTTCAGATTGAACCTGAACATGTTCAACACAGTTTTTTGTATCTTTAAAAGGAAAGCCTCAGCCTTATAAGGTATTAGATATTATACGACTTAGATGTTTGTCAATAACTGCTTAGGGAGGCTATTGTAGGCTTTTTCTGTTCGTTGTCGCATCAGCTGGGTGCTCTGCTTCACGTGTGAACACCAATATTTACTCTCTCTCCTTCTTGACAGACGGATTAGATGCACAGTTGGGGGGAAATCGAGTGTCCCACAGTTAGTGCTGTTTGTCATGCTAACGATAACTAAACACATGTTGTCAGCATTTTTATCAGCTCGTCATCTTCTCGTCTTTATCATTAAGAGAAAAAAAAATGCCGTTGATGAACATGCAAGTGTTTTTGTTATGGTATTAAACTGCAATGAAGTAGATAGTTTTCACATCTTAATATTTGAGTCCAGCAGTTTTATGGCTATTCATTGTTGGTTTGTCGACTTATTGTTTCAACCAGTCTGTGGTTTCCACACAGTAACTTGTCTGACTCTCATACACAGTCCAACCTGATAACTAGAGCTGACTATCACTCCTTTTTTGGTATCAAGACTCGTGTGTCTGTATTTCACTTTTAGACACTAATAGAAGTACCAGAGCTGCCTCTGAACGTCCTGTCTGAATTAGCATAGTGCAGAATTGTTCTTTGATGAGGTGGCTTTTGCTCATTATCATCTTCTCCGTTTTTTCAGAACTCTGGCGACTTTTGTTGAAAGCAGTTATCTAACACTAGCCTATTGATTTATTTTTTTCAAAGTGAGGAATATGAAACAACTTGCACTTAAGTGGCCAATAAATTCAGACGGCTGCCTCAGTAGTGCACAGTTAGGGACAGTTAAGCCCACTATCATATAAAACAACTCATTGTGAAATCATAAAGTGAGTAGATCAGTTGTCAAAGACAGAGAGCAGAATGGACATATGTCTAAGAACATGTGAGTGAATCCTGTTTTAAACTCAGGTTAACAATCTGACCAATGCCTCTCTCCAGGGACATGATTCTGAAATGTAGGTGATGTTTAACTTGGTTTTTTGTTCTATTTGTGTCAACACACAACATGGATTTAATCTTCTTTAGAAGTGTGAATTTTTGAGTCTTTTGTAACATTCAGGTGAGGTGAGGTCTCTTTATTTGTACCAATAGGTAGATAAGCTCTCGAGTTTCAGTTCAAGTTTCTGCAGGGGGAAGTGTCTGTGCATGTGTCTGTATGATTAAATAGTTAAAGTTAAACATAACGCAGATGCTCCCCTGTTGGTCTCACCATTTTCACATCTGAACCCCACAGCTGAATAGACGTGGTTTAGAGAGAGGCGTTAATTACAAAAAAAGAACCGCTGAGAGAAAACTAAGCAGACTTTTGCGTTCTACCTGGAAATAGAGGTTGAAACAGTCTTGACACTCAACACCACTTCCTCTGCAGTATTGGTTTTAGTAACAGATGCGTGTGTGTTGTCAATCTTTTTTATCACAACAAAAAAAAAAAAAATAGCTGACTGAAGTTGACATGCTGAGGATCTACTTTCAGAGAGAAAGCGAGGAGGAGGGAGAAGAAGAAACTCGGGTGTGGCTGCTCTGGTAATGACCGGTTTGCATTCAAACTAGTGTTTACTGATTCAACCCAGTCCATTCACACACAAACACAGGCATATGGTGCATGAAAACACAGTCATGCAAACGCAGTCCCCTAGAGCCACACAGAGTGAAAGCACCACAGTGAGCCTGCATGGTGACTCATTAAAGTAAAGGTTCCGGCAGTTTCTTTGGAAAGAGACACACAGCTCTTACACAATAAGATCAAGATTCAGGTGGTGTCAAAAGAAATAGACACGGAAAGCTTTCATTTTTAGTATTATACAATTGGTTGGAAAGCAAAATTGGAAAAGCTTAAAGTGCACAAACATACAGGCATCCACAGCTACAGACGGCTTGTGTTCAAGTAAGAGGGACAATGTACAGTATACAGTATGTAGGAAAGATTAACAGCAGATTTATATTCCACAGTCAGAAAGTAACTTCACACATGTAAAGAAAAAATGTGTTTTGCGCAGTGGAGAAGGATAATACACTGTTGATTATTGCACAAGGAGACGAGGGAGGGAAGAAGGTTCCAGTGAATGAGTGCGCCAACGAGCTGGACTGGAACATGGACGATGACACAATCAGTTTGAGACTGTTCTCTATTAGTATCTAGATTAAACAATGCAGCCAGATAGTTTAGCACAAATACTTAGGGGAGTGGTGTGACTAAGTCCGGTTTTGCTAGATGTTAATAAAGATGTTCTGCGATAAATGTCTTTTAGAAAACATTCAAATGCGTCTGATTCCAAAAGCAAATGCGTTTTAACGTTTCTCCTCTCAATTTCATTAGCACTTTACTGGACTATTTATTGGCTGTATCCAGTATCTGGAATGTCTACAGTAAGCCAGTGAGAGGATCAGAGCCAAAGAAGCTCTTAAATTATTCTCCTTAAACAGAAAAAAACCCCTTTTTAATTAGTGAGCTTTAGAAATCAAAACCCTGTGTAGTTGTGATGGTTCAATAACAAAGTAAAAATGAACGCAAACAAAAAACAGATGCCCCATACCGAATACATGTCTCTTGCCTTTTACATTCGTAACACGTACAGAAAACTAAATGGAGTTGATTATTGTCTGCTGATTGATGCAGGGCATGCACTCGATTCTATCCTCTTTTCTTGAACTGTGCGAGGAAGTGAGCTGCCTTCAGCTGTTAGGAAACGGGTGCGATGAAGTCACGACTTCTCTTGGGACTCTCTGCTGATTGAGATCTGGATTGTTCCTCGTCTTGGCGTGGTGCTGCAGCTGCTGAGGTTCGAAACCTGTTGCTGAGCAATCGTTGTCCGGGCACATGTGTCAGAGAAGACTTTAAACTTTGATGACTCTTAATTACTAGAGGTGCACAGGCCACAGATCCACTTGTCAACATGTCGATATGAATTCAGCCTTTTCAAGCCTGTTGACCCTTTAACTCAGATCAGTCTTTGTATGCTCCAAAGAAGGGCAGTAAGTAAGAACTGTGTTGCACGACTGTGACAAAGAGCTTTGGGACCTTTGCTACAGTAGTGTCATGTATTTCGTCTCACTTGACTGCTTTTTAGTATCTGTTTGCAAGGTCCATCGAAGAGGACAATCTAAGCTATTTGAAACTTGTTTTAGCCCAGAAGGTGCTGGGCGAAAATCTGCCATAAAGACATTGCGTGACTCTCCTCTGAATATGACGCAATTTTACAAGTTTGGTTTTGTGACCGTTGTAAAAGTCAATATCCTGTTCTTTATGTTTCAGAGGAGAGGTTGGAGTTGAGATGATAAATGTTGTCTTAATACAGCTTTAAGCTAATGGAATTAAGATAGAAAGTGTTTATTCAAACTAAAATCTGTCTGACTGAGCCTGGCTCACACTGCTGGAGTTTTCACATTCTTCCTGATTTTAAATTCGAGTCGAATCACACACGAGGAGAATCTTAAGAGAATTTCTTCTCCATAATCTCAAGCATGCACACACTACAGTATGATATCAAAATCATGGCACATCACATACTACAGGATTTTACTGACATCATCGTGCCTGACGGAGGAACGC
The DNA here is from genome assembly GCF_947650265.1 of Symphodus melops. Lineage (NCBI taxonomy): Eukaryota > Metazoa > Chordata > Actinopteri > Labriformes > Labridae > Symphodus > Symphodus melops. The sequence goes on along the minus strand of NC_136692.1, from coordinate 14,689,173 downwards.
ACCACCTCACATGACCGTGGAATCAATGAAGCCGACAGTTACATTTGTCCGATGCATCCAGTGTTCACATGCAGGTTGCGTCTTGCCACCGGTCGACACATACTGCCCACTTATTACTGTCCTCTCTCACAGTGACCTTTACGTGACGTAATTGTCAAGATTTTAAATTCTAAATATCAAAATAAATAAATAAATAAATCAGATGTTCGGCTTGGGTGTCTATATGACTCAGACTGTCAGATCTTGTGGTTAGAAAAGCAGTTCCAAGAAGCCTTGAGTTGGAAACAACCCTGCGAATGTCAGAAGAAATCACACCTCAAATCGGAAGACCCGGTGATTATCTGTTGTTCCATCCTAACTGACCAGAAGATAACCAGTGGCGAGCTGTGGTCATGTCCGTATGCGTCAGTTTCTATCTTCAATTGATCTCAAAATCTGGAACAGCACCAAAGAATCGTGATAAAATGTGATCAGGTCAAAAGCAGCGTTTAATTTCTGTAGATCGATACCCACATAAAAATACTGGTATCTGCGTCAGAGCAAAATGTTCGAGCAGTGAATCTCTCTTTAACTTTTCACTGAAAAGAGTGAGAACTGAACTGAAAAGTTCACCAAAGACAATAGATGTTGGTGATACAAATGTAACCCACATTGTTTCCGTGTGAGTTTCCCTTGAAATGATCTGGCATGTTTTTAACATTTCCAGGCTGAACTCAAGCAAAGTTGAGGGTGTGATTGTCATGGAAGTCGGCTTAAAAGTTGAAGTCATAATCTCTTTTAAGCTTTTATTTAAAGACAACATGGTGATAGTGACCGAGACACAGAGACAATTAGAGGGGTCAACCGCAGAGTTTATTGACTGTCCAAAAGAGATGGGGGGGGGGGGGGGGGGGGGGAAGAAGCAACTGTGTGAGCACGACTTTGATCTGAAGGGTCTGGTGTCAAAGATCAGTTGTAGTTCTCGTGCTTGATTGACAGCTCACGTGCTGCAGAGGAAGACCTTCATGAGAAACAGAAAAAAACAAAAACAAAAAAAACCGTGTCACTTCCTTTTCTGTAAACCTTTTCTGAGAACATATTCAGCTAATGTTACAACCTAACACATCTGCATGAGCCCACACCATAACCTCCTATATTAATCTATTCCTGTGCAAGCAAGTCAAGATTTTTTATTTTTTTTTACTTTGCTCAACTGTTTAATGCGTCCTTTAATCAAACAATTGTCTGCCATCCTCGTCCATTATCTCATTCTTAAACCTCCAAAGTTCTCTCTCTCTCTCTCTGCAAATTGTTCTGTTTTAGATTTCTTTCTCTGCACATCCTCGGCTGGAGAGTGGGTCACAGAGGTTCCCTCCCTGTGCCTGCGTGCGTGCGTGTGTGTGTGTTGTGCATGTTTGGATTGAGATAGAGTTACATAGCTGGATTGTGTAATTGTGAGGTGTGTCTCTGCTGTAGGGAGCTGCTCTGCTGTTTCCATTGTCGACCAAGTTGAACTTGAAAGCGATGGTACAGTGTGCGCCGTGGTGCTGCGCTGGTTTTACCATGAAAACAGGTTGCCTGTGAGGGAGAGCTGTTGACTCAAAACGCACCGCGCAGCTCATACACGTTTACTGTAAATACAGAATTAAAGCACTTTGTTGTGGGGCCGCATCTTGAATTGAAGACTGGACTCTGCTGTGGCTGCTTTCAGTCTCAGCTTCATCATCATGAAGCTCTTCTTCTGAGGTCCTGTTGTGACTTGTCAGCCGGGAAAGATGTTGCTCATTGAGCTTTACTAATATGAAAATTACTGCTGGTGCTGCGTATCAAGATATTCTGGTTAAACATAATTAGCAAACAAGTAAGTTTGTGAATACACCTTTTTTTATGATGACTTAGCATAATTCACCTTTTTCAGATTTCAACATTTCCCATATCTCATCTGGATTAGCCTAGTGGATTGCACGTTTGTCCTCGTGTGTGTTGAGGACTTTATGGTACAAAATATTTTTTGGTCACGTAAGCAGAAAGTATGAACTTGCTGCTGATTATGCATCTGTTATCAGATTGATGTTATTTCTACTTTTTTCTACTACAGCAGTATTAGTTGTACCATTAGTGTAAAAAAGCTGAGGACCTTGTCATATTATGACCTCAAGTTAATAACAGATTGATTGACATGTTGTCCTTCTCATATTCTAATGTTAAATATTATCCGCTGATATAGCTATTCAGCTATATAACTTTCAAGTGAGACTTCTAATCAGCACTTTCCACAGACACGGAGCCAAACTTAACCAGCCAAATGCCTGAGAAAAGCTTTTCTTTCTTTTTTTGCCTCTGTGGTATCATATCTATACTGATACTTCTAGTGACAGATGATTTTGTAAGATGATCAACCAACTGTGAACAGAGGTTACTTGACTAGACTGGAGTTTCACAGAGTGTGAGAAAAAGAAGCCATGTGCCATCATAATAATTCAATATTGGGACGTATGATAAAAAACAACATTTTAACAAGTTCTATTAAATTATGTCTTTGTGTCCTTCTACTTGTTGTATATCTAGGTTTGCATTAAATCCAAAAAGCCATTTTTCACTAAAAAATATGTACCTGAAGGTAGCTGATAGCTTGAGCTTCATCTGACTGCATCAAAATGTTAAGCATGGTCAATATGCACAGGCCTCCATCCGATGGTTCAAATGTACACATGCTGAGTTAGAAAACACTGCCTCTTTGGAATGTCTTTATACCAATCAATACTTATTTAGCAATTATGATTATGATTGATTGTTCAGTCTTTCAGTCTGTTCAGAATTTGTCACGAATCAAGACATTTTCCAGATCATCCCTAGACCCATAATGTTGCTACCCAATACGTTGGGTATATTGATAAGCACTTACAGTACGTTCTTATACTAACACTTCTTTTCTCCGCAGATTAAAAACCCCGTGATTCCAGAGTTCCAGTGGAGGCCTCAGACTTCAAACTGGATCCCTCCAGTCCTCACCTGTCCAGCTGATGGCATGCGGATCCCCAAACTATCAGGACGGGCGAGTCTGAATGAAGCCCTAAACTTTCCTCTGTTACACCGCTCTCCTCTTTTTCCTCTCTGACTCTTTTCTGATCATCATCCACGTGACATCTCAAGATGGACATCCTAACTGACGACGCGGAGGGTTGCTACCTGAACAAAACTGTCAAGTTTTTCTATGAGAAGAGTGGGAAAAACATCAGCAATTTCTGGCGAACACGCGACTATGTGATTGTCACTATGGGCATGTCGGTCTGCTTCATCGTCATCTTCTCAAACCTTTTGGTCATGGGCGCCATTTTAAAGAACAGACGCTTTCACTTTCCCATCTACTACCTGCTGGGTAACCTGGCTTTGGCAGACCTCTTTTCAGGTACAGCAGTTTGGATTTTCATATGGTCTTACTTGAAATGATCGCAGTATGATGCAAACCCAGGTCTGATAGAGGAAGAGATCGATCTTCATTGCCTTTTTCATAAAACAAAAACAATGAAAAGCAGTTAAGCAGGTCATGAGCAGTAGCAGCACAGCCAAGCACACAAAAATAGGTCAAATAATGGTACAGTGGTAATAAAAAAAACTGTTCTAGTCTTCAAGTGAAAGTTTTGCAATAAATAAAATCTAACCAATAAGTGATCACGTCTTAATAAAAAAAAATCCTTTCATATATTACATAAAGTTTTATAGTTTTACACAAGGTTTTAGTCATAAACAGCAAACATTGTTACTAACTAGTTTTTCACTTTAGCGTAAGGTTAACAGTTCCTACATTCCTCGTCGTAAACAGACTTTTTTTATTCCTCGAAATATCAAAGGCATTGAAAAGCAAGGCATCTTGAGATCATTTCATTTGTATATGTGTAATTATTTGTATTGTGTTTATCTAGTCATGCACTGAAGGCACGGCATCTACTTTGTCTCTGTGGAGTCTTTTTAATCTCATGATAGAAATCACACACAGACATTACTGTCTTTATACTTGCTGATGTCTATAGAGAACCGAAACAAACGGTTTCATATAGCATGAAGCTCTGAATGTACCCATTCTTAGTCTTTTTGTCCCTTCTGACTCTCCATTGTATTCTCGCACCTCAGTATATCATGGGTGTTATTATTAGTACTAAGAAAAAGCGTCTTCTAAAGAAATGACGCTTGGTTGACCCAACAGTCTGATGACTTAGCTTTGTCATTTTGGTAGCTCTCACCGAAGAATGAGATTTGCCACAGACTCTTTTAATGAATGGATAACACTTAATTATCCTTTTATAGTAGTAGTAGTAAATAGTTACATTACAAAATGTGATTGTCTTTATCAATGCAGTAGAGTGTTTGGTTTAAAGGACTTGCAATGCTGCATGTTAAAAAGCTGTGGAAACAGCGCCTTAGAGAATAAAGGCTGCATAGATTTGATCTCACACTATTTGTTCTTAAGACATCCAAACCTGCCTCACACTTTAAGTTAAACTAAAATAGTTTTTTTTTTTTTTTTTACTTGAGTGTTTACAATTCTTCTTAAATATCTTCTGCAACAATAACTGTGCACTGTAGTAATGAAAACTAAGTGAGACATTTTATTGTTCACATTGTAAATACCAAAAATGACAAGATTGAAAAATTGTTAGAACGGGTTCATTTTTAATACCTATATACATGCATGCAAGTCTTAAAAGAACAAAATAAGCCACCATGTAAAACCTTTGTGTATTGACCCCTGGCTGTCCTCTCTCCAGGTGTCTCCTACCTGCACTTGATGTTTCATACTGGTCCCTGGACCATTAAGCTGTCTAAGCAGCAGTGGTTTGTGCGTCAGGGGTTGATCGACACCAGCCTGACAGCGTCGGTCTTAAACCTGCTGGCTGTGGCCGTGGAGCGCCATCAGACCATCTTCAACATGCAGCTGCATAGTAAGATGAGCACGCGGCGGGTTTTTGTCATCATGATCTTCATCTGGCTGGTGGCCATCATTATGGGCCTGGTACCCACCATGGGCTGGCACTGCCTGTGTGACCTGCTGAACTGCTCCACCATGGCGCCCATGTACAGTCGCAGCTATCTGGTGTTCTGGGCCGTCCTTAACCTGCTCACCTTCTCCATCATGGTGGCCGTCTACACCCGAATATTTCTCTATGTGAGGCACAAGAGCAAGCAGATGTCGCAGCACACCACCCAGATGAGGCACAGAGAGACTGTGTTGAACCTGATGAAGACGGTCTCCATGATCCTGGGTGAGGAAACACTGTTATTTTTAAACAACTTCAAATGCTGTTTACTTTAAGTACAATAACTGAGGATGTGATGGCTTTGATGTACAGTATGTGTAACAGTATAGGACTACAAATTTAAAAAAGCCAATTTATTACTCTAGTTTTTTTTTTTAGTCTGGGATACATTATAAAAATGCCTGCCACAATTCCCAGAACCCAAAGTGACATCTCCAGAGGGTTTCTTTATGCAACCACAAGTCTTACACTCAAACATGCTTCATCTGTTGTCTTGAACGGCAACGAAAAAGCAGCAACTTCCAACATTTAAAAGGCTGAGTCCAGCTAATGTTTGCTTGAAAATGACTTTAAGATTTATAGCCCTTTGATCATGAAAACGGTTGAATGTGAGAAATTACAAAGGAAGGAGTGGGGGGAAAATTGCAGTCACACCGCACACCAAGAAATGTATTATTGAAGGAAAATAATTAAGATCGACTGAGCAATAATCTAACTTTAAGTCAGCTCAGACTATCTGTTGACGGACAAAACACAGACATGTGTAATACTGTTAACAAGGTATACTTGCATTGTGAGACATCTTTAAACAGAATAAAAAAAATGTTGTTGGAACTTTAAATTGTACAGAGATTACTACATATTGCTTTGATGCTCAGATGTTGTCATATTTGGGGCTGACAGTACACACACACACACACACACACACACACACACACACACACACACACACACACACACACACACACACACACACACACACACACACACACAGGCATGCAGTCTTCTCTCTGCATGTTTGTTCTTGTTCAAACAGACTTTACTCCCCCAACATATCACCCCTTCTCCTGCCTGATTTCTCTTGTTTTCTCCTGCACTTGCTCGCTCCTCTCCTCTCTCTTTCCCAGCCTCCCCTTTTTCTCCGGCTCTCGCATTTTGAACTTTCGATAAAATTCCTCAACATTTTTAAAATGTTACTTTTCTTTCTCCCGTCGCCCAGCAGCCAGTATTCAGCACCTCTGGCATGTGAGGAGGGCGAGGAAAACCCTGAGCATGCCCTGACAGTGAGCTGCATAGTTCAGTTTCTGTGACAGAAAACAGCTCCTCTTCTGCAAATACGACCCCACCACACAGCAGTCTTCTATGTTTGTGAGGACCTCCTCAAAGGTTTTCACCTTCACTTTGAGGTCTTTTTTAAGTATAATTAGGATATATTGACTTTTTTTTTTTTTCAGGCCGTCATATTTGTCTTCCTGAGTTAAGACTTGGATTCCGATTTTAACGTGAGGGCCGACATGTAGTTGTGACACTAAAGGTTATGATCAGGGACTAAGGAATGCATTACACACTCTTCATGTATGTGTGTATGTTACCACATCGTTTCCGTCTGCAGCTCATGCGTTTACATTATCCAGCTCTGTAACGTTGTGTGTGTGATGTGTGTGGTGTGTGTGTGTGTTGATGTGCACGCGCATAATGAATTCCTGAGCTGCCTCATCAAGTATTATCATAATGAAATTTGATAATACAGACTAAACCCAGTCCAAATGCCAACATGTTATGTATCTGTGTGCACACATTGTCCAGAGAGGAATTTAACAGTACATTCCCTTTCTCCCTTAGCTGTCCCTCTTCTTCTTCTTCTTCTTCTTCTTCTTCTTCTTCTTCCCTCCTCTTTTATCTTTCACTCCTCTTGTTGATTTTATCACTGTTATTACAAGTCTCCTAACAACTTTACGTACTCTCCTCTCACTCTCTGTCCTTACCCAATCAGGCTGTTTTGTGATCTGCTGGACGCCCGGCCTGGTGGTGCTGCTGCTCGATGGACTGGGCTGCGACCACTGTAAGGTGCTGCGCTACGAGAAGTACTGCCTAGTGCTGGCCGAGTGCAACTCTTTCGTCAACCCCATCATCTACTCATTCAGGGACAAAGACATGAGGAGGACCTTCAGGGAGATCCTGTGCTGCCTATGTCGACGGGGCGGCAACAAAAAGAACAGCTCCAAAGTTCTTTTTAACACCCTGGACCACGAGGTATTGTCTGAGAGCAATGGCGGCGAAGACGACAATCACAAACAAAACAGCCACTCGCACTAAGGACTCTTAAAGAGAAATCACAGTGAGAACAAAGCTGAAAGCATGACCACTGCAGTCACCAGTCAAACTGATAAGATGGCCACTATAAAATGCCAGGTTACTTTTAAATTCAGCTCCTTAGTTTTACTGTTTACTCTAAAAAACTCCTTAAACTTATGGTTTAATATAATTTTTTAAAGTGAAGAAAAAGTCAAAAACCTATGGTTTGAACTTTAGGCTGGTCCCATCCACTAAACCACCCTGTGCATAAAGTATTTTACAACTCAGTCAATCATTTGCTAAAATGGTCTGATTCACTCATACTTCTCTCCTGACTGGTTTCTGTTTTTTATTTTTTTTATGTACAAAACTCATCAGCACTGGCTGATCAACACAGTTGGCAGCTAGCTGGTAGGCATAGTATTGCATTTTTACATTTTTTAATAACTAGAGACCCTCAAATAATCCTTTTTCGCTGGTGAAGACCAGCATTGATTTTAGACTTAGGGAGTTATTTGGTCAACAGATAAACAAACCAAACTGAAAACTTAAGTTTAGACTTAACTGCCATAGTTCAAGTTAGAAACTTAAAGAGATGATATGTTGATATTTCTCTTTTGTTAACACTCCTGTATGTTTCTGCAGCCCCCAAGTGGCCACCCAAGTCTTCTATTGTAGGGTTAAGGAGACATCATTGTCGTTTTCTTTCTTTTATCGATTTTGAGTTCATTACCTTCCTGGAAATAGCTAAAAACAGAGATTATGAGCTTTGCATATAAAACACAAATGCACCTCTTTCTTCTTACCATAAACAGACTGTTATTAGATTCAAACTTGTTGATTTATTGTTAAAAAGCGTAAAGCATAGTTAGACTTTAAGAACTGTTAAGTCATTGCTGTTAACATTTTGTCTCTCCTGCTTTGAACAAATCTAAATGAATGTGCTTCTGCTTTCTGGGCGCTCTAAACGCTGTTGAATATGAAACCTCTGTTGTCCTGCAGTATCACTGTAACCACTGGAGTCTGATGTTGTTGTGTTTCAGCCTGCCGTCTGCTGAAGCTTCTTTGGCAGCACTGCTTAAAGTTTGAATTAATTGTGGAGCTTTGTGCAGACTAATGCAATGCTAATTAACAACGGTAGATACACAAGTGAGCAAATACAAGATAGATATACAAGACAGCTCAGCACTCGGTATGGTAGTTCTTGAGCGTGAGTTTTTTTCCTCTCTGCCTTTATTTCAATTTTATCAGATTTGTGTGACAATTCCGAGCACACATGGGACATTTTGTGCTCATTGTACCCGCAAATGTTATATTTTGTTGTGTAATGATTCCTTCATGAGAAAACTATATTATGAGCAAACCAAAATCACTTTTATGCTCAATAAATCTTTGGAGGGTTCTCTGTCATCGACAGATGTTCACAATAACAACTTTCTCACACAGTTTCTGGGACCTGCAGACTGTTGCTCAATTGTGGAAGTTTCTGATTGGGTCTTTAGGCTTAAATCTGGTATGTAGTACGAGTGCTTGCATGACTGGACAGCTGAATGAACCTACAACAGAGTCAGGAGACCCCTAAAAGTGAAATGTTGCTCAAAGTACCATTCGTTGTTTGAAAGCCAATGAAACAAAGAGACCCAAATGACCACTAAGAGGCTCAAAACGACTACAACCATATTCAAATGACCGCTACGAAATATGAACGGCTACAAAAGACACAGTATGCAGATGATCACTTCGAGGCACGGAACCCTGCTAAGAGCTGAAACAAACTACAAAGATCACAAAACAAGAACAAACGAGCACAATAACGTCTAATCATTTGTGAGGTTATTTCCCCATGCATGTAGGAGCGATGAGGAACTTTTTAACTTCAAGTCGCCCGTGTGTCTCCTTTAATTCAAGCATGAATATCAGGCATTTTTCTTCCCATTGATCATTATTCAATACAAATGGTCTCTTTGCGTGCGAATATATTGTGCTCAAAATATGTCCCATGATGCACTCGAAAAAAGAGACGCAAGTGTAACCCTATACACGTGTGCGACTCCGTTGAGTCAGGATGTCAAAGTTTCCGAGAGACGAATTAGACGAAAAACATGAAGGACGGGGATGACCTCGATCAAACCCCTCTGATCTCGTCAAACTTCAACGTCACGCTGCCTCGTACTGTAAACACGTTAAATAAAGTCCAATTACACAAATGCCCTGAATCACCCCGCTGTCTAATGTTGCTTCGTTTTATATGGAGCACCACATTTCTCTGTCGTCTGTGAGCTGTTTGCTAATGTGTGTATGCATGTGCGTGTTTGTCAGATGGCGTGCTCTTGTTAAACGTGTCCAGATGTGTGCTTGTGGTTGGAGTGGGTCATGCTCCTCGCCACATTTCCTCTGACTTGTTATTCTGGCATGTGTGTATGTTGGAGGCATGCTCTCTGTCATTCACTCTCTCAAACACACACACACACACACACACACACACACACACACACACACACACACACACACACACACACACACACACACACACACACACACACACACACACACACACACACACACACACACACACACACACACACACACATACATCCAGGCTGTTCTGTTAGCAGGAAGTGCTGTCATAAGTGTGTGGTCTTTTTATTGTTAGTGTGAATATTGTTTCCCTTCTTTCTTGTTGGTGACATTAGATCAGAAAAGAATCCTAACAGAAGGAGGCGATTGTTCGGACAAACGTGCATTTTTTTGTGTTTTGATAATAAAACATGCAGGGATTCATGCTTTTAAAAGGAAGCAAAACATTTATAGATGTTGGAAATGATTAACTATAAATGCTCCTGAAGTGAGTGCCTTTTTAGAAATCTTTTAAATATTCAAAATATATTCTTTGCCTTTAGGTTTCACATACATCAATATGATCTTTCTTGCTATTTTCATACTATTATAGAAGTGTTGTTTTGACAGTTTAGGAACATGTTCATATTGTTCTGGGTTTATTTTTGTACAACATTGTTACACTAATATGAATAAATGCCTACATGTATGCTGTCTGTCTGCTTTTCAGCTTGATCGCTTTTTGTGATAACCAGTAAAATAATCGTTTTGGACTCATGCCGCCAGACTATGTGGAAATGTTGTTGTAGCAATAAACGTGTTGTTTTGTATCTTTCTCTCTGAGCTTGCCTTTTCTCTTGTTGCTAGTTCAGACACGACTAACCCAATTTCTCTGTTCTGTTCTCTTTTCCTTTCTCTTCTTCACCTAATCCTTACTCCTTTGTTTTTTTCTCTCTCTCTCCCCCCCCCCCCCCCTCCTGATTCCTAACCTCATTCCAACTTCCTCCTCACACTCTTATCTTTCTCCCCACCTCTTCAGAAGTATAAGTCTCGTACCACTGAGCTGACAGAGAGGAGCAACGGGACGCTTCTCAAGCGCGAGGGCTTAGAGGACACGCCTGTCTCCTCAGAGAAGTGGAAGTAATGCATAAAACCACAAACTTTCAACACAACAGACACAGACACTTTACGATGAAATCCTTCCGTCTGTTCATGTTCACATAAACAAGCCATAAGACCTCAGCGTAGTGTGTGACAGGGTCACAAACTGTTTATTCTATAGGCTTCTTCTGACAGCACACAATGGTTCTATATTTTTTTTGTCTTCATCACTGGGCAAGAGGACCTTGGAAACTTCTAATAATCGACTAACACTACCTTGGAATGAGAATTTAAATGATTGGCAGAAGAGGCTGATTTGCACTGTCATCGACTTTCAGCAGAAGAAAGGAGACAAACCATCCATTCCTCATCCACTCTAAACAACATTGGGGCACGTTGGAGAGCGTACATCCTGTGGAGACATAAATGAAACTCCATTTTTCCCTAAACACATGCGGGGGAAAGGGAACGGTCAGGATAACTGGAAGAAACTGTCAATGTTTGGAAGAGCCGACTGAAAATGTGTTTGTTTGCATGCCAACTCGTTCAATTTGGTTTGAATAACAACAAACGGCTTGAACTTGTACCCTCTAATCATCAGGGTTGTAATGTTCAGTGTGTTGAAACGACTGTATGATCCACTATGTGATCATTTTCAAGCTGCAGTTGTAGTTGATGTTGAAATATTCTGCATTTCTGTTCCTCAGCACGCTCTAATTGATCAGTATAGGTATGACTAGAATTATCTCACCACACAACCAAAAACAAAACCGTATCAACATAACATTGGGACTCAGTGAATAGTAATTGGTAACATTGTCTATGAAATAACATGATGCCATGATCTCCTGGACCCATTTCAAAAGTAAACTGATGTGAAAATGAATATGTAGATTGTATCAAATCTCAATTTATTTATTTTTTGAAGAAAATGGAATTCAGCCTAAGGACTTTATTAAGCAGTCCAGCCTTAGTTTCGTCTACATAAAAGCCTAGTTTGTGTTGTACAACTTAAGAGTTGTACTCGGATGACTTTGATACACATAGTTAGGCAGAAGGTTCGATTCATGGCAGGAAATATTAATGATCAAACTATGATGTATTATTTAATTACCTTCATATTTTAGACATTTTTGAAATGTTTAGCTTTAAATAGCTGAATCTCTACCATGGCATTGTAGATAAATGAGACGTTACAATAAATAAAATACCCATCATAAATTCACCAAGTAAGTCAGTATTTTAAGAAAAAGCTATTTGCAGCAGCTCTTTCAGTTTATGTTGATTTTAGTTCCCCCTGTGGGCCAAGTATGTGGTGTGAAGCCCCTTTCAGAGCACAGGTAAAGTTAACCCAATCCAACTTGTATTTAAAACACCACAAATCAACTGGATTACCTGATTCTGATGAGGTGGATTTCCAAATCCAGATTATTCTAATTCCAATTAAACCTTTTAAACAATTGGGTCCCGGATTTTATGAAGGATTGTTAGTTGTAACTAATGGATTGGTTAAATCAGTGACCACTGTTGCTCTGATCATTCACAGAACCTGTTTAGTACTACATTGGGGTTTCCAGGTTGTTAAAAATATGAACATCTTGCTGTTTAAACCATCTTATTTTAATTATGCAAAACTTCAAGTAATGTGTGTCCTATTCTTTAAAAAGGGTGACAACTATCTGATGTTCCAATTGTTCTTTTAGTAATAAATTGTGCTGACCACACATCATGGATTAGATCCTGTTTGCAGTACAGGGATTTCGACTGGTCACAAGTGTTTCTAGTTGAAGACTGTTGGCCGTCCTTTTTTTTTTAAACATGAGTTTTTTTACATGTTTTTTTTTTACTACTGGCACTTTTTTGCATCCTGTAAATTCTCTCTGTGCTGGAACCACAAACAACATGCATTTGTAAAATGATTGTGATATAAACATTTATTTAAGATCACAGTAACTGTATATATTATGTATAGTATTTAGTGCAGTTTGGAAGATTTTGCCATGTCAAAAAAAAAAATTAAAGTCTCATGAATCCAGATGTATTTAGTTTTAAATGTTTTTTTCATTCATAGACTAAGCAAACAAGACAAGTAAGAAATTATATGCAATTTTAGAGTTGATATATTCCAGCAAAGATATATTCTAACTGGTGTCAAGACGTTAGCAGGAAAGAGCCTTTACGAGTAAAAGTCCAAAATCCAAGGTGTAGAAGCTTTGGGAATTTCGTGCAAGTCTCAATGAGTCTGTTTGAAGAGACTTCAGCTTCTTTTAACTGTCAATCGGTCTCATTTTCTTACAGTTGTTCCTTGACTGAGGTAAAGAAAACTTCATGTTGAGCCCTGAGCTTGTTCCAAGGTTCTTCATCTGCTCTTCCTTGGCCTTCTCCTTCCCTCCTGGTGAAGTTTTCTGCATCGGCTCTTTCCCTATGTTCCCCAGAGAGAATCTTTTCAGTGATATTGGCTCTTTCTTGTCTGTTGGCAGAGAGAACCTCTTCTGGGAATGTTTCCTCTTCTTCAGGTTATCCAGGTTCAGTTTACCCAGAACACTCTTCTTTTTCTTCTTCTTGTTATTTGGCAGTGCCCCCTTCAGGTGACTCCAGGCTTTGTTCAGAGACGATTTTTTCTTCCTCTGCCAGAAAAATGTTTGCTTGGAGGAAGAACCACCCATCACCAGGGTGCCTGCAGAACATTAAACAAAAGTCTTTTTAAGGTCTGCAAATTCACATTTTAATTTAATGCCTATGAGAGCTTTCAAAAAAGGAGAACATCAGAATGTAGATCAATTAATATGTAATTAATAGTACATATGCAGTGGAATTCAAATTGAAATAACTTGTGTTCAATGGTTGTGATGTTTCTCTGCTTACAGACAAGATTATGTTCTGAATAACCATTTAATCATTCAATACTAAACGTGATTTTGTCTACATTGTAGCAACTAAGTTTATAAGAACCACTGCTTCGATCTATTTAATCTCCACTGATAAAATATTTGACTTCAGAAGTACAGTGAAGTAGTGCTAAATATGTTATATTCACAAGCTTCATGTTAGTTTTGTTCACTTATTAGTTCATACAAAAACAAAAGTGTTTTTTTCTTACGTTGTTATGTAACACATCACAGACATGACAGAATAAGACATAATGACAAATAAAAACTGAGTCACATTGAGTCATTTAAGTCAACATGTGGCCTTGTTTACACATCAAACACAAAAAAATAATAGCCTCCATAACAGAAACTGTTCTTACTCACCTGGTTCCTCTCAGCAGTCCTTCAGGGACGACAGGGTCTTGTGGCTTGTTTTTGTCCTGGTTCCAATTCCATAAAATGCAAGTTTTGATGTGCCAGATCGGATGGTGACAGAGTCTAAATCCGAACCAATGGAGAGATCAGGAGATCGACAAAGAGAAACGAGCTGACCTTTTCTTTTAAAATCTTTGAGGCTACCAAACTGGTTCAGTGACATTCCCAAAAACTGACAGTTTCTGCTGTTTCAGCGACGCCTTAAATATCAGGACCTTGAAATGTAATCAGGCTCTTACTGCACGTTAACCAGAATCAGAAATTCTACGAATCCCGGGGGGAAATTGGTGATTTCAGCAGGTATTTTGACTCTTAGCAGGGCAGTTCAGGTGTTACAACTCAACTTTTAAAACATTGTTTTTGTTTTTCCCTACTGTGATGTAACAAAACTACATACAAAAACTAAACATCCATCTGTAGGCCACAGCAACACTCTAAAAGTAACATTTTGTTTGTATTAGATAAAGTCCCCTTTAGAGTAGTACTGTTCAAGTTTTGGTAACCCTAACCTGGATCAGGTTGAACCTTTTAAATTTTTCCTTAGAAAAGCCCAGATGACAGTGAGTTGGATAAAATGATTATGGGTCGAAAAAAGAGTCGCTCAAATCTGTATCTTTCCTGCATAAATTAAACCATTGGAATAACTGGGCCATGAGGTTATGACACTCATCTTAAACATGTTTACTTAGGAACAAGAAGGAACTTCATAAGAAGATGTTTTGTCTCTGCTGCTTGTGTTTTTTTGGTTTTGTTTTGTTGGTTTTGTGTGTGAATGTCTTTCAATGAAACTGAGAAAGATAAAGAGTTGTATCAGCGTCTTTATTTTTTTAAGTATAGTTTTGTAGACTTCTTGGATAATGAATGAGACATAAAATGTTGGCGATATTTGATAGCCTGACTCTGAGCAACATGTGAAAAATCACCAAAGTGGATGGGGGAGGCGTTAGCTGTGCATGTGCCTCATGTACAGAAGCTGCAGTACCCCAGGCGGGCTCAAATCCAGCCTGTGGCTCCCTTCCCGCATGTCATTCCCCAGACCCTCTATCCCATGATTTATGATTTTATATACTGTCCTATCTCAAATAAAAGCATAAGAATCCCAGAATTAAATCTAAAAAAAAGAAAAATCTTTAATGGGGCTTTGCAGTGTTTTGTGTCTCTGAGCTTTTGTGTCAGATTGAGGCAGAACGTGCAAACATGAACTAGATTTTAAGCCACATGGGTTTTTTTTCCACTTCAGAACCGTTTACAGGGTCTAAATGATGACTGCTGTGTTGTGTTGTCTAGTGTTGTTGTACCAGTGGTTATTTAGAGTTTAGATACTTTGAACATGTCTGTTAGAATAAACATCAAGACCAGTAAAAACAATAACCTTATATTAGATTTCATTCGATTTTGTACACAATGCATGAAATAAGTGTGTTTCTTAACACACTGCAGTTTAATTGATCCAAATTTGTATGCAGTATGATGGCATGGACAAGTACTTTTCCAACATATCTGCACAACATTACAATACTACTTTAACAATGTATTATATCAGAAAATAAATGCAAAGATGCTGTGCACCTTTCTCTCTAAAAGTGTTGCTGTGGTTTGTTCCTAAAACTGTAAAGGTTTATTTCCAGTATGAAAGAATATAGGCTATAGATATACCTGTTGGTTGCACTCTCTGCTTATTTAATGTGCTGCATTTACATAACCTTTTGTGATCTCAGAATCACGAAACTCAACTGTGTAAATTTTTCATGAACATTGTGTAGACGTTTCTTGTCTTGTTATGCTCTTTGCAATACACCAGGCTATGTCGGTACCTTGCTTAATTGACACCCCCTTGTGGCAGAAAGGAGTAATGTAACTGACAAACCTCTTCCCAACCAATTAAAGAAACTGTGAGCTACTCTCGCAAACCTAAAAACAGTGATTTTTATTCCATGACTTCTTCTTTGCCTCCTTTTTCTGCTTTTGGCCCATGTCAAATAAAAATCTAAAGCAGATAGGTCTATACGGGTTTTATTTCCCCCAAAATCGTCTTTATTGGTCGACATGAGACGTTCAGGGGGCGTGGAGCCGGACTGCCAGCCTAACGTGAGGGGATTTTATTCTGCCAGAAAGTCTGTTTATTTTTTTTATTCAGCTATAGGTTAATACAAGGATACATATTTCTATTAGACCTATATCTTCCTCCATGCTCTCTCTTTTAACTTTGTATTGCCTGTTTGTCATTCTGGTTTTTCAATCTGCGTTACAGTGTCCTCCTCCCTCCTCTCCTCCTCCTCCCAAGTCTCTCCTCTTCTTCCTCCTCCATCCCTCCTCCTCTTCACAGTTCCACGGCGCTGCTGCTGCTGCTGCCTGCGTGCTCTCCGTGTGGCGTGCCTCGGCCATGGTGGACTCTCCGGGTGCGATGAAAAAGACCTTCTCGGTGCCGGAGATCAAACCGCTGGACCAATATGACTTCAACCGGGCCAAAATCTGCACCAGCGTGCGGTGGCTGCTGTCAAAATCGTACGGCTCTGCAGGTACACTCTATTTTAGTCTCATCTATGAGGGGCTGTTTGGGTGGGGCGCTTAATAATTGATCATGGTTGCCTAGAGCCCATATGGTGCTCTCGACTTGATTTGTGGTCCAGAGGAACCTACTGCGTCTTCCTGCGGAGCATCCGTGTTATATCAGCCGCTACAATGATGCTCCATTTGCTTCTCAGTGCACGCGGTATGCAGCTTTATGGTTACCGTGTTATTGATGAAGAGCATTTTCAGCTAATTACCAACATGCGAGTCCTGTCTGGAAGGATCTCCTCAGTGCTGCGTGACGAGGAAGGAGCTGAAGGCTGTCATCGCTGCAGAGAAACAAAGCCTTTTGTCAGAGCTGAGCTGCAACATGCCTGTGGAGGGATCGTCAGACAGACACGTTATAATCTGCAAATAAACAGCTTTATAGTCCGAATGTTTTTGAAACAGCTGCATACATTTGAGTTGTCTCGCTGTAAATGGGTCAGGGCCGCATAATATTTGTGTCAGTGTTACGCACGCACGTTCTGCTGTAGCGCGTGGAACTCAGTGAAGGTGACATAGTGGGCTTTTAGACAATGGGTTTTGCTGCAACTGCATATTTATCTATCCGTTAAATAGAGCTGTAAAGAGTGAGCTCACAGTTTGTTTGTTTGTTTGTTTGTTTGTTTTTTTAAAATAAAGTAAAACACCTCAGTACTATTACTAACGTCTACTTGTCAGTACTGATAAAGCCTTACATTAAACGGCCAAATTACAGTAGATGAATTTATGTAGGCGGGGCTCTTAAAAAGCAACCTATCAGTGTCATGCCAACAAATATAATACTATTATTTACCTCTTAACAGGATTGTATAGTTCAAGTTTCAGTTAACACATAGCTCAGAGATGTTGTCTAAAGTTAATTTGTGCTATCGTTGTGTTGAATGACATCTTCTGAATGTCTCTTTTAGAGATGAGACAAATCTAATTCTCAAAAACATCAAGACTATCTGACATCCATAAAAGTTCGAAACAAATATCACACAAATATAGGCTACTACTTTGTCAGACCATCCCTCAAAATCCTGCAGAATTTAAAATCATATAAAGCTGGAAAAGCAGGAAACAGAGCAGAAAAACCTACGTTTTTAACCCTTACGTTTTTAGAAAAAAATAGCTAACATAAACATAAAATGTATCATCAAAATAGTTCATCAATTCTGTCAGTCAGTTTAAGTATCAGTGCTGTTTCTCAGTGGCTCACCCTGGCCAAATATGAGTTCTATTTAAAATGAAGAGACATGAATAGAAGCTTTATGAGATTAGTTTGTATGTCTCAGAGATATACTCTTTAATTTGTTGTATTCAATGACAGCATAAAGAATGCACCATTATTTATGCTGTCCTTTTGAAGATGCAACATCTCACAATCTATAAATCTTTTTTTCCCGAGTATTAATAAAGAATTTTTATTCTTATTT
Source organism: Symphodus melops (assembly GCF_947650265.1). Classification (NCBI taxonomy): domain Eukaryota; kingdom Metazoa; phylum Chordata; class Actinopteri; order Labriformes; family Labridae; genus Symphodus; species Symphodus melops. The sequence goes on along the minus strand of NC_136692.1, from coordinate 14,671,146 downwards.
ATTTATACTTATTTTGAAGTGTATTAAATGTTGAAAACATGGGTTTATAAGTCATATTGTCAGACGATCTCTTTCAAACGATATATTGAATTTTAAAAAACAATAACAATAAAGTTAATAAATAACAATACAGTAAAACAATAAACCCTCACTTTGAAATGCTGGACATAGATTATTTAGAAACATTGTTTAGTGATTGACCTAAGTGAAATGTTTTTTATTAAAAGTGGTTGATATGTTGTCTGTTGTTAACTTGATGCAAACCTCCAGTCAATTATGAACTAATGGACAGTGATGTCACTCTGTGATTGGCTCGAGCAGCAGAGTCTTCTTCTTTGTGCAATAAGCCGTGTACATGTCTCAGTATAATAGCTTTGGACAGAAATTCCAGTCATGTTTGTGTCCACTTTGCCTCTCAGAAGACAGGAGGAGAGATGAGATGAAAACCTCCCAGCAGGATGCTTCATTGTTGTCTTTTAACTGGAAAATGCCCAGTGGGTGTCTCATTGAAATTTAATGGAGGCCCAGAAGAAAATAGCACACACATGGATCTCATACAGACATGTAATCTTAAATCTTAATAATAAGGAAGTCTTTGTCTTTTTGTGGTATAAAATAATCAGCTCTGTCAAATGAAGTAGGATTCTAAATAGGCTCTATAAATTGCCCTAGTTGCATATTTTGATCAAACCAAGAATTTCCTCCCTGAGATCATACTGTCCGTCTCAGGTTTTGAGCTTTTAAATCTCTGTCAGTTCGCAGAGATAGGTAATTTGTAAAGCAGAAATACAAACTGAAATCTGAAATCAACTTCTCTGAAACTTCTCCAGGGTTTTCCATCTGGGAAGCTTTTTTCTTATATGATTATTGAAAGTTAAATCCAAAATGCAACGGGACTTGGTTGTTGTACTTCAGCTAAGTGTTTGATTTATAAGAGTAAAAGTCAATATTACTACTTTTTTACAGTTACATTACATTACATTACAGTTTTTTTATGCAATTTTACTGAAATTTTATAGAACTGAAAACAATTACTCTGGGAAATGATTGGTTGGTTAAATGATTTTCAAAGCTATTAGTTGTACACTTATAGGCTGGTGTAGTTTTGAGTCCTAAAACCAGGAAGTGAGTTAGCATTTTAGCGCCGTAGGTTCCTAACTCTAAAAGTCAATGGGGATTTTGAATGGGTTTGTGTTTAGACACCTGAAATAAGGTCTGTGGTTAACACAAGCTGAAGAGATGTTGATGTTTTGTTAGACAAGATAAACTACGTGCGCTAAGACCCCACTTGTGAATTTTAAAGTTTTTACGTGAACTTTAAACGGCGGTTGCTAACGAGTAGCTAACTGAAACTACAGTGGTTGTTGCAGACATTACACGTCATCACACCGGGAACTCTCTCACTAATCCTCCTTACAGCCTCTATTCATGTTTTTCAGTGCTCTTGTAAATATTAGGTTAATAAACAACTTATTAAGCTAACGTTTAGCTATCTTTTCAAATCCGCTGATTAGATCGATCAAGCATAACGGTCGTGACGTCATTATTAACCGACCGCGGTGTAGTTCGCTAGCGCATAACGTTAGCTTTTTACTTCTCTCGGCTGCATTAACTCTTCAAACTTCATATAAATGATGTTCATCTGTAAAGATTATCCCGCTGAACAAAACAGCAATGCATCAGAAACATGTGTTTGACACAGAGCTTATTTTCTGCAATGATCCAAAATCCAATGCAAAAATCCCATAGGCGAATTTTCGTAGGAACCACCGGTGCCATTTTTTCGGGTTGGCCTACAAAAATACGTCATTACTATACCAGTCTATATCTGTGAGCATGTTGTGGAAGAAAAGGTTTGATATAATGAGCCATTTTGTGAAATATTTAGCAAACATCTGTGCGTCGTAACAATGCTGAGTTGTTTCTGTGTTGTTTTTCTCTCTGATACAATCAGTCAAACATTAAATGGGTTAGCTGGTTCCTGCTCTGCAGTCCAGTCCCATCGTCTCTGCTGTGATTAAGACAGCATGGCCACTTTCCAGTTTCACCGTCCCCATAGTGACGGCAGTCTTATTTCCTCCCACTGCTGCAGAGAGTGAAAGGCGAAGGTTTAACCCCTGAACAGTATGTGTCACACTGCAGTGGTGTGTGCTTACATAGTGTTTGTGTAGCTGTTTAAATTCCTTGTTGTTATGAAGTGGTTTCTCTGCTCATTGAGGGGATGGGCAGAAGGAGTGACAGTTACATAAGAAGGCCCCACGGATACACAGACAGATAGGAGCAGTTGTAGTTCTCATTATGACTCACAGTAAGATGTACACGGACAGTTGAAGGAGTAGAAACGAGTTGGCAAAGGCTTTGAGGGAATGAGGTCTGGCTTTTGTAGGAAATTGGAGCAATGTGAACTCTGATATTCCCTACGAGAAGTCCGTTCCAATCTGCAGGATTACCCCGAGTCCTGGTGCAGCCTTCCAGAGCTGGAATATGGGTCAGTCAGTGAAGAGTGTGTTTTTGTGTCCACAGTGTGTATGTTTCTATGAAATGACCGACTCATACTGGTCTGATATTCTTACTTGACGTGAAAATCTACACACTCACTTGTCTGGGGGACCTCGGCTGAGCTGTTCATGCACATGATGACATTATCTCTTCCTTCAAGCTCCATAAAGTCAGACTCTGTCACTTACTGCCACCTCATTTCCAGAGTTCACTTTTCTGCTGTAGTTATTTAGTTTTTTCACCCAGAACAGATAATACAATGGAGCTGCAGTCCTTGTGACCTTTGTAATGTTTTCCACGTGGTTCAATGCGACAAAGCACTTCTCTGCATTTGTAGGCATCCCCTATTTCTCAGAGAACAATGCAGGGAAGCTGACTCATTATTCCCTCTTCTTGTTTCTGCAGGAAGTGCAAAAAAAGGTCTCGTATTTGCCACATAAACTGCATAGTTTATTCTCCATACGTGGTGCTCAGAATGTCCTTAAGCATTAGACAGAGTACATCCACTCAATAATCTGCTTGCAAATAATGATAGAGTAGGCTCTTTTGTGCACTGAAATATTAATCCTGCTCTTCTGAGTTCATTAGCATGGTTGTTTCTTTCATTCTCTAGTCCACTTTAGGCCCTGTAAGGCTGAACAGCAGTGCTTTGAGCTAAATGCTAATTACATACATGAAGCCAATCTGCTAATAAAAAGCAGATGTGTTTCCTTGTTTACTATTTTAGTACTTTAGCATGCCAACATTTGCAAATTCCCTCTAAATGAAAGGTGTTATGATGGGATGTTATTAGTTTTAGAGAAGCCAAAGGGCCTCAAGTCATGGATTATTAAAGTCATATGGATTGATTTTTTTAAACCATGAATGTATTCTCTGTTGTTTTTTTTATGTACAGTAAAATGTTGGGTTTTTTATAGAAAGGTGAAAACTTTGGCCAGCAGACGACACTTAATGAAAATTAGAGGATGTGTAAAGTTAATAAGATTTATCCTCTGGGCAGCCTGCACATATCCCTGATATTAAAAGAAAATCTATTCAAAAGTTTTTAAGGTTTCAATTGTATCCCGGAACAGTTTATTGCTACAGAGGGGAAATCAGGGATCATCCAATTCTGCAAGAGTTACCTTGAGGTTTCCATGGATGTCTCATCTGTATTATTTTTAGCAAAACTATGATGAAAAATATAGAATTATTCTTTTTTTAAATTGTCAAAACTTTGACCTAAATATAACAAGAAATAAAAATTAGAAAATGGCAAAACCTTTTTTTTAGGACATCGTGCCTATTTGTTTGATATTGAAGAGTCAATAATATCTAAAAGTTTTCATGTTAGAGTTGTTTTGCCATACATCATGGGGGTCTATGTCAAAAACGTATTTTTGCATTCTCATTCCGAGCTTGGTGAAACTAGTGTAGCTAAAAATCTGAAAGAGACTTTCCTCTTTTTGTTTTCAGAAAATGTTCCTGTGGAGTTGCGGGAGCCGCTTTATAAGGACCAGTATGGACAAGAGCACCTCAAGCCATCAATCTCCAAGCTGCTTCTCTCCCCGGAGATTTACTGCAGGGCTCAAGCCCTGCTAGCCCAGGCTCATGCCACCTCTCCTCCTGCGACACAGGGGTCCCCTGCAGACAACTCGGCCCTGCTGCAGTTTCTTACTAAGAAAGGTGTCCCTGCAATGGTCCAGGATACAGACGTCACAGAGGAGGACCTCAGCCATGTACCCATCAAGACGGTGGGTGCAGGGGAAGAATATGTCAGCTTCTTTGATTTCTGCTTCTTAGTGTGTCAATAATAATTTCCAGTGGGTATAGTTCACACAAATACAATTAGGTATACAATAAAGAATTAGCAATAAAATTAAACCAAAGCAAAGTAAAGAAAAGTCTCTAATATACAAAAGTAATACAACATGCGGTAATGACACTAAATAAATTGCCCATGCTCATGTTTAAGTACTCAAGAAGCCAATCACAGTTTCGGCTTTTTTTACAGCAGGTATGGGCATTCATATTCCTCAGGCATTAACTAACCACAATGTGAATACCTTGTTGAATAACTTGTACAACTTTGCTGATTTCATGTGACTGTGTCTATAAAGACAGTCAGGTTGACTGGTTTAATGTTCCCTCTTGTGGTTGGTGCAGAAAGCCCACCTGGCTCTGATTGAATCTCTGATCACCCTGGCTGCTAAAGAAGCGGTGGGCCAGGTGAAGATGGCGCCGGAGGCGGAGCAGATGGGTGTCGGGGCTCCATGGGAGAATGCCCTGCTCTTCTGGGTCAACAGGGTGAGAACACATTATCACTACAGTATCACTTTGCCGATGTCACTTTCAAACGTTGTCACCTTAATTTTTTCAATATAGTTATTTGATTTTAAGACAGAGGTTTCTCAGTCAAAATAAACATAACGTAAATGTGATTTACAGTCATAATTGACACTCCCACCACTGTGCTGCAGCTTCTTACAAGGATTCTTTATGCTCTTGTGTTTTTCATGAATTATCTTCAAAATATGATCACAAATCACACTTGTCATGGCCAGGTTTTAGTGCATGCAGCCAAACAGCTTTTATTCCTTATGCACTATTATCTTATTTAGTATTGAACATATTCTTTGATAATCTTTAATTACCTGTTTTTTATTTTTAGCAAATTGTTATTATTTAATGTTTACATTATACAGAGAAAGCACAGTCTACCGAAGTTAAATTCCATGTGTTAAACATACCTGGCCAATAAAACAGATTCTGATTCTGATTAAACCTTCCCATGTTGTTGTGGGCCAAACTTGATGAAACACTTGTAAGGGAGATTCCTTCTTGAAAACCCCGGTGATGTTTTGGCTTTTGCTGCCAATCTAGTGTCACAGCTGAGGTTCGGTAATATTGTCAAAACTCTCACCTCGCCTGTATGGAGCCTGCGTCTGTTATGTTGCCATGCTGTTGGGGTTGTGGGGGCACCTCAATGTCATGTGGTGGGTTACAGTAGGTAGGTTACTCGTAAGGTCAAAAGCATATGTTGTCGCAATGAATGTGTATGGAAAGGGGTTCCTCACTGAGCGCTCCTTCTTTTTATTAGAGCACAAGTGTTATAAACTCATGTTTTTGCTTCTGGTGGTGTTGTAGCTGTAAAACAACTTAGAAAACAACTTTTGTAACCTTAGCTCTTTGAAACAGATTTTTTTATTTATTATTTTTTTTGCTTTTTCTAATTTTGTTGATGACAATATAGGAAATCTAAAAGATTTTATTAGCAAAACAGTTTTTCTAAACTCACAAACACAGAAGAGAAAACTATTTAGAACACAGTGACGAATTTCCGGCTTGTAAGGCTTCAGTACATCTCAGTTAAGCTGTTTTATGTTTTGGATTTTTACCACCCTGTGTGCCTCTATGTCCAATTGAACTGTTTCCTTGTTTTCTTAATAAAGCTGAACCAGAAGTTAAGAGAAAGCACAGAAGAAGAAGAACCCCCCAGATCACAGACGTGTACAGACCTGCAACCTGCTCAGGACCCGGTAACAAGACACACTTACTAACATACACACATGCATGGTGGTTTGCTTTATTAATAGTCTGTCTCTCATACCTTGTCGCTGCTGCTAACATCACCCTTGCTCTCCGATTATGTTTTCTCCCCCTGGTTTGTCTCTGTCACACCATGCTCTCTGGCAGTGTCAGTCCACCCGCTGGTACTGGAAACTAGTCCCTGTAAGTGAACTCTTCTCCTCTTTATTGCTTCATCAGTCTGTCTATCTGCTGTATGTGGCTGATTTAATGTGCCTGCTGGAAATGCCACACATAGCTCTAATCTGTCCTGTATTGACAAGTGCCTTTGTGTATGATGGATATCTTTTGACCTTTTCTCCTGACCAATGAGAAGCGACCACTCATTTCCTGTAACTGCTTATTGTTATTATTAACCGATGATTAGAAATTGTGGTATTTATGACTTTGTTGCATTCAGTCATCGGTTTCATCGCAAACTGTCCAGATTATCAGAGCTGAGAGAGAGAAGGAGGTGTGGGAGAAGGAAACTACCTCCCAGTTCATTCCTCCCCCTTTTATTTACCCCCTTCCTCTCTTCCCCCTCCTCCTCCTCTGTCGCTCTCCTCTCCCTGAGCAGTGACTGTGTGGTGTGGCGGTTCCCATGATGACCGGCCCCTTTGTCATTTATGCTTGTTCCCTCTCTCTGCCATCCCCCATCCAGCATGCTATCGCTTTTTGTTTGAAGGAGTCGGGAAATAAGCCACCTGTGGTAATGTATAACACCTCGCTCTTCTTTCACCCTCATCCTCAGTGTCTACCGTAACAACGCACCTGACTGATAGACTTACCTATCACCACACCTCTCTCACACTGTCGACCAATGACTGACTGAATGACTGCAAACTAATCACTACTCCAACCCCGAGGTTGGATGGATCAATACAAACTCATTCGCTTTTAACAGTATTTATCCATATGTTATTATGTTTCACTGCTTTTATTTAATGTGTATGTCACAAATCTATGTTACAGGAGGCATCATAGACTGGATTGGATGTTGAATGTTTTAAATCCTTGTCCTCCTCTAACAAGATTGCTTGACATCAAGTCACAGTTGGTGCACATATTTTGGATTATGTTAGGTTTATTTTACAGTGGAGAACTGGGGCCACATTAAAGATCTCAGATTTTGAGAATGAAGTATCAATATTACAAGAATAAAGCCGTTAAAAGATGAAGTCGAATAGAAAGCCAGGATGAAATTGTAATATTCAATTGAATTCAAAACCTTTATTTTAACTCAAAAGACACTGAGGTTTCCCTCATTTACAATGACATCAAGCTCACACCATAAATGCAGAGACAAAATTAAAAGCAAGTAGAAAAGAAAGAAAAAAGAAAAGAAAATCATTTAAATTCAAATAAAACAGTTACATTTCCAGAAAACAGTCAGCAACACAGCTAAAGACAGTTACAAATTGACACACAATAATCTGTTACTTTTGCCATTGCTGCATATGAAGGCAGAGCATTCATTTTTACAATATAATAATAAAGTCTGCTCAGGTTTCCTTAAACTGACCTTTCTTTAAGGGTGAGTCGTGATACTTATGACCATGTGGTACTGATATACCATTAGATTAAGTTTTCAGATTTTTGTTTCTTTACAGATTTATTTTCCTAAAGTTCATGCAGGCAGCTCACTTCTCTTCTGGTTCACTCTTTCTAAATAACATACCAGCTAACCTCAGCAACTGTAATAGTAATTTACAACTTAATTTCTTGTAATACACAAAACTTTTTTTTACTGAAACTTAATTTTTGCGAAGGTACCACTTTAAATAAAAAAAGTTTTTTTCCTGAGAAAATTACAGATTAATTCTTGTGACATAGCAACTTTGTTGTAATATTACTACGTTTTTCTTATATGCCACTTAATTCTAAACATTTCTCTTTTTGTCTTTAATGTGGCTCTAATACTCCATTGAGATGTGTTAGGCATTTAAAAAACTTCACTTTTTTTCTTTTTATGTATCACTATTAAAGGCCCAAGGTGTTGCCTGTTTCTGCTGCATGGACATTGAAGGAGAACATTAAAATCGATGGCATTTTTTTGTCCATAATTTTGTGTCAGTTGTTTATCAGTTAGTTGTTTATTTTGAAATGTCTTTGCAAAACCTTGCATTGCACTACATGGTGGGTGTGTGTGTGTATGAGTGTGTGTGCAAATGTTTCTTATGTGAAGCATCGCTGGTCTTGCGCTTCAGTTCTGGGTTTTTTCTCTTCAATATCCCTAGTTTGGCTGGCATCATAGTTTAATGGCTTTTTGTAATGCTTGAAAGAAGAACATTCCTTGCTGGTTTTACTTTTTTTTAACCGCTGTCTAAACTTACTAAACATATCCCTTATTTTTATATCTGTTACTTATTTCATATGCTTTATAATCCTTACCCTTTCCTCCTCACTTGCCCATTTGATCTTTCTTATTCCTACCTGTCTTTGCACAACTCTTCTTCTTTTCACCCTCTTCTCTCTCATCACTTTTTTCCTTCCCCTCCCTTTCTTTTCTTCTTCAGATTCGCTACAGAAAGGACAAAGTGCTATCTAAGCTCACTCCTACTTTCCCTCTGGTTTCTGCGGTCAAAGATCTGTCTAATGGCTGCGCTATAGCCGCTGTGCTGCACTTCTACTGTCCCAGCCTGCTGCCTCTAGAGGGTACACACATGACCTTAGAAGTTAACGCATGCATACATATACACACTTTTATTAAATATTTATATTTGGCTGATAGGTAGGTATCTATCTCAACATAAAAGATGGTGCAGTCACTAAGAAAATGTTTCCATTATAAATGGGAATCTTGTAAAGACGTTATGTTCACTGGGAGATAATATCTTATTTCTAAATCTGTAGTATTTGACTCTGAAAAACTATTAGAATTTTTCAAGTACATTGTTTCTTTTCTTAATGATTCAATTTAATATTGTTGTTGTTCCAATTGGTTAACTTTATTTGTATTTATTTATTTTTAAGTATCTTTTGAAAATGATCTATGATCAATCCAAAACACTTTGATGTTTGCCTTAAACATACATATAAATAGACAAAAATGTAATATTTCAAATATGTGTTCTTTGCTCCTTTCAGATGTGTGTCTGAAGGATACCATGTCAGTGGCTGACAGTCTCTACAACCTGCAGCTGATTAAAGAGTTTTGTGAGAGCAGTTTACAGAGCTGCTGCCCCCTGGCTGTGGAGGACCTACTCTACGCGCCCCCTGTTTTGCATGTAAGTATTTTGACCCTTTGAATTAACAATGTAATTATCATTTTGAAGATGCATCCAAATTGTTAAAGTGAGGAGCTGCAGAGCTGAAAAGAAATTGAGATAGTGAACAAGGGTACACAAGGCTGCCACAAAGTCAAGTCTCTGAGAAAGAAAAATTACACTGTACTGACTTCAGAAGATCAATTTTATCACAAGGCCAAACTTGGAACCCTTGTTGGAGGAGCGATTCTACTTGGTGACATACCATCCGTGCAGAATGCCTATAATGCACGTAGGAATTAAGTCAATCTGCCAAGTTTATACTTTGGATTTTTTCCTCTCTGTTAACCAAAGTCTTTACTCTTTTTTGACCCTGTTTCATCTCCTCGAATATGATTCATCTTTATAATAACCGTGTATGCTATTTTCCACAGCTGAACATCATGAGCTTCATGGCTGAGCTAATGGAGTGGTTCGAGATTAAGAAGCCAGATTTTGTCAAACCCATAGAGCCTATCGACCTCACAGGTCTGTGACATTCAAAACATCATTGAGGACATTTCTCTAGAGTTGTTATATTGGCTGTTTCATGCATTGACATCTCACAGATGTTTAATTATCTTTTAGATGTCTCAGGTATACTAGACTGCACAAGTCCTGTGAATGGAAACAGCAACAGGTATCAGCATCCCACAACATACCAAACACTACAATGATTAAATCAGGAATTAAATTGTGAGAACAACCAATCTTAACCTCAAATACTACAGTGGTTATTCAACAAAAAAAATGTTTTAATCCATAATAAACTTCAATTGAAGTTCAATAGAATACAATTGTTATGGCAAGAACAAATGAAAATGTGTTGTTTTTTAAGCTTTGAGAAGTTATAAATAGAAGAATTGTAGATCAAGATAATTAAGGTGTGTTTCTTTTTTAGCGGTTCACCTTCATTCATCTTTAAACAACCCTTTGTGGCAATCTCGTCCCCAGTTTCGCCAGGTAAGAAACCCAAAAGATGTGCACACAATGTTTTTAATATATGGAAAAAGATTCTAATACATGTTTATGTTTGTTGTTCCAGAAAACAAATGTTGGACAAAGAAACAAATCGGGTACTTGTACTTCAAAACTTCACCTGATTTCTGTAGTAAATGTGGTACATTCATATTTTATCTTAATTTTGGTCTTCTTACTTTGGCTTCTGTGGTCTCTGCCTTTCCATTTTTGTTTGGCACAATTCATCTATTTTTCCACCCTGCCATCATCACCTACCTCTTTGCAGTCGTCCTCTGTCAGCAGTGGCTTTCAGCATCCCATTTGGACTGGACAGTGATGTTGACATTGTCATGGGAAACCCAATAGATTCTGTCTTTCGCTCTGTCAGCACTGACAGCCTCTCCACTGGTATCCCTGCAATGACTTCACCCCCAGAAGACTTCAGCCACCTGGTCAGCGCTTCAGTACCATCACAGCGGTCATCCTGGGGTCCTCATGCACACACAACCCCTCTTGGAGAACTGCCAACTATCGAGGAAGCACTCCAGGTAGTTCATAGTACTGGAAATAAAGATCGGAGAAAGGAAAAGACAGCAGAGAAAGTTGGAAGAGGATTGCTTGGAGGAAGGCCAGAACCTCGGTTACGTCCTGAAGGCGCACCTGCTGGTTTCTTCCTACATTCCCCTGAGGAGGATAATCCACAGCTCAGCAGTTCTGCTCCCTGCCGCTCCGGAGTCCTCTATCGACCTGTTGGAGGAGAAGTGGTCGATGCTAAAAGACAAGGAAGGGGAGAGAGGAGAGAGAGAACAGGGCGCACCTCTGATATGTCCCGTGATGACGACTCTGTACTGCGAGATGGAAGTGTTGACTCCTCTGAAGCATCAGATGATGCCTCTAGAAATGCCCCTGGTAATATTCGACCCAGTACAAGTCGCCAGGGAAACCACAGTACCAGCAACAGTCCAAGGATGACAAACTTTGCTGAAAGACGAGACAGTAGACGACGAAATCCAGGTGCTCCTGGGGAAGATTCAGCCTCTGCTTCAACCCCAACAACTCCAGGCACTCCACATACACCCTCCACCCCAGCAGGGGCACCTAGCCGCCAGGATAGCCCAGGTCCAAGAGGCCCTGAACCAGGCTCAGAGGCTTGGGAGTTGGGGGCTCGTCTGGAAGAAAAGCGAAAAAGCATTGAAGCCCAAAAAAGACGTATTGAAGCCATCTTTGCCAAGCACAGACAAAGGCTTGGAAAAACTGCTTTCCTTCAACTGAAAAGAGAGCAGGGAGAGGGAGGCCAGGGAACAGAGGAGGATAATCTCACCCTGGAGGATCGTCTCAATCAGATGGAGGAGCAACTGAAGCAAGAGGAGGAGAAAGAAGAGAAGGAAAAGAAGGACAAAGGGGAGGATGGAGAAAAGGGGAAGGAGAAGCCATCTGCGTCCAATCCTCCTCGTTTGGAGAAGCAGGTCACATTCTCTATTGATAGTAAGAAAGGTGCAGAAAAAGAAAAAGGAGCAGAGAAGGAGAAGGAGAATGGAGGTGAAGCTGTCATAGTTGAGTACAATGAAGTGGTTCAGAAATTGAGTGAAGCCCTGCAGTCACTACAGAAGGACATGCAAAAACTTACAGAACAGCAACAGCAGCTCATGAGCAACCAAAGACCTAAAAATATATCAAAAAACACTCCAAAATCAATACCAAGAAGTAATGCCAAAACCCAAGTCAAAACTCCTCCTCATACCCCAACAAAGACACCACCTAGAACCCCTACAAAGACTACAAGGAGTTCCACTAAAGCATGGGGGATTCCTGCTGCTTCTAATCCCCCTTCTGGTTCGTCCCCATCACGGCGATCTCATGTTTTATCTTCCCCAAAAAACCCCATCGTCTCTTCCTCCTGCCCCGCCCCTCGCACTAAGATCCATCTTGTAACCACTCCACGCAGCCCCAAGCATAATCCACGTTCCCAACATCAGCCTCATCCACGTCCTTCTGAACTCAAGTTCCCCCCACTCAACCGTGTCCTGACACCAACCCATAATGTGGACACCATCCCCCACTTGCGGCGTGTGTCCCCAAGCAAGTGTCAGGTTCAGACCTCCTCTTCCTTCCGAATTGGTGGACCACGGACTCCTCAAGAATCTTCTCAGCCTACCCAGCAGCCACTGCCGGATGATAACACCTCAGACACAGCTTCAAGTGAGACCCCAACTCAGTTTAGCCTGGAGCTGGAGCAAGAGGATATGGAGGTCGTAGGGGGTCTCCCGGTCTTTCAACAGCCAAGACAAGATCGTCTGAGAGCTGCAGGTGGAAGCAGCTCCGAAGCACTTTCTGAGTGCTCCTTTGAGAGTGATACTTTGTCACTTTCTGCTGCATACAGCACAGGAGGGGATGCTATGAGGAGTGGAGATGCAGACAAGCACTGCAGCCTGATTGAGGTATCGTTGTCATCTCTTGGAGGGCAAGAGGGAGGCAGCGACGAACCAACTGATGAAGGGCAGGAGTTTTCTTCCGATTCTATGAGCGACCACACTGAGTCTGCTGTGGAACCTCTTAGAGTACTGGCCGCTGAACCATTAGACCCCATAGAGCAACTGAATCTGGCAACAGGAACCATCAATTTGCCAGAACAGCAAACCGAATCAGAGGGTGAACAGACAGGACAGCCTGAAATGTTGGAACCAAGTGTAGAACAGAATGCACTTGGACCAAAAGGAGGAATTAAATTCTTCTTTAAGGTGAGTGCTTGCAAATCCAAATGAAAGTAAAATAAGACTTGGTTTGCATGAACATTGTATGAAAATTACACTTATGCACATATATCATTTGGTTGTAGGAGGAAGTAATAAGTGAAGAGGAGATGGCCCAGCGTAGAGCACTTCTGTTGGAAAAGCAACAGAAGAGAACTGAAGAGCTGAAGAGGAGAAGACAGTGGCATGAACAAGAGAGGTAAATTATATAATTATATAAAAATTTGTTTGAATGCTGCCACACAAAGCAGATATTTACTTCTTCACATATGCGCTCCTCCATGATGGAATTTATACAATTGTCAACTAGTGTGTTTAAGCTGGGATTGATCGATGTAAAAGTAACTTAATTTTTCTTGGTTTCAGACCATTATCCTCGGACAAAAGATTGGCATCTCCCTCCAATACCCCTCCTGCAGGCACAACTTCACCTTCACCTACACCTCCTGACACACCAGTCCGTTGGGGGCAATTTACACAAGGGGAATATGCTCGGCGGCATCAACTCAGGATTATGGAGGACTTGGGCAAAGTGCTTCAGCAAAAATCCACCTCTCAAGGACGACCGTCTGCTAAGAAAACCCGTTCAAGGCCTCGCAGCATGACTAGAGAGGAGACCAAGTTGTCACTTAGTCCCGCCAAAGGAACATCTGGTAAATATGACACCAAAAGTATCCACTTGTTAGATGTGTTTGGAAATGACTTTAATGACTAAAGTTGTTTTGTCAATGTATTTGTTTCTCCAGGCTCGAAGTTGACCAAAGTCTACTCTCATTCCTCTCTCAACCTGGCAGCCACAGATGAGCCAGGAAACAGATCTGTTGACCTCACCAAGAAACCCCAAAGGTATGTTGGTTTATTGTTACACTTCTTTAGTCTGATTAGTACTGTTTTGGCTGCAATAGTCTCCTGGCTTTAGCATTGCTGGTTGGTTAGATTTGGTCAGTGTTATTATTAATATTTTAGACAAGAGAACTCGTGGATGGCCATGAAGGCAACTTTTAGACTATTTTTCGAATTCCAAGTGGAACCCAAATGTAAAAATGCCATCCTCTGCATCAAGTCAGGGTAGTATTTGCCCATTTTAACACAATAAATGTTTGTATGGCGCCAGTTACTGTTATGATGCTAACTGCACAGCCATTAAAGAAACAACACTGATATATGGTAATTGTGGGTTTTATTTACTTTGGATTCTTCCTTCAAATAAAAAAAAAGTTGAAAGCCTATTAGTTGGCAAGATAGGAGGATATTGGGAAGCACAGTCAGGGGTTTTAAGAGAATAAGAATACTTTTTAAGGTTTTTGAACTATTGCTCAACTTGAGGTGGATTTCAGATCATTATCCAGATATGCTAGAAAATGTAAAAGACTGATTTTAAGACTCTTGTCACTTCCTTTTTTATTACTGATGAATCAGCAAAAAACCAAAAAAAAACCCCAAAAAAACAGTCCGGTTTCAAGAACAAAACAGAAAAAAGGTGATAGACTAACTGCTGTTTTTTTTATGTTCCTCCTACAGCCGCCCTGATTCACCTTCAGGATGTGTGATACCAAGCAGACTGGCAAATAAGAATGGGGATAAAGACTGGGAAACTGGTTCCAATGGAACATCGCCTGCCCAAGAATACACAGGTGCAGAGTAGTGCCACACAATACAGTTTCTCTGTGTTTTTAAGGACTACTTCCCAAAGCAAAAATAACAACTAAATAATAATAACTTAAAACCAACCACGAGCAACTGTCTCTCTGTCTGTCTGCTAGCTAATCTGTATTTTAAGCTTTGAAAGTTTTGCAAGTGAGAAAAGTCATCATTCATTCATTCACTTCAAATGAAGTAATACAGTATGTATTGTATAATAAGTCATTTGTCCGTAACAGCTAATGTTAGCAATCCTTAATTTCAAGCTAACATTACTGGTAGCTAGCTCATATAACTTTAAGCTGACAACTTTCGAAATAGACGTTAGCATAAACAAGTGTGCTTTTATTTATTTTTTTATTTTTTTGCAGGGCCAAAGCTCTTCAAAGAACCAAGTTTCAAGTCCAACAAATTCATCATTCACAACGCTCTCTCTCGGTGCTGCCTCGCTGGAAAGGTCAACGAAACCCAAAAGACCAAGATAGTTGAGGTAGAATTTTTATTTTACTGTACCATAAGCCTAATCAACCCTTCTTTTGAAACAATATAAATCACCCAACACTTTTAAGAATTTGGTTACTTGTTAATTTGAGGCACCAAGCTAGCTTGATGGTATGTTTGAAGCAACAAAGTGATAACTTGCATTCATCTTTCTCCAAAATCCACTCCTTTCTTTAGGAGATGGAGAAGAGTCCTGCCAACCACTTCCTCATCCTCTTCCGTGATTCCAACTGCCAGTTCAGAGGCGTTTACACCATGAACTCTGACTCCCAGGAGCTTGTACGATTGGCTGGCGTGGGCCCACGGACAATAAGCTCCACCCATGTGGAGTCCATCTACAAATACAGCTCAGATAGGAAGCAGTTCAGTGCCATCCCCTCCAAAACCATGGGCATGAGTGTGGACGCCTTCACCATTCCTAATAATCTTTGGCAAGGAGGAGGAGGAGGGGGAGCAGGAGGGAGCAGGAGAGCAAGCATCACCAAGAAGGCGGTCATTTCCAAGTGAGGAACATAAAACATGACAGTGACAGACTATTTCTTTATACAGTCATCATAGTGACAAAATGTTGTTAAATATGAAATACAGAAGGAGGGAGTGGAATCGTAAATAAGTAGAACTAAGAAAGTGAAGAACAAACACATCAGTAACAGATCATTAAGGAAAAAACTTTAATGTTGGTAGAAACTGTAAACCTGTTATGTGCACACAGGCAAGCCTTTGTGTGTGCTGAAATAAACCTTACCTCTCTTGCCTCCCTGGGATTCTACTACAAATACAAAATACTGAAGATTAGTTGTACGCCCCTTGAATGTGCATGAAAAGGCTAACAGCACAGCTTTTCTTTTGCCAAACAGAGACATACTCATATTCAGAGTGAACAGAAGAAGGTTTTATAAAATATAAGGATAACTGCACAAAAAGGAGTTACTTTTTAAAAAGTCTCATACTTTCATTGTTTGAAGTACAAACTCTAAAATGTTTTTTTTTCTTTAAGAAGAATAGCTTTATTAAGTTGTTTATTGACAGACACTGAATTTTAGAAGACACGATTACTGTCTGTTTCCTCTACAATTCTGTGGACTGAAGGCCTCAAATATAACGCCAGTTTTATAAGTAACAACAGAAACAACGCCTTCTCTTTTATCTTTTGTCACAATAATTCAAGTTCAATCCTGCCTGATGTCATTCGAAGCACATTTGTTTTGCAAAACAAAGGATAGCCATAATCATGAGAAAGAGAAAAGGATTGAAAGATCTGTAACTGTGGATTTTAAAGGTGATCACTACAGCATGAATGGTTATTTACTGTATGTGGTATAAGCTAATTTCAAAGGAATATCACGGTGACAGTGAGGTTTATTGAAACTATGTTGATAATGAGTGTACTGTATGTATGTGTGCATTGAATGCCAATGAAACATCACTCAGCTGTTTGCATATTAAGGATGATGTGTGACATGCAAAACTTTAGACATTCAGAAGTACAGGTTTTGCTGCACTCTAGGAGTGGGGTTCTATTTTGGATCCAGGTCCAAGTTTGTAAACCATCCCTATAGAATCCCTTATCAAATCTCTCATTGATGTTTTCACTTAGATGGCCTTTTTTGTACTAATTTCTGACACTACAGTGAACTGATGACAGACACAAACGTGCTAATTGTACACAAATGTTTCTATGACAGATGCAATGATAATAGTCGACCCCTTACAGTATCTTGAAATGTTGAAATCTAACAGAAAAAGCTGCTAAAAACATTTGCAGAAAGTCATGAGAATACAAAAGGTAATTGCAAGTCCATTGCAATGTGTATCTACTCGTCATCCTGTTTAAGCAAGAAAATAAAATTGTTGATAATTTGACAAGGACACTTTACACCACTGTATCATCAGACCTGATTTAGGCATCCTCCAGGTAACATTAAATGCATATTTCATGTAGATAAATTAGCAATTTACTTGGTATTTGCAGAATCAAAACAAAGAATCATGATTGTCCACTGTATTGGTTTTACACATGTAAGCTTCTGTGGTTTCTGCAGCTGTAGCAGTAGATCAGTGACACATTTTGTGATGAAAGCGCTGAAGTGCTTCAAGATTACTGGAATCTCAGTGGTTTACATTTTGAAATTGAATGAAAACATGTACATATTTTTTACTGAAAAGTTCCAATCAAGACGACCAGATTCATTTAGGGGGTTTAAAAGGTATTCCATTCAATAAGCAGATTCAGAACTGGTTTCAGTAGAGTGCACAGTTAAAAAAGTGTTTTTCAGACCAGCATCAATGTATGAAATAACAAACTGGAATAAACTCAACAGATCAAGCTTTTCTGTCTTTCAGTCTTTTTTCTCCTAGTTCTTTCTTGACATGTACAGGTGGGCTGTGTGCGACCCACCTGCTTCAGACAATTAAATGTAAATGTTTAATTAAAAAAAAGTCCAACAATAGTTTGTTAGGGATTTTATTGCACCTTACTTTGAACATACAGTATGAAGCTCAGATACACGCATAGAGAGAAAGTCTTTGATTAACAGATGTATCTCGTATTGCATTGGTTGACCAGTCATAACTCATTGGGATCTTCAGGACACTTTAACCTCTGTTAAGATCAAAAATAAACTACTTTTTGTCTCCCCAAAAGATCACCAATCAATCAGGGCTAAAAAATGTAAATCATTGTGTGTTGTCGACTTACTCTAATTGAGTATTCAGAGCAGAAACTGCTTTGTGCACTTTCTTTGTGAAGTGTGCAAAAACTTAGGGAGCGATGGAAGTCATGTATCGTTTGCATAGTCATGATTTTCTTTTTAAGATTTCTTTAAAACCCATTTCTAATGAAACAATGCTGCCACAAATGTTAATGCTCAGCAGAAATATGCTTCAAGTCACCCATGACTTTACGACATAATATGCCCCTAGTGGTCAAAACTCAGCAGGACACCTTTGGGCATAATGTTGAAATGTAAGAAATCCAATGTTTTTTATTGTCGAAACTGTTGCGAGAACAGTTGATATTATTGGCTTTAATATTCTTATTAATTCCTAAAACATTTTCTGCCGAAGCTGGGATAAAGATACATATTTGTAATTGGTGAATTGTATACCCAGGTTCAGAAGTGACTTGTAAAGATTGCATTTACTGTGATTCAAAGATGATACACAAGTATTTGCTTTCTTTTTGATTCAAGAACTAAAGGTCACACATCAAAGGCTGTATTCTGGTACAAAGCAGACTGTATGTTATGAACAATATTGCTTTTGTCATAGTCAAGGGGATGTTTTTCCTTCGCTGTAAATTGTTGTATTGTAGATAGGACATTGGAAAGAGTCTGAAACAGGGACATTTTGGAAAGGAGCCATAGGTCAGACTTGTATAAACTATTTTACAAAATACTTTATAGAACCAGTTATACTCAGGTTTGAGGCTGCACCAAAGATCCCAATGAATGTGCTCTCTGATAGTGTAATGATAAATCACAGACTGTTTAAAGAAATAAATTGACATGAAGCTAAACGGAGAGTTGAAGCTCTAGTTTTTGAAACTATGGACAGATACTTTAAATATTACAGCATCAAACTCTTTTAACAACAATGGCTAGAACACATTATGACTATTATGTTTCCTCTGATATTTTTGGCCTACTGTTTCAGATCTACTTTGCAAACCCATAACACTTAGATTAGCATTAAAGACTTAGTTGTTTCTTATTTTATTTAAGGGTTATATTTGAAATAAGCACCCCAGCAATTCCCCCAGTTGGAGTAAAAACAGGCCAATATGGATTGATAAATTAATTGATAAATCTACATTTTAATATCACAAATGCGAATCCAATGCTGTAACCATAGTGTCAGCTTAAGGTATACAGACTTATTTTAGGCACACTGAAATTTATGTATGTACTTTCCAGATTAAAACAGTATTTCAACATCTGGAAAGAGCTAAGCAACAGGTTTATTTCAATATAACTAGAGATGCTCCGATCGTGAAAAATCAGGACAGATACTAGTGTTTAAAATAACAATGTAGCTGATTGTTGATTCTGATACAGATGTTTTTTTCACAACTTCTTTGTAATTCTTCCATGTCTGTTTTTCAAATGAGTTGTGAGATTGGATGTTTTTAAGCTATTGTTAGTAGTCCATGTCTCTGGAATGTGACATGCAAACTCTGATCTTTGCCCGACACCGTCGACATTTTCTGCCTCATGATAGTTTGTTCAACAAGTGACCTCTTCTGCCCACTGACAAATCTCTTCTCTCAATCAGCATCAAGGTGTACCAGTTCTCAAGCTGGAATTAATGCTCACAAAATATAAGCATCAGCTACTGACATCCGTGTTTGTCAACAGAGCCTTTATTGGCCAATAGGGATGTTAAAAACTGATGCTGCAGTGCATCAATAAATTTAACTGCTTATTGGCCTCTGATATCTTATAATGATGGCAGGACATTGAATTGAATCATTTCACATTCATTTCTTTGTAGACTTTCGAAATGCAGCAAATATATCATACTGTCATTAAAATATTGTGTTGCGATGAAATGTGTTTTCAAACCCTAACATTGAATTCTCACTCTCAAACTGATATATACATGTACACTTTACTGCTGCTCTGTGATCATTTCAGAAAGACACAGTGGACGGGTGCATGTTTGCAGACAGAGGCTGCAGGTGCAAAGCTGTGATAGAACATATATTTAGACATTAAGCTTTATATGGTTGTTTTTTGTGATTTATGGAAATAGAGAGATATGAAAGATGAGAATAGCTTTATCCTTCAATCACACACATTCACAATGCTGCTTTCTTATTTAGATTGCGTGTGAATATATCTGCAATAGCTGCTCAAATCAAACCTGCCTGTTAATGCTAATGAGCATCATCTGGCTCGACTACAGGGTTACTGTCGTCTTGTGTGTCTACAGGGCTGTGGGCTGTGCTGTTCCACAGGGCAGCATCAGACTGCTGCTCCAGAGATGGGCTCACAGAGGCCGGATCTGATGAGTTATTTATCAGGGCGAGGGTTTGGGCAGAGGTGGGTGGGTGGCTAACAGCAGGTTCAGCAGGAAGGTTGGTTGAGGGGCTGGATGGCATGATAGATGTGGGGAGAGCAGTGGTGTTAGGGGGTGTTTGGAAAGAGGAGTTGTATGAGGAGGAGATGTTGGAGGAGAAGTTGGAGGAGAGGATGGAGGAGAGGATGGAGGAGAAGTTGGAGGAGACGATGGAGGAGAAGTTGGAGGAGGAGTTGGAGGAGAAGTTGGAGGAGAGGATGGAGGGGGTGAGTGCAGGAGAGTCAGAGAGGGTTTGTGGGAGTGGGTCAGAAGAAGAATCTGTGGGTGAGAGGGTGAGCGTCGGCCTAGGGGTGTGTGGGGGTGTTGGTTCCTGCGGATCAGTGCAGACTGGCTCCCCTTCCGCCACGTACCACACCTCATTGTGCCTGTTTAACAGCTTCAAAGGACTACACAAACACACACACAAACAAACAATCAAAGAGAGAAAAACACAAAGTCAAAATAGTTAAAACCCGACAAAACAGTTTCATTGACCATACTGTTAGGTTGTTGAACCCTCTCATACCCTACCCAAAAAGGTTAAACACTAACTCACCCAAAAACTATCACACCATATACTTTTTTGTTCAGAAGCCAAATATTATCACATTTACCATCCTCTGCTTTATTGTCTTCTGACAGATGCACTTTTGTCCTTTTCCTTATTAATGTTTGTTGTTCTTTTGCTTTTCTTTTGCATGGCTGGAGGTTTCTATTTTAATACGAGTTTTTTCTGAAAACATCCTCTTGGACACTGCTTATTGCTCAAAGTTAGACATGAAAGAGATAATTATTTATTTAGTTACTATCAATCAGTAGTTTATTATAGGTCGTACAGAGAAAACTCTTAGTTAATGACCTTTACATTATAGTATGTTGTCATGCAGAGAAAGTGGTGAGTAATAACTAAAGAAGAAGCAAAATGTTACTAAGATGCATGCTTATAGGTTGTTTTTTCATTTTGCAATTTTTACTTCATTTAAAAGTAACCAAAGATTTTAACGATGAAGGACTTGACATAGACATGAGTATACCTGTCATATCCGACTCCATAGTGGAAGCTGTGGTTATATGGAGCTCGAACTCTCTCCAGCTCTTTGGTCAGTAGGTGAGCGTGAAGCCTGGAAGTGACTGATAGCATCCAGCCTCCATAACTCCTCACGTACACGTCCATCTCTGGCATCTCTGTGAAATACAGCTGTGCAGGAGACATGGAGGCCAAATTACGAGTCACACAATGATACCCAATAGATTATGGTCAAAAGTAGACACAAGGCAGCACAGACATCTCAAATTAATGTTTCAAAGCACACAGAGTTAAAAGCAAATACAAATATCAAAGTAAAATTCCCCACTGAAATCCTGGATGCTGATGGCCAAAGATGTTGAGTACATTAGATTATTTCAAATACACTTTAAAAAATGATGGTTTATGGTTTAGGAAAGAATGCAAGAAGTTTATTGATCATTTACTTGAACGTAAGTAACAATAAAAACAGGGAAGTTCATAGCAAGCATGTATAAGATATGTCTATAGTAACAAGCAGTAGCTTGTCACTATCTTTGTATTCTAACCTCTCCTTTTGAGCTCTCTTAGGTTCCTTGAGCTCTCTTAGGTTCCTTGGGACTGTTGGTGAGGATGGCCTGCCCAAACAACCCCCCCCCCCCCCCCTCCCCCTGAGGATGGCCTGCCCAGACCCCCCCCCCCCCCCCCCCCAACCTATCCCATCCTATTCTTCTTTCTGCATCTTGTCCCATCTCCCCCATCCCATTTTCAAGCCCAGCACAGTTTAGCAGATGGCTGTTCCGTCATGGGCCCGGGTCTGCTGAAGATTTCTGCCTGTTAAAAGGAAGTTTTTTCTTGCCACGCCATGACGGATTAAGCTGGGCTCTTGTAACATAGCCATAAGTAAGGTCCTTTACCTGCTTTTTGTAAACATAACAATGAGCATGGTCTTGTTACCTGCCCTTTTGTTAATGTTAACAGACAAACAGTAAGGTCCTTTACCTGCTTTTGTAAAGTGTCTTGAGATAACGCCTGTTATGAATTGACGCTATATAAATAAAGATTGATTGATTGATTGATAAGCTGTTGTCCTTACTGTTTAAGGACACTTAGGGACACTACTGTTAGTTTTAACTGCATTACATACAGTTAGTTAGTTAAGTTAAGAGGTTCAGTGGTTATATTTGCTCCGATTTTACATCAGTAAATCATAAAGTACATACAGGAAAGTGGGACTGACATATTCATGAGCCAGCAACATCTATTTCTCTTCTGCTGAGAGCGAGCAAGCTGCAGCGGCTGCACTGAATACTGCACAAACATCAATGCCCTCTATTGATCAGGAAGTGATTATATTACTCTGATACTGGCAGGATAACAGCATTTGACCTGACCATGACTGGCAAGGGCAAACTCACCAACCACCTGGATAAAATCCGTCTGATCTCACCTTACACCCACAGCCCCCCCAACCTCCACACCCCTCACAACTCAGCACACCTTATCATTGGTGGGTGCAGGCGGTTTCTCCTGATAGGCTGATGGCAGCGGGAAGTTGAGCGTGTAGACAGCCGGCTCCCACATCTTGGTCTCCTCTGGGATCTTCACCAGGACAGGGGCAGTCATTTCCATCTGGAAACCTGCACACATAAAACACACACTTACAGAAGCACAACCTCATGAAAAATGAACACTTTTGATTCCCTTCCTCCATCCTGTCCCTACCTCCTTCGTTGGCTCCAGTGATGTATTGGAAAAGTCTTCTGAAGGCCATGGCTGCTCCAACACCCATGAAATAAGCTTCAGCGTCTGTGGACACCCAGCGAGTGGGGCTGTAGTGTCGCACCTAAACAGACACCCAAGGAAGAGAGAAATAATTGCTTCATATGAATATATATGCATGTGCCCATGTATGAGTAGGGTCTGGGCACAATAAAACATGTTAAACATATATATACTGCATGTCAGAAGCCAAATACAGGAAAACAATACAGTAGTACAATATAATCTTTTGTGTATTGGCTAATTTGGCTAATGGAGGCAAGTGATGTCCCCTTCAGCAATCACTTATTAAATCATTTAACTTTGGGAAAAACATTGTTTTCTCCCTAAGCAATGTCAGTGAAGGTTGGGAAGGGGACTCCTTACACATCAGTCAACATTGTGCAAAGATTGATTGAAGAGTAGTGGTAAGTTTGAAATTTCCCTGGTTTACTCCTTAGTCCATGGATAAACCTGCTGTTAGAGCGGTGCTCACTCACCTCATATTCCTCTGTTTTGCAGACCAGCTCATATTCCAGACATTCCTTTGACTCGGTGCAAAAACTGTTGTTGGTACTTGGCCTATAACAGATGGTAAATAAAAAAACATATTTAATATTTATCCAAACTATATCTCCCAAAGTACGTGGTCCGATTAGTTTATATCTACATACCATGATTGTTTTTCATGGATTAAAGAAGGTGGCAACTGAATACAAAGACATGGTCGGAAAAAGTGAACAAAAAAGTTTGGAGGGAAGACTTTGTCTTTGGCCTATAAACAGTCTGTTCGGGTTTTAAATTCCAAAGGAAATTATTGACAGTGAAGAACCAAAATCCTGGAAGACGCTCATACCCATTGGGAGCAACACAGTTTTTGATATAGTCGTAGGGTGCTAAAATGGGTACTTTGTTCTAAAATCCAAATATGGTTTATAGTTCAACAACTTCTTTGTCTTCAAAAATCCTACTAGATTGCTTAAAGCCTCCCCATATAAGTTACACATTTGCGTTTACTTGAAACACCTGCCAGAGAAAATAGAAGATGAGCTTGTCTACCATTAGCCTTAACGTTGTCTCGACCTAAACCAGATCTAACACCTCTCTTATTACCCATCTTCACATACCACTTCCATAATTATTCAGTGCTTTAGAAAGTTTGGATTATAAAACTTGGTCGAGGTTGAGATCAGAAGGGAAAGGTCACCTTCTGTTAGGAAAATCAACTGTTCAACTAAAACTACAAAAATCAACTAGGAAACAATCAACCCAAAAGAGAGAGAAATGCACATTTTATTCAATAACCATAAAAAGTAGAAACTGAATCACATTTATTTTACCGCTCTGACCTTTCAACAATTACAGGTCAGCGGACTTGTTGAAGTATAGAGGGGCATAATATTGTTTGTTGAAAGTAACATCTAATAACTGGATTAGACCTCATTAATGCTCTTGTGCCTGAATGTGGAAAAACAACAAATCCCTGCTGCAACTTAAAAGCTTTCCTGGAAGAGTGACGGCTGTAACCGCGGCAGATTAAAGCCCACTGTGATTGATAACGAATTTAACACTCACATACCACATATATGGCCTTTCCTCTGTTTTGAGCAAACTTAATCGACTTATCTAAAATCATAGCCAATCCACTTGAAGCCCTCTTCTGCCTATCTAAATCTGTACACTCTTTTGTCTGCTGTAAAATTAATGATAAAACTACATTGTGATGAAATTGAGAAAAAGTGCCGGTTTAAGTATTAACATTTCTTCTAACTGAAGTCTAACAGTTATGTCGAGCACGCCATGAGAAGTCCTCGTTGCAGCGTCACTAGGTTCGTCCCTTTGCTGGATTTCATCCCTCAGTCTCTCCTCTAATGAAGGTAAAAAGGCCTGATTTTATAAAACAGGTGAAGCAGCCATGAGGTCATTGTAGTGAAGCAAGGGGTGACCTTCACTGCGGAAAGATATTGGTTCATCTCTATACTGACTGACAAGCCTTGGTGCTTTGTACAGCAGTGACTTATCAAAGATAGCCACACCTTAAAGCATACCAAGTTTAGTCTTTACTCTCTATTTAACTCTGAATGGTGTTATAACTGTGTATTGAAGAAGGCATGCTACTATGAATGAGAACATCAACTCATTAGGAACGTTTTTGCAACAAAAAAAAAAGCCTTAGAGTAAGGGTACATTTCAGGTAGCTAGAGTTGTAACATTGCACAGCTGCCCACTGTTGGCCATCAACAAGACTGCACTTCTATGCTAGTTTAATTTTTAAAACCACGAGGCTTTGTCCTAGCTCAACATTACATACAGCCCTAAACCTAGACATTTACCTGTGTACACTCTATTGTGTACATTTAATATAATGTACGATTGTGGAGGTTAGGATTAGGTTTCAGTACCACAATGTACTAAACTTTCATCTTAAAATGACAAAAAAGGACAAGAGAAAGTCCAACGTGAGCCTGGATCTGCTCAAGGTTATTGTCTGTTAAAATGCAGTTTTCTTTGCCACTGTTAGTTTTTCTAAATGTTGTGAAGTGCTGTGCTCATGGTGGATGCGATGCAAATAAAGATTGATTGATCTGGGTGCAATGACAATGCAAGTTGTAAATGCATCTTACCCAACATTTCCTTCAGCTGAGACCACTACGGCCAGCACAGCAAAGAGTGAGATGAAAGCCCTGAGGAAGAACAAATAATGCATCTTCATTTAAAATGCATTTAATACCAGTAGAACAGTGCATTATTCATTAAAAGATCATTGCTGCATCCCTATAGTAAAAAAAAAGACTTCAATCTTTTTACGTTTCAGTACATATTTTTAATTTGACAGATATAAGAAGCATTGGAAGTCTGTCAGTGTTTGAGTCAGTGAACTGCATTTCTCACTGCAGAGCTGAAATGGGACACGTTTTTTTCTGCTCAAACAGGAGAGAGAGGAAGACGTGCTGCATCATCAGCCTCTGCCTCTATATACAAAAAATCAAAGGCGTTTTAAGGTCACGGAGGAACAGCGATAAGTAAAGCTCATTTCATCGTATTTACCATGACCAGTGTGATATATATCTAAACTTGACCAATCAATTGCTTTTAAACAAAGACCGTTGTAAAAAAAAAAAGAAAAAAGGTTTTTTAAAGTTCTGGTGGATTGTGCAAATACAATCTCCTTCTCATCTGTCTATCTAACGTGTTCTCTTTATGATTTTGAAAAGGTTATGCCGCAAAATATTGCGTTTAAAAACAGATTTCCATTTCCATCACGCACACCCGATCTACAATGACGCAAAAAAAAAAAAATTACTTCACCTGTGCATGACGCAGCACAAAAGTCGTCGCTACAAGCCATGCCAGACTATGAGTAGCCTATATATTTCTTATGCCATGCTCTACCTGTGCGATATTCATGAAAAAAAGTATTAAACAAAAGAGCTGATACTCACATTGTCCAGTGTGCGTGTGTTCCACCTGCCAGGGGAGCACAGGGAGGAGGAGGAGGAGGAGGAGGAGGAAGAAAAGGAGGAGTGATGGAGACTGCAGTGTGCTGCACTCTGACGGGCTCCTCAGGAGTGACCGCAGACTGCAGAGAGGAGCAGCGTCCTCGTGGAGCTGGCGGCGAGGGCGGGGCTGAACTGACAGCAGACTGCAAACTACTGAGCCATCAGTGTACAGATGATATGAGACTGCTCACAAAGAGAGATCACCTTCATCGCTGCAGCACGGAGGAGGAAGAATGATGAAGAATGCGCCATCATTAATCCATCATGCTGTAAAAAAAAAAAAAAAAACATGAAGAGGACTGAATGAAGCTCTAAATCCATTCTGAACATAAAGCTGCTGCTGCGGATAAGTTAAAACGGTAGATGCGCGCTTATCAAAAAGCCCCTGTTAAAAGAAACAATACGATATTATCAGATACTTGGGACAGGTCAACATACCATTTTTTTTTGTCTGAGATAGACCATTGTTGCAATATATTGTGCTTTAAAACATAACCAATATGTGTTCCAAAACGTTGTTATCATTTGTTTCATTTGACAGGTTTTCATCATGTTTATCGTATTTAACTGTACAGGCTGTAATTTCAGCACAATAGGATTTAAAAAAGGAACAGGTAGGCAGACAAACGAAAACCTGCAATACATTTTGCAAGTACCATAAAAAATGGACCTCTATTGTAAATGTTTCATTTGAATGTCATCCTTAAAAGAAGTTGTTTAGTTTGTGCTTGTACAAAACAGCTATTTCTTCTTTAAATCTTTTTTTTATAGTGTCATTATTTTTTTAACATTATTTGTTTTTATTTATTTATGGTTTGAAAGTCAATAAGTAAAGTTAGGGTAAATATAGGTGTCTCTCCCTTCATCTGACATCACTTGAAGCTGACTCATTAGAGGCGCTGTATACCAGACTGGGAACGATCTGAATTACATACATTTATGAAATTGATCATTTTAAAAAGTTTTACTTTTTGTGAATCAATTGTGGAGAAAATCATAAATGTATTATTTTCCTTTACATTTTTTGTTTGTTTTTGTTAAAGCATTTTGAATATGAACTGTGCTTTTGGACCTGAAGTTTAGGTAAGTGTGGTAATTTTAGAAGGATCCTTGCATCTAATCTAAGATATCTGTTTAGAAAAGTGTGTAACTTTTCTGAAGCTCTTCATTATCTGTTTCATATTTGTTGTCTCAAGGTGGTGACAGAACTATGGCTGAACTGCGTTATTTTTTTTGAGTTATCTAGACAGCCGTGTCATTTCAGATGAGAACATGTGAATCACATTGTACTGACCTTTTTTTCCTATCAAAAATGTGAAGTTGCCCCAGGGAACCCCTGTTGTGTTATCTTTCAACCATTTGTTAACAGCTAACAGTGAGACCAGTAGAATGCTCTAGTGTTGAATTACACATTAACTACTCAATATAATTGAGGCAAGAGATTGCACGCATTATTATCAATTAAATCCAACTTTGTTAAAAGTTGAGTTAATATAACTCAAATCAGCTGCTAAAGAATAATCTGTTTAAATTGAGTAGATTTAAATAAAGCACACAAACAAATAAACCAAATTTAAACAAGAATATTAAGTAGCTATCACGGTAAAGAGCTGGCAGCAGAGACGCCACAAATATATCAAGCATTTGTCTTGATCTGGATAAAAGATGTCAACCAGTCAAGGGACGATAGTGGCAATAATGTTGATACCCCTCTGATTTTTTTTTTAACCCGCCTGCCTCCCACATCCACGATGGAGGGCCGGCGGGGAGGTCGGAGGTTGCAGTGACTGTAAAGAGAGTTGATGTTGCTTCAACTTATCACAGTTTACAATAGATACACTTTAGATAATAAAATAACTAAATTCAGCATTTTAAAGATTTATAATATCAGTGCAACTAATAATACAACTTCATTATTCTGACTACACACAACTGCCTAAAATATGCTTTAATGTGATATACAAAATAGGCAATACAAACTTTTAAATGATTGAAATAAAGTTAGTGTTATTTGTAAGGGCAATGTCAACATGAATGCTGCTACTGTCAAACTGAAACAATAAACTGTAAGGTGACCCAAAGATTCCAGCTCAAAAGGAACAGACATACGTAGCTTAGAGTCTGCTTTAAACTATATACAGTATGCAATACATGTAATTTCTTGAATTTCTTATGAGTAACTGACCCTTACCAAACATTAAAACATCTGAGATGATAGAGACAGAATGTCGCTGTCAATATCAGAACATATGGACGAATTCAAACAATTTTTGCAATAATACTGCAAATTTAGTTGTTAAAAACACAGATGTAATAAAGGCAGATATTTTTCATTGTAATATTACATTTTATGTGCACTGTGTAGTATGGGGAAAAGAATCTTCTTCTTATTCATAAATTGATTGATTTTATGACTGAGAAACAAAACAATCGAATTGTCTTTAAAACTATGCATCAAAAGGGAAGAAAATGTGTAGTAGGTCTGTTGTCACTGTGAGCTAAGCTTCATTAGACCTTTAAAAAAAAGTCCTTTGACCAGATTGTTATGTGTTTGACTTCAGGAGAAAGGAAGGACTCTGTTTTAGTTCTTAGCTCCTGTGTGAACTGCTAGAGTCTGGGTGTGTGGAAAGGAGAGATGACTGTTGTATGGCTTGTCACTGTTCCTCTCAGCATTATTCCAGTGTCACTGTCAAACAACAAAAAACTACATATTCATAATGAACCAGAAATAAACAATATATACTCAAAAATAATGCTTATGAAGGTAATAATACCAATTCACATGTGACTTTATTTAGCAAAGTCAAACAATCATGTACATTATGCTATATTAGTTTTAAGTCTAACTGCTAATGCTAACTGCACAGGTTTAACATATAATTATGTTTATTCTTAGTCACATAGGGGCTGCTATAGCTTGTTTGGGGGATTTTGTATACAGAGGGGAGGGGGGACAGCAGGTGTGTATTGTAACTAATGTCTTGTGTCCTGCCTGTCTGTATACTGCTACTGGATGCCTTGAATTTCCCTCGGGATCAATAAAGTATCTATCTATCTATCTATCTATCTATCTATCTATCTATCTATCTATCTATCTATCTATCTATCTATCTATCTATCTATCTATCGAAACAACCCATGGAGGGAGAAATAAAAGAGAGCAGACTGACCTGCATGAAGTCCCATTCAGAGTCAGGGGGTTTCTTCAGTAGCATGGACACTCATTGACTGCAGGAGACTTCTTCTGGGCAATCAAATCAGGTCTTCTTGGAAAACCTTTGAACCAAATCAACAAGACATGTTAGTTCAGATACAACAGCCAAAGTGGTCTAACTACACTTTGAGAAGACAAGGATGACTCTTGTTGAGCTTTTATAAAACTCCAACAGCAATCTGGCAAAACATAGTTAACATTTAAATAAAGTATACATTCTCCTATGCCAGTATTGTGACACAGTTATTAAAACAGAAGTGTCAAGGTTTTGTGTTTGATTTAAAAACAAAAAAGAAAACAAATATTTATATGTACCGTATACATATTCATTTTTCGCGCAACCTCACTTGAGTCCTGTCTGCCTCCTACTCCCACCGTTAGAGAGCAGGGAGGGATGCGAGAGGTTGCGGCGAAACAATTCTCCTGTGTCACTATTGCGACACAGTTAGTTGAGGAAAATTGTAATTGTTTGAATTTTAAAAAAAAACAACAACATTTGTATGTGTACACAGAATTTTTTTTTGCACAACCTCTCCTGACCCCGCATCACGCCTCCTGGGGGGCGGGGGATTACCACCGCCCTCCCGATATGATTGACACTGACCGGGTGATATTTACACGAATTCAAGTCTTCCCTGGGAAGTCTCTACGATGTCAATATACACGTCAAAAAGTTTGTGTGTCAATCTGCCACCCTTTTACACATTTCAAGAAAAACAACAAATCCTTACCTGTGCTGTAAGGGCCATCGCCCCTCTCTGGGTCTGAGCATCAGAAATATTCCAGCTTAGATGAAAATCTCAGTCCTTCTTTTACAGTTAATATTCACAGAATCTCTCTTTTTTTTCGGGCTTTTTCTGCCTTTATTATGAGAGAGAGAAAGTGGATAGATAGGGATATCGGGAGAGAGAGGTGAATTTTATTTAGAGTATCCAATAACAGAAATTCTTATATCAAAAGGTTTTCTGCTCACCTTTTGGTTGGGGGCCCCCTGAATCGTCTGCAGAGAAGTCCACCAACACCACCACACATGGTCCTAACTTCAGACTCGTCTTGTCAATCAGACATCACATCGGGGTCACCAGTTGAAAGATTTTTAGGCTGTGTCGTTTTATCTGAAAGGAAGATCGCGACCAAATGAGATCAAGTCAAAAGCTGGTTTATTGCAGGTTGATCACAGGTAATACAAAGAGCCACACAGCTGAGAATTTCTCTGCTCGACCCAGGTCAGCAAGAAAGGAAAAGAACTGATAATGGCAAAACAAGAGTTTTAATAAAGACAGTTTCATGAAGGATAGTTTCAGGGGACTGTCTTCTGCTATCTGGGCAGTGGACTAATACAGAGAGGTACAACTGCTGATTGTTGTGCAAAAACAGGAGACGAAGGGGTACACAGTGCTGATTGTTGTGCAAAAACAGGAGAAGCAGTGACCTTGAGCAACTAGAACAAAGAGCAGCTGGTGAGAAATATATGAGCAGTACACTAACAAAATATAAATTTGTGTGATTCTGTTTTATATGTATTAAATTGAACAAAAATATTTTTTTTTGTATTTAGAAAAAACCCAAAACAGCTGCTATCACAGATGTATGGGACAAATGGGTCGAAATTCTACCTTTGTTGTACAATCCTGGTCCCTCCCGAGAAGACAGTAAAACTAGTACCTCTTGTGTGAAATGCAAGAATTACATCTGCAGGGAGCACACAGTTACATTCTGTCCATCATGTGGAGAACATTGAAAATATGAGAAAATGGGACTGGTTCATTATGATAGAAAAGTTGCTTGTGGATAAGGAAAAACTTTAAATACAAAGTTGTTATAAAATAGTGTTGAAACTAAAAATGTACTATGTTTATTTTC
This sequence comes from Symphodus melops, assembly GCF_947650265.1. Taxonomy (NCBI): domain Eukaryota; kingdom Metazoa; phylum Chordata; class Actinopteri; order Labriformes; family Labridae; genus Symphodus; species Symphodus melops. The sequence continues at coordinate 14,639,599 of NC_136692.1, read as the reverse complement.
TAAATGTTGACATAATCTAAAATACAGTTGTTTTTGGTTTAGTCTTTTTTTCACTATTCTGAGTGGATTTAAACTATACGGGTCAAAATGACCCGCAACATAATCAATGTAATGTTACTTTCAACATAATACAAATGCTAGACTTTATACCACTATTAGTGGTAGAAGATAAAGGGGTTAGAAAATGTGCTACAGATAGCAACGTGTGATCCAACTTTCCAGCTGCTGTGCAGAAACCATTTCAAACAAGCTTTAACAGCTTTATGAAACTGAGAAGCAAGTAAAATTGCATGCATTGCATTCATTCATCCACCAAAATCCATTTAGATTGAAAAGTGTTGCTTTTTAGGGCAAATATTGTGACGCACTTAAAATGCGATTAATTTCGATTAATTAATTAGAAAGCCTGAGTTAATTAGTTAAAAATTGTTAATCAAGTCCCACCCCTAGTATAAATCCATTACCAGTAGGCTGTAATGTTTCCCTCCCTCTGCCTTGACCTCTTTGTGATAAATTGCCGGATTAACGAGTTTCCGTCCTCTCACCATTTGGCTGTATTCATTTTAACCTAAATACAACTAAAACTGCCTAGAAGTAATGTTTTTACACAATGTAAATCTAATCCTCACTCATAAATTACTTGTTCATGGGGGCGCTGGTGGCGCAGCGGCAGTGCGTGCGTCCCCATGTATTGAGGCTATAGTCCTCGCGCGGGCGGGCGGGCGGGCGTCCGGCCCGTGGCCCGTGGCCCGTGGCCCGTGGCCACTCTCCTGCATGTCTCTTCCTGATTTCCGCCTCTGTCCACTTTACTCCCTCTATAATAAAGGCAAAATGCCAAAAATAAATCTTGAAAAAAATAAAATACATAACTTGTTAAAATCAATACCCAGACAAGCTAGTGCTACTGAGGATCTGTTTGTATCAAACATCCTCTGCAATATCAATGAAATATTAAATAAGAGCGTCTGATTTGTAGTTTTAAAATCCAATGCATGTGAAGAAGCAGGTCTTTGTAGCGCATGTCCTCCATATTGTGTTTCCTTCTCTGAAAACTGCTATTCAAATGTTCCTACAAAGATTCTCCATTCAGGAGTTGGTGGCTTTGGGTATTTTAATAAAGAAAACTGAGAAAAATAAGCAGTAGCACTTTTTTGAAACAAAAGACAAACCTAACATACCACACGAGTGATCGCGCTCCAAGTTCTCAAGGCAACACCCTTTTAAAAAAATAATAATAATACTGTATTGTCCTATAACTTAAAACATCAGTAGTCTATACTGTTTATGGCCTTTGTCAGTTTGCTTCCCACAATGCATTGCTAACTACAGTTCTGTTTTAGATCAAAACAGTATTTTAGTGTTGAAAATTGGCCGTAGATCAACAGCAATTGCTTACAATGTAACTATCAAAATAAAGCTTGTTTTCTTAGTGCAAATACTGTTATCTTTCTGATTTCGTCGCACAATACATCACAATAACATAACATGCATCATTTACCTCAACTCTCTCTCTCTGTATTACTTTGCTTACTAATTTCGTTTTGTAATGTAGCATCATAAACTGTAAATATTACCTTACACCCACAAGTTGTCATAAACAATACAATATAAAATAACTTTCCTTGCCTTTGTCAACCAAATGAAATTGTTGAGTTAAATTAATCGCACTTCCTTTGTCTTGTGACCAAACGATCGCTGCTGAATTCAAAAGCAGAAAAAAGGCGCAAAATAACAGGAAGTGCTCGTCAACTAAAAACTGACAATAATATACTCAACAAAAATATAAACGCAACACTTTTGTTTTTGCTCCCATTTGTCATGAGATGGACTCAAAGATCTAAAATTCATTCCAGATACACAATATTACCATTTCTCTCAAACATTGTTCATAAATCTGTCTAAATGTGTGATAGTGAGCACTTTTGCTTTGCTGAGACAATCCATCCCACCTCACAGGTGTGCCACATCAAGATGCTCATCAGACACCATGATTAGTGCATAGGTGTACCTTAGACTGTCCACAATAAAAGGCCACCCTGAAATGTGCAGTTTTTGCTTTATTGAGGGTCTGGGGACTCAGAACCAGTCAGTATCTGGTGTGACCACCATTTGCCTCATGCAGTGCAACACATCTTCTTCGCATAGAGTTTATCAGATTGTCAATTGTGGCCTGTGGAATGTTGGTCCACTCCTCTTCAATGGCTGTGCGAAGTTGCTGGATATTAGTGGGAACTGGTACGCGCTGTCGTATACGCCGGTCAAGCACATCCCAAACATGCTCAATGGGTGACATGTCCGGTGAGTATGCTGGCCATGCAAGAACTGGGACATTTTCAGCTTCCAAGAATTGTGTACAGATCCTTGCAACATGGGGCCGTGCATTATCTTGCTGAAACATGAGGTGATGTTCATGGATGTATGGCACAACAATGGGCCTCAGGATCTCATCACGGTATCTCTGTGCATTCAAAATGCCATCAATAAAATGCACCTGTGTTCTTCGTCCATAACAGATGCCTGCCCATACCATAACCCCACCACCACCATGGGCCACTCGATCCACAACATTGACATCAGCAAAGCGCTCACCCACACGACGCCACACACGCTGTCTGCCATCTGCCCTGAACAATGTAAACCGAGATTCATCCGTGAAGAGAACACCTCTCCAACGTGCCAGACGCCATCGAATGTGAGCATTTGCCCACTCAAGTCTGTTACGGCGACGATCTGGAGTCAGGTTAAGACCCCGATGAGGACGACGAGCATGCAGTTGAGCTTCCCTGAGACGGTTTCTGACAGTTTGTGCAGAAATTCTTTGGTTATGCAAACCAATTGTTTCAGCAGCTGTCTGAGTAGCTGGTCTCAGACGATCTTGGAGGTGAACCTGCTGGATGTGGAGGTCCTGGGCTGGTGTGGTTACACGTGGTCTGCGGTTGTGAGGCCGGTTGGATGTACTGCCATATTCTCTGAAACGCCTTTGGAGACGGCTTATGGTGGAGAAATGAACATTCAATGCCCGAGCAACAGATCTGGTTGACATTCCTGCTGTCAGCATGCCAATTGCACGCTCCCTCAATGCTTGCGCCATCTGTGGCATTTTGCTGTGAGACAAAACTGCACATTTCAGAGTGGCCTTTTATTGTGGGCAGTATAAGGTACACCTGTGCACTAATCATGGTGTCTGATGAGCATCTTGATGTGGCACACCTGTGAGGTGGGATGGATTGTCTCAGCAAAGCAAAAGTGCTCACTATCACACATTTAGACAGATTTATGAACAATGTTTGAGAGAAATGGTAATATTGTGTATCTGGAATGAATTTTAGATCTTTGAGTCCATCTCATGACAAATGGGAGCAAAAACAAAAGTGTTGCGTTTATATTTTTGTTGAGTGTAGAATTAACTGATAATTTAGAATTATATAAAGATTATATTTAATGCAACCAAAATAAGCAGATACTATCTTCAACATTTTTGTTTGAAAGTCACTTAAATAATTGGCACAAAATCAAGGACGTATTTATACTGAATACATTTTATCAGCTATATTAAGTTAAATGTACATGACTACAGAATCCTTCATAGTACAAGAACACACCAGAGTGAAATTTCACATTTTCAATGAATTGACATGTCATTATAGCCACAATGCTCTAGAAGGTCTTATTTCAAGTTTAAAAAGTTGTTTTCATTTGTTTGGAAACGGCCACATGTCCTAAATAGCTGTAAAATTAAAAAAAGAAAAAACCAAACCAAGTCAATTAGAGTCCTTTCCAGAACACCAGCTTTATTGTGACAGTTCACACAGACATCAAATTTCCCTCTGTAACAAACACAAAACGAGCCTGCTCATTGTTTACTGCTTTCCTCCTGGAGACCCCAAACCAGTCTGTAAACTCTGCAGCTATGTACAGGAGTGTCTGCATTTCCAATCTCAGTAGTCTTTCCTTATTCCTCATATTATTTTATCCTCCTCTCAATCTGTGAAAGGAATCAAAATATTTTCATTGAAACTGATTCTGTGTCATTATAACCATCTATAAAGCCTCTAAGCATTTCTTATCAAAGTGTTGTGTGCCTCTTTTTGTATCAAGGATCTTTCACTTTAAATTATTTACAAATGGCCATCTACCCTGCCCGGCAGCAGCACACGAATCTGATCTTTCACCGCATGTCTTCAATAAAATAAGCTTCACATCAAGAGCAAGGAAGGTAAAACCAAAAGCAGACCAGTTTAAAAATGATGGATTAGGTCACTTCTCTTCACACCAACACAGTATGGCCAAAAGAACAAAAATAAAATAAAAAGGAAATAAAAACCATGTTTGAACACAATTTGGGCCGATGCACTGGGGACTCGTCCAAAAACCTGTCAATTGACCTCAACCACTAAAGCACTAAATTACAGCTGCAGTCCATTACCTGCAAGGCAATCTCCAACATAAACCGTAACACTTGAATATAACATTTCAATATATAAAAAGTAAATATATTGAAATATAGCACATCTTACATCCATATATTTCAATGTAAAAATTTGAAGAAAAACAACTGTACTGTTTGGGAATGAAGGTGATAAATCACCAAGGGGACGTGACTGACCCCTGAACAGTTGGAGGGCCAAATTGGAGATTGTTGAAATCTATATTGATTAGCGGTACAGTTTTACCTGAGTGTGGGCCATTGTCTCTAAAGGGAAGCGGAAACAGTTGTGTTCTTGTTATCCCACATTCACGCACACACACACACACACACACACACCTGTACTCACGTCACCCATGGAGAGGTACAGCGAAAAGGCTCGCAGAAGTACCATTATTTTAAATAACCAATATAATCACAATGGAAAGCAAGTCTTCCTCTCAAATGATAATTATCTTTGGAGAGAGAGAGAGAAAGAGAGAGAGAGAGAGAGAGAGAGAGAGAGAGAGAGAGAAGGGAAAGGCAAACTAAAGAGCATCAGAGCTCCTTTCTGTATGTCCACCCGTCCATGTGGCAGGAGCACAATTTCAGAGTTTCTGGGTGGAGTGCTCAAGGAAACAAAGTGAGTCTTTTTTTTTTTTTTTTTGCATAGCCAGACAGTGGGCTGCAACCACTTCAAGAGTTAAATAGGAGAAGCCGTCACTGTTGGGGGCTGTCGGGAAACCTTGGTCCATGTGTACCCCTGGGGATGTTTTACTGGGCCCCTCCCTCGCCTGTAACACTAAAGATGCAGCTTCCCTCTCACAAGGTGGACTCTTTCTGGCGATCGCGTCCATTCGATGTTTTCTTGACATTGGAAATCCCCTCCAGTGCGCCTGACTCAGTCACTCTGAAAGCAGACAGACACAGAAAGAGCTTTGTTTAAACCCTTATCTGTACCTTAGAGCCTGATGAAAAAGCATCCTCCTAGGGGCCGTTTAACACTCCTGAAACTTTCGAACATTGAAGCCTACCCCTGAAGTCTTCCTGAGCACTCAGTGTAAAGTTTTTGCTGTCGGACAGAGGGGGGGAAAGTTCAACACTTAACTGGCAGATCAACGAGTGAGTGGAAGGTCATATGATATCAACGTCATCATCTTCGCCTACTCATTACGGTTAATTTTCATGAATAAGCTCATATAGCTTAAAAATGCTGCACCGCCAATGGTAACTTAAAAAATGTCTCCCTGGCCTGCAGCCTTTGCTGGGTGAATCTCTAACGAGCTTTGGGAAAAAAAAGTGCTCTACATAAATGAAGCCATTTACAGTTTGATGCTCACTACACACGCTGTTTAGACAATGTGTGGAACAATATGGAATAAAGGTGGTTAAACCTAAGAAGAAGGTGTCTGCTTACACTTCATCCATCTCCACGTCCTCCTCGTCCTGGGGGAGCTGGAGGTAGGGGTTGTTGGACGCTGGTCGGAACTTGTAGCCCGTCAACACGAAAAAGATCAGAGTGGACACCTCCACCAGAAACTGAGGACATATGAGAGATTAGAGAAGACATGAGCTGCCTGACCTTGCACATTTGCTAAATATTAAAAAGTATGAACAAACATCAAACTGGCATACATCCCATTAAAACTTCCTGCCAATCCTGCACGGTCATTGTTTAGTGTGAGAGAGGAACAGGGTGTCTTTTTCCAAACACAAGCTCTGCAGTTATAAAGTCAAGACTTGAAATGAGCATTGTTGTTGCTCGTCTTACCTCGTAGCACCACTGCCACTGGAAGGGCATGGTGACCTTGAGAAGAATGGCTATGATCCTTGTAAAGTAGATGTAACACACGATCTAAAAAGAAAAAGAAACATCTCATTTGAAAAATAGACAAACAGTAAGAGGCTTCAACTATTTCTGTTTTGAGTTTATCCTTCCTTGCCTTTGGTTGGTTACACATGCTTTACAACATGTAAACTGACATGACTTTAGTCCTGGACTCTGCTGAATAAGAAGCCTGGAGTGACCTTGCCAATTGTAGTCACTCCACACAATTAACTTTAAGGAGAGTCCTTGATGCCAGACTTTTAAAAAAGGTCCGATTCATTCAGGCCGAACTATCAACATCATAAATGCCTTCAAACATCAAATGTTGAAATCTGAGTGTAGATAAATCTGAGCAGAACGCCTTCTTACCATCACATAATAATGCCTGAACAGCTTCAGTTTCTCCAGATTCATGGCAGCTAGAAGAGACATGGACCACATTTAGACACAAACAGTTATAACCTCGTCAAACATTTGGTCTGTTTCTGATTCTTACCTTTGCCATCAGTGCTAGACGCCTCTTGTAGGTGACGGATGGACCTATAAAAACACGCGAAAAGACCCAAACTGTTAGTTAGCATGATGGTACATGGCTGGAAACCTATTTCACCACTTCAGCAAAAAATAAATCATTGATTTTTTTTTTCTTCCATTAAATTCCAAGATTTGAGTGGTTTTTGCTGGAAGACGAAACACACATGCTGACCGTTACTGTAACCCATGGTAACATCCGGGCCGTCTGCCCTTAGTTCAAGGACCAACATTCAAAACACACTGTACCATAATGAAAATGGTAGAGTAGAAATAAATAGGCTTCCTCAGGACTCAACTTACTTTTGACAGCTGGTTTTAACCGCTCCTTCAGTCCAACAAACTCCAGGTACATGCGAGAACATCGATGATCAAATTTCGCACCCTAACGTTAACAAACTTTTGTCCTTTAAGCGTCCTAGCATCACTTCTATGTAAAGTCAGGGAGAGCAGAAAAAAAAACCCTAAACGAGCGGTCTTACAGTTTCCATCACATTCAGTCCACACTGTGCAGCTTTCAAGAATCAGCTGTTTTCCCCATGTACAGTTTGCAATCTTGCTAACCATCAGTACGTTAGTTACACTATCAGCCTCGGCAAAATGCGACAGCAGGGAAGTTTGACCAACTCACCGAGAGCTGCCCTTTCCTATTGCCACAGGTCTCTTGATGTCTTTAACTGAGGAGTCTATTCAATCAAACCAGCACTTCAAAAGGTTTGTTTACTGAACAGTACACATCCCTTTTCTGTTAAGGAAGAAAAGCTGGTGTGCGTCCCCATATATTCCAGCTTGTCATGTCCTGAATTTTCATTCCCATGGAGGGAAAGTACAGAGGTTGATGGTGCGAGCTGCACTGATCTTCATGACCATAATAAAGCAGCTTCGTCCTCTTTCCCACAAAATGCAGGAAAAATTGAGAACTTTGGTGTATGGGATTAAAACACGAGTCATGAAAGAATTAAGGCTCCTACTATCCACACTAACCGCTGTGGAAACGTAGAAACTCGTCTTTATTCTATTTTTTTTTTTTTTTATGTAAACCTGAAGTGATGGACATTAACAGTATGTCAGATCGCGCACACACACTGACCAGACAACAGGGAAGAGGATGGCTCCACAGCAGATGAGGTCGACCAGGAAGAGGATCTCCTTCCACAGGTAGTACTCACTGGAGCCTTCCTCTGTGGACTCGATGATGATGTAGGCCACATTCGCCAGGACCTGAAGGACACAAGGCGATCAACAAAACCCAATTCATTTTGATTGAATAACTACATAAAGCTATAGTGCCTCATGCACACAAATACCTGCAACGGGATGACAATCATGAAGATCTTCTTCTCCTTGTCAGACAGGATGTATTTAACGAAAGCCCAGCCGGTGCCGATCAGTGCCAGTGTGATGAAGAGGAGAGCCCCTTTAAGCCTGGGAAGTACAGCAATTAACTGTGAGCGTTAAAAACACAAACTGGACTCCTTAATAAATGTCGCCTCCATATCCTGGTGACTTCATACTTACAGATGAGTGATATAATACATGACGGCCCAGCCTTCAATAGGATGGCCCTCAGTGTTGATGAAGTGATAGTTGATCTGAGAGACAAAAAGAGAGATTGCTCCATGAAGAGGACAAAGACTCTGGGTGTGTTGTGAGCACAGTAAGCAGCAGCACACACAGAACAAACGGAGGTAACAGACGCATCCCCATTAAAGGGGTTTATAACCCTGTGCTGATGTGTACTTACACTGTGGAATACCAGTGATATGGACTTGGTGAAGGCCAGCGCTGCCATCAGCCAGTGGATCTTAAACACACTGTACCTGTGGGCAAGAACAACAAATGGCTCAATTTCAATCCATTAGTACCACACGCTTCATACACACGTAAACTCAATGTGCTGCACAGAGGATAAAACAAAGACCTAACCAATCACTAGTAAAAACAATAAACAAGACATTTATGACAAAAAATGACCCAGCACCAACCCATATTAGACCCACCCATATTCCTACTAGGACACACACACAGGACCCGACACCCATGTAAACACACAAAGACAAATAAACTGCCAAGGAACCAAAAAAAAAAAAGCCTTGTTTTAAGACTGGTATGAGAACTTTACTGCAGGTCTTAGGCCAGCTGGCAGTTTGCTCCATTAAAATGCCCCACAGTGACTAAACACACTTTTACCTGAAGTTACTTCACTTTATTCAAGGCACACTATAGATAAAATGTCTTTACTATGGTCAGTTCACCAGTTTGATACTGATTCATAGACTCCATAAATAGGAGCAGAGCCTGTGAGTGTGAAAAAAGGGGAGCCAATGTGACACTTCCTGTTATAACATGTCCCAGGACAGACTGCCTGCGTATTATTATAACAGACATCTGCACATGGGTTCAGTTTACAGTCCTGTGGCAATGCAGTGTCAGTGTCCCTACGCATATATACCTGTGCTTCATAAGTGTGTACACCCAGACTAAAGCAGCAGTGAAGAAGACTCCAGCCATGCCGATGTAAAGACGGGAAAGAGGGATTTCTGCTGCAGACAGGTAGCCGCCTGGATTCTTCTCTGTCACTTCCACCTGCAGTGGAAATATTGAGGTTGATACACACGCACATCCTGAGCATGCCTGTACTGACATGAAACATACTGAACTTACAGTGAAGGAGTAGGGACGCTTGGGTCCAGGCATCCTGTTCTTACAGTAGTGAAACTTGAGGCTGTAGAGACCCTCCGCCAGCTCGCCGACAATGAGGTGGAACTGTGAGAAGATGACGGAGAGAAAAATCTGACGCAACAGTGAAGCCCATCATCCCCAAACTATACCAAATGAGACATTAAACTTACACTGAAGTTGTACGAGTCGTCAATTTTGTCCAAAGCCAAAGTGGGGTGTTTGATCTTCCCAAGCTGGAAGTAGAAACAGATTAGAAAAAAGCCAACACGAGCAGATCGCAACAACAGACACACTAACACTCCTTACATTAAATTCATTTTCTTCTCCTTTCTTGTCTTCAAGCTTCCCCTCAAGCTCATTTTTAGCCTTTTGATCAGTTGGTTGGTTGTCAGCAGGTTTATCGTTTGGTTTGGCTGTAACTTTGTCCTCATTGACCGTTTCTGATGCCTCTTCTTCTGATGCCCTCTTCTTCCTCTGGCCTATGGGAAACAAAAAAGAAAAGAAGGAAAAGCGCAGTGTGTTATCAAGAGATCTTTTATTCTGCTGCTTAAATACGACTACAAAGGAGGTAGTGAAGTGTGCGGGACACTGACCTTTAGGGGCATCAGTCTTTGGCTTTGCGAACAACAGATTGTCTTGATCCCCCATGGCTTTTACATTGACACTATGCAAAAACAGAATACTTATTTTACAATCAGTTTCTACCTTAAGCTGACAGGGAACAGGTTTAGAAACATACAGTGATGTACATCTGACAAGTACTACACAAGCAAAGAGTGGGAAAAAGTAGCCAGCCACCCCAACCAAACGTGTTGGCTTCGGGCAAATTCATAACACACTCCCATCAGTATCTGACTGAAGCACGACCCGTCTCATCCTCTCTTCCTGCCCAGGTGATTGGTTTCACCATGTTCTACCTTATAACTATCAATAAGTATTATTCTAATGCAGTTTCAGGTCAAGGTTTGAGCTTTTTTATTATACAAAAATTCCAATGTGTAAAAATCCAAATATTTTTCCTTAACCAAACATGTCAGGGTGCTATTCATTTATTCAAGAAAATTCTACCAAGACGCATTGTCATCTAAGCCTGCTGTCCGCTGAGCGCTCCTGTGTCTGAGTGTTTGTAAAATGAACAGACAGAGAGAGAGAGAGAGAGAGAGAGAGAGAGAGTCTCAACTTGTAAGTCAGATCTTATTAGAATAATCAACAATAGAAAAAAAGTAGTTGTCTGTTTGTCTTACTGCAGGCCCAGCAGTAAGTGCTAACAATCAGTCAACAAACAACAAACTCAAAAGTTTCTCCCACATCAGCATCATCACAAATAATCTCATCAACAACATCATCTGTCACATGAGTATCTGAGTACTGCTGCAGCACACACACCTCAGAGTGTTGATATCAATAAGAAAAAGGATGACAGGCTCTTTGTTTGCCACGTTGGTGACGATGAGCGGGCATATCTCTGGCTCCTCAGCCTGGAGGAGAAGAAGACAAAACCCCCAAACAAAACACTTTAAAACAATCACTTATAAACAGCCAAATGCACATTTCACCATCAGACCTACTCTATGAGTAAATAGCAAATGAGTGTGATTTATATCCAATCCAATATGAAAATAACTTGAAAAGATTCTGCAGGAATGTTTAGAACTGGAAGTACTCACTGTGTAAGACAAAACTCCATTCACACGAGACCTGGAGAGGCTGAAACCGACCTAAAGGGAGATTTGTACATGTGGTCACTACATGGTTAAAAAGCATGTGACTTCCTGTGTAAATACTTATTTCACTCTTTATGGCATTTTGTATTCAAGACTAGACTGATGGCATGACATAATTGTGTAGACTTAAATATCTAACTGCACACCACCTTTGCTGTGTCAAGAAATCTCATTATGATATGATGTTGTTAGTTTTGATCTGCATGGCACAGTGACAAACGTTTAGAGATGTGTTCTCCTTATTTCAATACAATAAAAGAATATGGGTATAGCCAAGTGGCTTGATCGATTGGCTGTAAACTGTTATTAATGCACAAAACAAACCAGGTGAGCTGATTCAATCAAACAGTGCGATTACTTCAAGCAGTGGTTCAGATGAAAGACTCTCCATACCCATCATCAACACATATCGACGTACACTAATGGCAGCGTTTCAGTCAAGCTCTTTGCTAACAAATTCCTTTATTTGGTTATTTTTCTCAAACATTGGCTGCAAAAAAATGAATAGCAACTTCAGTGTGTGACCACAAACTGACAAATCACTTTTCAAGAGGAAGAAATCAAAATGCAAACTGCAACATGGAAGTCCTCTGACCATAACAGAGGAAAAGGATGTGGCTTGTCTTTGCTCAGCCTCCAACTTAATGCCTTTATGCACATTTAAATAAACAAACACTTCTTACAGGGTGCAGGCTGTAGTTCACCAGTTTGTCTGGGATGCTCAGAGAATGTAGTTTGACATCAAGAGTCCCATTGGCAAAGAAGCCGAAATTGTTGAGGTCAATAGAGGAGCGAGTTTCGTTCTGGGGAGAAACAAACAAAATAAGAGAGACATGAGAGGACTGTTCAGTCATTTAACCATTCAATGTCTTTTTCTTCTTTCTCTTCCAACAAAGATGTATCACAACAACACGACCTCACGTCAGAGACGTGTCATAAAAATGAGTTCCAAAACCAAGAGTACAAAAAAGATACGTCCTGTTGTTAATGTAGACGACAAAATGTATAAAGTTACGACTTGTTCACAAGAAAGGTGGTCGGACATGAATTACTCCATCAAAAATCAAACTCAAACATACTGTCTAAAGTGATTTCATACGTTGATAAGGTATTTGTGTGTAATGTAGACAGTGTAGAATAAGTTTATTCAAACCAATTAAGTACACAATATGGTGCTTAGAAGTTACATTTATGTTGCCCTAGTTTTGAAACAAGCTTCTACTTTCTTGGATGTTAACTAACATCCATTTGAAAGTTTGATGTTCTGGTAAAAAGAGTGACAAACCCACCATGTTATGAGCCCCCGTCATTAAGGCTAGCTAACACAGCTCCGCCTTACAGGACTCTTACAGGCGACACAACCAACTCACTTAAATCTAAAACGGTATATTTACCTTCAGGGTAAGCTTGTGTATCCTGGCTTGACATCCAGCCAAAAGCAGTAAAAGGACATATCCAGATAAACCTATTGGGTACCTATTTGCCACAGCCATCATCAAGCTAACGGTTAGCAGCTGCTAATGTTAGCGAGTCTGCCAGATGGCTAAGTAGCCAGCTAGCTATCAGGATACGAGGTGAGTTAAAGTTATATTAATCTGTTACGTCTGTGTATCGGCTCTTTGATTTTCTCGCTTTGTTATCAAATACGAACAATTCGTGTTATGTTATTAGGTCCGTATGTGCCCTCATCGCGTAAGGTATCAGCTAGCTTGTAGATGGCAAACTCTCGCTTCCTGGTGTTGAAAGGAGCAAAACATTGAGTAAGGTGCAGACAGCAACGTCATCGGTATCGTGTATGTGTACTTCCGGCTTACTGCCGCAAATATCGCTGCGAGTGCATAACTGTGTAATAAAATATACACAGGCAGGAAGTACCTGTGTTTCAAAAGCCATCTAAACGAAAAACTGACTATTATGTGTTTTAATTCTGGAAAAATCCTTCTTGTTAAATTCAACGGTCCGGTCTACTCCTTTTACCAATTGGCCTAGATTGGTGACGTGCTTGATTTTTGGTAAGTGAGCTTCCGCCTGATAGTGACCACGTGATTGCCCTGAATCTCCACGTCGGATGAAATCTGCAGTTTGAAATGTGTATGCTCCAGACGTGGAGTATTGCCTATCAAACACAAATGTGATACCATGTTGTGTCACTACATGTTTTAGCGTCATCCATACGTTCACTAAAATAATTCAAATAACATTAATCAGTATCAGAATTTGGTTTTATTGCCAAGTAGCCTACATTTATACATAGGCAAGGAATTTGACTTGGTGTTTTGGTGCAAAACATTTAACAAAGGAAATAAAACACAATTAGCAAGACTTCATAATCTAACAATGCACCTACATCCGGGTGGCTTTATTGTAAAATTGTTTGCGTAATTTTCCTTCCCTATTGAGCCTGTCAGATGTTAAGAAGTGTAATATTTACTATTTAAAAACAATTGATCATAACTTTAAGATATACCCCTTTGTTTATAGGGACTACTATTGAGTTAAGAAAAATGGACACATGTTTATTTATGTAATGAGTGGTGACACTCTTTCAACATCACTGCAGGATCACTTGTTTGTATTTATGTTCATATTAATTATATGAGCACTGGTGCCGTGGTTGTTGGGTGCCGCAATAAGACTTCCAGGAAGGTAGGAAGAGGAAGCTGGGTTTTGTGCTGCTTCTCTTGACGATGGAAAAAAGGAAATAAAGGCATGAACAAAGTTTCCCATGAATAAAGGCATTATTTTTAGGCTTCATCTTAAAATATTATTATGACACATAAATCAGAGAGGATAGATAGATAGATAGATAGATAGATAGATAGATAGATACTTTATTGATCCCGAGGGAAATTCAGGAACAATGCAATGTCTCTAAAAAACCTACACCCACCTGCATATGTTCTCTTTAACTTCTCTGCAGCACAGTTGTGGTTTATCTGTCTTAAGATTTCAACAGTCAGGTTCAAGGTGGATTCCTCACCGTAATTGTCAATCATCCACTGACCGTGTCCTGTCTGTCTGCATTATCCATATAGACCTTACGAATAGACTGACATTCACTGAGCACCGGCTGAGTGAGGTTCCAACGAAACCTCTTGAACTCCTCAGTACCAAGCTCATCTGTGTATCTAAGATCAGAGGAGGAACCTGCATTTCTGATCAAAGGGGAGGGTGAAAATAAGGTTTCAATTTGCAATTCAAGACACATTTGATTAATGTTAAACTGAAAATGCAGCTAAGATTAACAGATGTGACTCTTCTTCATAAGCATTCTTGTAGAAGGTGTTTCTTTAGCTCTTTAAGGACTGGCCTTCAAATGTTTGCTTCAAACGCTGCAGGTGTTTGCTATTGATATCCCTGGAAGCAATTCAAGTAAATATTTCTCTGTTCATGTGCTTTGAAAGGTTGTATTTTTTTAACCTTATTTTTCAATTGTATTGTTAAAATCAAAACACGAAGACTATGAACATTTATACATCATTTTAAAATGTATATGCAATATGTAGCCTCCGGTCCTGTCTATGCCATTGGCTTTATTACTGGTTTTACAGTTATTTCTAACCCAACGTTTCTTCCTTTTATCTCTACCTAAAGGGGAAGACAAGCAACAACAAATGTAAGAATCAATACGTTGTTGCATGTAGAAATGCATATCAGTTTAAAATAGTTTATTTGCAGCCTTGTAAGATGTTGTCTGAGAAATAGATGGCATATTGGCAGGGAAATCAGTCTTTTTAACACTTTTTGATTTTAGTTCAAAAGAAAACTTCTTGTGTGCATGGGAACAAAATGCAAAAGGCTACAATCATAATATATAATGGTAACAATCTTGAAAATCACCACAGAAAAATAAGGCTGAATTAAATAATCATGATGTTGAAGCATCTTTAAGTATAAACACTTTTTTTCCTACTTAAGTAAATGCCTTACCGTAGCTACTTCAGACTGAAGTCGATCTTCTGAAGCAGCAGCAGCATTGTGAGGTGATACTTTTAGTTTCTCACTGTTGGACAAGAAATGAGAAGACTGCAGCCCACAAGAACACATATGTTCTTTTGTTTTATAGAGAACCTACACGCTTAGGAGCTTTTTTTCCACAGCTCCACTTCAAAAACACGTCTGAAAGTGAGAGCGTACACATACCACAATGAGATAACTCCCTCAAGTTAACACGACAGCATCTACCTTGCCAATAGAATCACGTTTCAGCAGGCAGTTTATGGAGATATTAAGGCTGTGAAGATAACTAGCTATGCATAATGAATTAATAGATCCGCAAATGTGTACCAATGGATACACTTCTTTCCTTTGAGAAAGGTCCCCATGGTAGAAACTTGCCAAGGAAAATGAGCCACAACCCAAATCATACACTGCTTTATCATTGTTCTCACTCTAAGGAAGACCATTATTTAATCCAATTAATATCATAAAATAAATGTTTGACACCATTAACTCTTATGAAAATGCTTTCTGACAAAATAAAACACAAAGGTTCAACCTTGTTTTTTGAAAACTTAAGTCGTCTCCTGCTGGTTTTCAAAAATAATTCATGGTTAAGTCACTTTTACTTCACTTTTCAGACCCTCAGGCTTCATCCATTTTTTAAAAGATATATAGGAGTCAATATTAGAGTTATTGTTTGTTCTCTTTCACATTGCCATGACTCAGGGACACTTTTTGACATGACACCACTGTGTACTTGCAACAGCATTAAGATAATAAATCATTTATTAGAGCTCAATGTGGCTTGATAATGATAAAAAAAGGCTTAATGTCAGCTGAATCTTAAGAAAAACATAACATTTCAACATTCAATTTTTCCAATTGAATTTAATTGAGTTCCCAAATTTGACATTGTTTTATTTATTTGTGATTTATAGTCCATGGTCCTGTTGTACAGCCGTGCAGTGTTGGAGCGATGACTACACTTCCATTTGTAGCTGAAATTGTCGCAGGAGCAGGACCAGGACCAGGACCAGGACCAGGAGGTGGTGCAGCAGCAGAGGAGGAGGTGGAGGGTGTAGCAGTGTTTACCTCTATGAAATTAAAAATACAGATTTAGAAATGAAATGAAAATGATTTTTTAAAAACACAACAAAACTGTTAAGCAACAGATGTTGGTTGCTTTAAATAATACACTTGGACATCACCTCGATACAAGTCCTCTAGCTTTGTTGCTGCTTCGTTGTTTTTCATCTTCCTCAGAATCTCCACAGTGAGCCTCACAACATTCTTACATCTGTAATAATCTATCATCAGGCTCACAGTGTCTTCCCGTGATGATGCCTCCTCAACATACGACTTTGGAATTGGTTTCCAGTTTTCTGAGAACTCTGTGGTAAGAAACCATTTAAACTTTTTGAAGTCATCTCCTCTTAGGTCTTCCAGACTATCCAGCAGGTCTTGGGCCAGCATGTCTGCTCACTGATCTGTTTAAAGACAGCAGATAAAGTTTTAAACTT
Organism: Symphodus melops; assembly: GCF_947650265.1. Classification (NCBI taxonomy): domain Eukaryota; kingdom Metazoa; phylum Chordata; class Actinopteri; order Labriformes; family Labridae; genus Symphodus; species Symphodus melops. Next base: position 14,622,967 of record NC_136692.1, on the reverse strand, counting down.
TTTTTTAATTATGGAGGTCAATCAATAGATGGATGCACTTCAAAGATTACAAAATGGGATATTATTTTGTTTCAACAGCAGCTTATCCCAGGAAAAAATAAAGACAATAAGGATGTTTATTGTCACTCTGAATGTAGGTAAAAATGCGTAAAATACTGTTTTCACGTTTGCTCCATTTAAAAGAGTACAGATTGAATATATCAAAGTATAAATATGATTTTAAAAAAACATGGTTGTATTTCACATGTGCACTGAGTGTTTCATTTATTTATAAAGTCTTATGTCTGGAGGGAAGAAGCTGCTCCTCAGTCTGCTGGTGTGAGTCTGTACCTCCAAACTGGGCAGCAGGGAGAAAAAGGCTGTTGGAAACCTTGATGCATCATAGCTCCTACAAGCTCACCTCATACCCAAACATATACAGGCCTGTTAGAGCTCGAAATGTAACAACGACCCAAAATGTTGTAAAAAAAAACAAAACAAGTAACAAAACCCAAAACTGTAGTAATGTAACAAAGTGCTGAGCCCAAAACGTAATAACTTATGGTGCAGACAAAATGTTTTTCTCCTAATAATGTAACAGCTTCTTACATTTTGGGCAAAAGTTATTACCTTTTGGGCTCAGCATTTTGTTACATTATCGACCAGTTATTACATTTTGGGTTTTGTGACATTTTTTGTTTTTAGAAGCTTTTGGGTCATTATTACATTTCGGGCTCTAAACGGCCATGTTCCTCAAGAGGCTCTATTTGGTGCCTCGGTAGAAGTCCCTGAGGACTTTGTGCCCTAGTCCACATTTATTTATGCAGCTGTAGCAGTAGAGTCTTCTTCTGGGCTTTTGACAACTGCTCAGTGTGGTTAGCTCATGTCAGGCCACTCCCAGCTATTTGAGTGCCCACTATCCTACTGTAATCCACAACAGCCTCCTTGGTCTTAAAGACATGGTGCAGATGAGGGATTTAACCAGTCTCTTAAACTCTCGGTGGCTATGTGGTTGAGGGCTATTGGGTGCCAGTCATTAAGACTGGTCACCTTCTGTTTAGGGATGGGGTGGATGGTATGGATTTGAAACAGAAGGGGAAAGTCCTGAGGGAAAGAGACAGGTTAAAGATTTATGTGAATACACCTGCTGCCAGCTGAAGGGCACAGATTTTCAAGACAGGCAGGAATTCTGTCAGGGTCTCCGACCTATGTTGATTCATACCATAGACTGTAAAAATAATGAATACACATGAACAACTATAGCAGACGTTAGCCTCAGTGATGGAGAGTGATTGGCTGTCCTTGTCTGGGGGTGGTGGGGTGATGATGCTACTATTACTGTAGTACTTATTGAGTAATGTGCATCATACATGTACAAGCTAAGACTAGTGTGCTGACATGTAAGTGTCTTAGGTAAATAGTAGAAAACAAAATAACTTAATCCGGTCAAATTTGTATTTGTGGTAAAATGGCTTTCTTCTGTGCTCTGATCTAACTATCCTCATGTACCATTATATTATTAATGTTATTTATGATGATGATATTGAGGATGCAACTGATTTTGATTAGGATATTGATGATATGGATATGGTGCATGTGTCCCTTCGATCTCCAATTCTCTCTAATCCAACCCACTTGTTTCTTTCTGACGTTAATGGCTTTTCTCAGTCTCAGATGTATGCTGCTTTGAACAAATGTCTGCTTAATGGATACTGATACTTTAGTGACAATAGTAGTAACCATGTACTTTTCCTAAACAAAGCAATACTCACTGGACTGGTTTGCATATTTCTATAACAACCATCATCTCCCCACTTGTCAGCAAGCTCATTGTCACTCCCCTCTGCTGCCAATCCTAAAAATCTATTTCACATTCCTCCAGTCCTCTTA
>NC_136692.1:14292171-14620898 GCF_947650265.1 Symphodus melops | reverse complement strand
ATTACACTGACAGCTAACACTTGTTTTTTACCAAACTAACAAATATATTAAAATGAAAAGTATAAACTGTATGAATGTATAATACAATAAAATAAGATTGACTGCTAAAATTCCCCCCCAAAAAATCTTTAAAAAGTATAAAGTCCAACATCAGTCAAATTAACAAAACATCAAAACCCATATGGGAATCTCTGAATTAGTCCATTCTGCTCAATGAATACTTTCATTAATGAAATGTAATATCTGTTGGGTAATTGCACTACATTTCATGGAAAAATGGCACTCAGTCATAGCACATTCATTTTACATGTAGAGGGCACAGTCTACTGCAACCAAACGTTTCTCTTATTACCTCTTATAAACTTTGACAGCCATTCTGCCGACACACCCACCCTCATGCAGTCATACAGCAGTGTGCTACTGTGGGTGAGATCATATGATAGGCAGGAGAACAAGCCCAGGACTCGGTAGAACAATAGTCATAGAAAAGAAGAGTGAGTTATTTGACTTGGGCAGGGTGTCCTTTCCTTCCTCAGAGGAACACACTGGGTGTATTCAGTGTGCTACAAAACAATGGTTTACAATAGATCAGCTAAAATATGTATTATTTCGCGAGATAGCAAAATTCAATTGACCTTTTTCTGCATTATCTAAAAACTGAGGAAAGGGCTTATGAGTTCATACAAATAGTGTGTGATTTCTGTATTAACAATTAAAAACAGCAGATACGCTCGTAAATTCTGCTGCTGAATATGTCAGGGATTATGAACAGTGAGCGTGTTGTTAATGCCTGCATGTTATTTTTGTTTTGTTAAATGTAACAGCACAGCCCCATGTAATGTTGCCTGTATACGTCAGCTTCAGTTGGACAGTGAAGTTCTTAAATATTAGTACAACAATAAGCTGTTTTTAGGCTCCCTGATTGTTTTTCTTAAATTGTATCAATTGTGTACTTTATTTTATTTCCTATTTTTGTAACTACTATAACAAGTGAACCCCTTCGTAGTTATCTTAACTTTGCTCATAGGAAATATCTGTTTTATATACTAAACTGAAACTCTACTTATCATCAATAATTTGGAGAGAGAGCTTTATGTTTGTTGCTGGGGGCAACAAACATTTTTTGTCACGTAACTTACACACTTAAAAGGCTAATTGTGTTGTTTTTTTTCTCTCTCTCTGACTCCACTCCTGTGACCTCAGCTACCTCATCCCCGGTTTCCATTTCCACCTCTACTCCACCTCTTCCATCACAAATTTCACCTCCCTCTACCCTTTTAACAATGCTCCCATCTCAACTGTCTCCTTCTCTGAGTGTCTCTCCACCCATCCCTTCCCTCAGCAGCAACAATGCAGAGTTGACAGAAAAAGTCCCGTGCCCTTTGACAATGTCACCCTCCACTCTGGTGGTCAGGTATGTTGGGAATAGCTGGTGATTATGTCAATGACTTAAGGTTATGTTTTAACCAAAAGACACGTTTATCTTTTAGCATCCTCCTTTATGGTAATGTAGAAACAGAATCTGTTGAGATGTATGAACCAAAGTAATGACATAAACTTCTCTTGTCCATTGTGTAGCATTGGGCAGAGTGTTTTGAAGATGCAGATGTTACTTATTTTGTTAAAAGGCTGATATCATGGTTTAACTTTCTTGCAGTGCCTGTATTGCAAAATATTTGAATTTAAATTCGCCCAAATCGTCCGCTATTACATTCATAAGCGATAAAACAACTTAAAATAAGATTTGTACTAGAATCTTGTTTTTTGTGTTTGTGTTACCACTGACATGTTTTCCATTTTTTTCCTGCTTCAACTGAAAATCTATAGTGAGTAAACTCTCCTGTTACAGGTTTGGGGATCCAGTCACAGCCAACTGCTCCCTGCTAAAGATGGGGTTTCCTCTTCTGGGTTGGGAAGTCCCAATGGTAGGGGAATCAGTAAGTATATTGTTAAGTATATCTTGCACACCCTTTAGGTTAAAGAGGAACTTAACAGTCCATTATCCTGTGTGAATGTTTATCTACTGCTCCATCCTACCCTCACATTTACAAACAAGAACACAAAATACTTTAATTTCTTCCTTCACAGCAGCAACTATCAATCTATCGAGAGCAAAACACATCTCTCCAATAGATTACTATGGCCTTTATCATCATGTAAATGGTGCTGACTTGAATCTGAAACTGTGTCTATACTTGTCCCAGTGTGTATGAGCTGGAAATGCATTCTTATCCCCGCTCCTAATATCCAGATGCTATGTTTGGGCCCCTTGAGGTCTTCACTTACTGTATGCATAAAGAACCCTTTAGCATCTGGATGACACAGAGTGGGCTTTCAGATAACTCAGCTCTCATCTGAGGTTGCCAAATATTGATGAGGTTGGAGAGTCTAATATTCTAGCAGGCTTGTTACATTGGAGTTAGCTGACAGCCTGGTGTGTCCAATTATGACATTTAATTGTATATTATACACCTGAGACACAGGGAGTCATTCAAAGTGTCTGTATTTAAAGATTTTTGCCCATTCTCTCTATATTGTAGATGCCTTTAATCAAAGTACTGAGAGCGTTGTGGTCTAAGATATTTTGCCATTCTAGAAAGCTCCTGAACCAACTGAGAATCATTTTCTAGTCTGGAGTGTGGACAGGATGACTGAATGGGGCAGCAAGCCTATGTGTTGGGCTCTATCTGAACAGGGTGGACAGTGCGACATAAATCTCCCTCTGATTGTGTTTAGTAAGTGATTTTTTTCCTTCTGACATGTTAAAAAAAAAAACAACAAACCTTTTGGAGATGTGAAATTCAATGATCTGTCTCTACAGAGCCTCCTGATAACGTGTCAATCAGCTTCGTTAATCACACTGGGTCAATGTTTGAGGGTCGTCCATACACTCTGCAGTGTATAGTACAGGATGTCGCTCCCGTTGAAAACCTCACTGTGACCTTCTACAAAGGAGAGACAGCACTGGGTCCAGTGCAATCCAACAACACAATAAGAACACCAGTGACGGAGATCTTCACACTGAAGATCACTCCCACTAAAGAAGATGATGGAGTCCTGTACTGGTGTGAGGCCATGCTAAAACTGGGACCTGCAGGACCTCTGCATCCTCCAGTGGTGAGGTCACAAAAGCTCACTGCCTCGGTCCTCTGTGAGTGAAATTGTATACACCAAGATAGGAAAGACTTTTATAAATCATCATTTGATAATCTTTAGAAAGCAGGGCTTCTGTATCCTCCTCCCATTGAGTCATACAATTCAATATGTTTTGTAGAGCTGCATGATTGATTGAATTGATTGGCTATACCTCTACAGGAGTAAGTATTGGGCTGTGTCCCAATTTAGCATCCTTCAAAGGACCTAGACTTCATAGCATCACCCATATCACCTAAGAACCTCAACAGCTGCACTGGAGCATTAATTAGTCATTCAGTTGTGATGAAACCAGTTACATACATTTAAAAGCACATTGCTTGACTGCTTGAGGGTGTGTTAGCTGTTGGGATAAATTCGGCCCATATAGGATGCACCAGATGGATCCTTTGTTTGCCAGATAAAGGACGACATATTTGAAGGAGCATTTCAAATTGGACAGCCTTTGACACGCCGCTGTGATGTCTTAAATACACCCTTTGAAGGATGCGGCCCCTGAAATGGAATATGCAGCAAAATGCGCAGTTTCTAAACACAGTCATTGAATAAATTTAAACATTACTTTTGAGAAAATAAAATTAAACTTCCAAATTTAATCTCGAATATGCATACTTACTTACTATCTGGTGGCCTACAGATCTTTAATCTTTTCACTATCCAAATTCTTCCAACTGATTTTCTGGAAATAATAAGTTTGCTCTTCTAACTTCCTTTTCTCTCAGACGGTCCACAATTTATTTGTCCAGCAAAACTTCAGGTGAGACAAGGAGAGAGGCTCAGCTGTGAGGTGAAGGGAAACCCTAAACCATCAGTCACCTGGTTTAGAGCCGGGCAGGTGTTTGCCCTGCCTAATCACTCAAGCAGACAGCACAACGGGCTTTACACAGTCTCTGCAACAGGACTAGGACAGAAAAACTTTACAGTAGAGGTAGAGGTCCTAGCTGGCAGTGGTAAGTGAATTATATTTTAATGAACACAAATAATTCAGAGAAAGAATTATAACAAAAACACGCAATTACAAATGTTTAGACTTTAATTCAGTTCCATTTCTGAATTGATAAGACACTTAGTTATTTTTCTTATCAAGTCATGGATGTTTCATTGAGTACTGACAGAATCTGTTTGGCTTTGATTTGTCTTTTCCTCTTTCCAGGAACTGCTAACAATTGTTACAGACTTTTCCTATTGGCCATCCTGCTTCTTCAGACAATTATCTGGCAGTAACAACTAAAGCAACCCGACGTGATGAATCTCCTCATGCTGTATTGATTAACGGTTCCTGGAGTGAAAATTGTTCCTCTCCTCTTGTTCAAATGAATCATTTCTTTTGGTGCATAGTCTTACCTTGATTTTCAACACAAAACACAATGGGCTCTCCACTAAAAGCAGATAAATATACTCATGTTGATCTTGAGCTTCAACCTGTAAAAACATGTTCATGTTATTTGACTGAACTGTCCATTTATTCATCATTGCTGCTGTACAACTTTACAATAATTGTTTTGTAAATATTAATATCAACAGAGTAATATTTCTGTAAACAAAGTGTTCTTCTCTCTTTCCTGTTTCTTTTAAGAGGATGTTTGGACTGCTGAACCCTCTGCAAAATCAATGTTAGTGTCTCTCCTCTGTACTGAAGGTGTGTTTACAAGAAAAGTTCTGTGAGTTTACTTCAACAAAGAACCAGGTCCTCTTTCACTAAGGTTATGTGTGCTGTACATTCAAACGTCTGCCTCATGTCTCAATGCAGCACTTTCTTGCTTCAAAATAGAGCTGCCATGCTGGCACAGATATCAAATAAAGTCAAAATTATATACTGATAGCATGTCAAGAGTAACATTTCAATCAATTTTAGACAAGGGGATAAAGCTGAGAATATTTTATAAGAGATGTGGCTCCAACTTAGTAAAACAAGTAGTGCCTTAATTTCAGAGAATAAAAGTAGATTTTTTTTACATCCTTCGGCTGTACATAACCTTAAAAAAAACTGAAAAGAATGTAGAGCATCATGTCAAGAAAGTTAAGATAAAAACAACAACGGCAACACAACATGCAAAATCTTTATTTATTAATCAAAGTAAATCATAAACACTTCAAACCATGCCATTTGCAAACAGTCATTTTGACCAGTACATTTTCAAATAAGATGGAGTTTCTGATGAAGGTTAAGGTTATTTATGTGTTCTATCCTCATAAGTTAAAGTGCACTTTTTCTTTTCATGGGTCAACACTGTTGTTTCCACCTCAGATAACTTATTCATCTAAATACAATAACAAAAAAAACATGATAACATTCAGCGGAGACCACTGCTTGTGGTTAAAGACAAAGCATTAAGATTTGTATTATCTCATGAACTATTGCTAGATAGTGAAAGTAAATAAGTTAACCGTCAACATTGTTATCACCCCAGTGTGTTAGAATCCAATCAGCTGGGCAGTCGAGGTTCGAGAAACAGATCTCCGTCTGGAAGACAAAACAAATTGTCTGACTGATCATAGAACAACACTGATCATCATACAGCTGTGTTGCTACCTTTTCCAACTGATAAGTTTTTACTTATCTTGGATCACTTGATACAGTTTCCTTAATTTGTCATAACAGGATCTTGTTGTAGCTTTGTTCACCTAAAAATCAACTTAACTTGTTATTTTGCTGTTTGACATGCATATAATTATAAAAAGTTGTCCAACTCCAGAAATTGTAGTTTGACCAAAAAAAGTAAAAAAAAAGTTAAAAAAAAAAAATTAAAAAATGGACTCACTTTAAACTGTATGCCAAGGTCTTCATGATCAGCTGTATTGTGTTCATGTGTCATGGAAGCTTAAAAGTACAACTTGAATCGTTTTCTTTGGCACTGAGATTGTGGAGTTTGAAATATGCACATCTTGTAATGGGCATGTAGGGACTTTTGTTACATTACAGAACATCTAGGTTTTTGCCTTATCCAATATAGCAACTTAAAGTCACGCTCTGTGCCTCTATTAAGATTGATTGGGGCGCAGATGGCCTAGCAGTTAGTAGCCCATTTATGGATGATCCTCAAAGTTAAATAATTAAGACAACCACACCGTGTTTAGAAAAAGAGACATCTACTTACTGGGTATAAAGCTTGGACTGATTATGGTCAGTTATTGTCCGAATCATCAGAGATGATCAGAACCTCACCAGTATCTACATGTTGGCTGAGGTCTCCTATCTGCAGTTTCTGGGGCATAACAACAGGGCTGGGGTGGGGAGGCGGAGGAGGAGGAAGAGAAGGCCTTTGGGTGTCAAACTCAAAGTTCCAGTGTCCACCTGAATTTTTGTATTTTGTAACAGCTGCTACCAGGAGCTCCTGGGACACAGACAGAGGCAGAGGCTGCTCCTGAGACAGTGCCTGATCAGCCAGGAGATCCAGGAGGGAAGGAGCCGGGGCAGATGTGGTGATGATGACTGGGGTTCCTTCTGGCTCTGCAGGCGTAGCGGAGCCGGTGTCCACTGCCACCCCCTCTCTGGTTTTAACCTCCACATTTTTCAAGGCAGAAACTCCCTTCTTCACACCACCCAGTGCTGTAGAAGGGTAGAGATTAGGGCTCACTGTGAAGACAATGTCTGGTTCTTGGGTAAGTGTTGGAGATCCTCGGAGAATGCTGCAGCTGTCAGATGTGGCAGGAAGTCCACAGATAGATGGCTGCTGCTTCTTCTGAGGCTTTGCCCTCTTTACTCTGTGCGCATGGAGTGAAATTGTAATAAATCATTTAATAAAATCGGTTGAAGCAATAAGAAATTAAAAGTAAAAATTAAAAAGTTAGAGATTTACGCACGGTAATGACATAGAGAGGCCTAAAATCTTCTTGCTCTCCTTTATCAGCACCCTGAAAGGCACAAATGTCTCATGTAAAATCAGGTAAAGAAGTACGTCTAAAAATTAAAGACAGTGTAGATAGATATTTTCCCCTCACAACTGAGTGTTTATACAATATTTGCAAGATACCTGGATTGCATCCATCCTTTTGGCCAAAGTGGTTTCACCTCACTGTCTAAAAGGGTCTTTAGGTACTCCTCCATCTCCTGGCTCTCCTTCCTTTCTGTTTTGTACCCCTCCATTTTCACTCTTAGCACATGATAGAAGCACTCCCTGGATGAGAGAAAATTTTATTATTTTCCCCACACACAAAAAACGGTTTAAAACTGCTAACTTTATTTCCTCTTTGAATTAGCGTACCATTTTGTACAGTCGTATGTGGTGCCATTTATAAGAGCTCACCTGATCTCTTCATTCCATTTGAACAACTTCTTTGGACCTCCTCTTTTTCCACTTCTCTCCTCCACATTGTCCTCTGGGCCGATGTTCACCTTCTGTTTGCCATCTTTCTCCTCTTCTGCTGCCCTGACATGAATAAGCAGCTCATGATGAGAAACAGAAAAAAAAATAAAAAATGTACATGACGTGAACCAGACCACGTCCTCGAAAAAGACACAGGCAGATTTGTTTGTATACATTTTGTGCCTTCTGTGAAAAGAGCTAAAATAACAGGGTTTTTTTCAAGATAGATATTGTGTGAATGGAAAGTTAAAGTAGAAGGTTTGATTATTTTAATGAGAGACTCTTTATAAACAGTCTCAACTAGGGAACACATCTTTGATCCTGTGTTGGTTTATTTCACCTGCATGTTCTAGTTTTTGGCATCAACAGTCCGAACATAGCCTCAGTCTTTTTGAGACGTCTTACTTTAACAGCGCAAAGAAGAAACGCGACATTCTAAATCAAATTATTTTGGAAAAAGTGACAGCAGGATTAGTCAGTTGCAGGTATTTAACACAAGATCCAAAGAGGATATTCTTTAGAGTCCTGTCCTCACATCATTGTTATCGTCATAAAAACAACAACAATAAAGACCGAGGGCGGGGTCTCTGCAGATACAGCACCCTAAACTACTACTCCTTCAAGGAGGGATGACTTAGAGGGAGTCTACATGTTCTTTCAGTAAAACCTCACTCATTTTGAATTTACGTAATAAGATGCCACAACTACTTTAACAACCAGCTCAACTCACTTTGAAGTCTTGACTTGTTCATATGCTTGGCAGCTTTCAAAGAAACATGCAATCTGTTCGGGCATAGCCTTGCCGATCGCCTCCTTTAGTTTGTGCACAGGGTCCTGCATGTCAGGTGGTTCCTTCTTGTTAGAGTGAGTAAGAAGAAGTCGAATCATTTTCAAATGGAAACACTTTCACAAGAGATACTCGAAACAATAAAATCCACTCACTGTGTGTGCGAGCGACAGCTTCTTCGCACGTTTGAGAAGCGTGTCTCTGCTGCAAGGCAGGAAGGATGACAGGAAGGTGTACACCTTAGAGCGCAGCTGGCCACCATGTTCCCGACACCGCAGCTCAATACTGGAACAAGACAGTGAGGGTGCTGAACTACATTCGTGCTGTGGTCAAAAACCCAGTAACAAGGAGCTTTACCATTAAAAGCCAGTAATACACTAAACTTTTGTAGGTGTTCACATAAAAGCGTTAACTGAAAAAGACCACACAAAACCTTTTATAAATAACTGACTTACAGCGGAACAAGTCCTCTTTTTCAAAGTTGCAAGATGCAACATTCTTTGACCAGCCGTGTGCAGTACAAACAACTTTACATAGGTCCTCCTGTAGCTTACCGGCTTAAGACAACAGTTATATAAAGTCAACAAATCTTAAATAGGATATTTGCCTTTTCTGCGTTGTTGGATCACTTACTCAAGCAGGACTGAGTTAATTTCTGGAGTGAAGAACTTAAGTTTTGACTCCCCCTCAGAGGTCTTGGCAGCCTGAAAAACACACCGTGTAAATCATCTTGCTCTTTTCCACTTTTCGCAGAGGATGTCTTGAAGTAACTTGCACACATCCATACACTCTTAAGAAAAGCAACCTCACCACCATAAGTTTTCGAATGCTATCCTCCAGTCCGACTGGGAGCCCCTCTGGCATCTGGACACACTGAGCTGAGATGGAACTGGTCTGTGACAGGATCTGATCTGAATGAGGCTGAGAGTTCGTCTTGGTATGAGATTGGCATTCACTTTGAGCGACCTCAAATTGAGCGGGGTTGTCAACTTTTGGTTGGTAGAGTTGCGTCTCCGTTGCAGGTTGAGGAAATGCTTTCCCTGATGAAGAATCTTCGTTGACGTCCAATAAAGAGGCCAAATCAATGTCAAAATCCACTGTGTTTGCTGCCTGGATCAGAGTGTGGTCACTGGTTGATCCAATTAAACTGAGAAGTGGGTCAGTCAGCCCTGAACCTCCACCCCCGCCTGCATCTGCCGGACAGAGAGGGATTGTGGGTGCTCCTATGAAGAAGACTGTCCTCTGATTCGCTTTCTCCATCTTCTGACGCTCCTTCTCCTTCTCTCTTTGAAACTTTTTCAACATGCTGGTGACGCTCAAAGCGCCAGCTGCCCTTTTCTTCTTTTTCTTCTTCATCTCATCTTGAGGTCCAGTTTCAGACAAAGCGCTATAAGGTTAACACATCACACTGTCAGACTTATTTAGCAGATCAAATGTTTTAACATTCGGGTCAAAGTGGCTCTAAACTCGAGATGAGATTGTTTTAAGTCGGCCTAACCTCGTCATCGGATCCACGTCGTTCTTAATTTCTCCATCTTCTCTGCATGTCTTCTTCTTTGGTTTGTCCTCATCATCTTTTAGTTTACGCTTCTAAAATTGCACGTTTAAAAGTCTTTTCAAATACAGTTTAAAAGTCTAAAAAAAAATAAAAAAGAGGGAAAGATTTTCTCTGAAACCGATATCCGTTTCCTGAGATTGATTATCATTCATAGCAACACCTGGTGCTCTTACTTTTGAGGTCTCAGGTGTGAGGTCATCCGTGGTGAGGTCTTCAGTGTCAGAAGCTTGGCGGAACTGCAGCACGCCAGAATTTATATAAAAACCACCAAATTTGGTTGTGATGGATGCTGGCACAAATTCATCATACTGCAGAAGTCAGACAGAATAATTTATATTGTTTTTTTTTTTGTTGTTGTTGTTTTTTTTTAATCCTATCAGCTTGAATAAACCAACAAACAGATTAAAATAGAAATAGATTTAAAAAAAATAATAATCTCAAAACCCCCCCAACCTCTTCAGTATCTAAACTGAGGTGTCATCCTTCCTGCCCTGTTTGGAACAATATTCTGATTTTTGAGACAAGTTGATCATATTAGTAAAGAGTCACTGCTGCTGAACATGGAAGATATCTCGATGCTGAGTGAAGCAAAACATTTCTGATTAAGAAAGTAGAATTAAAGGCCTGGACAGATCATATCAAAGAGCTTTCTTAAGGCCACATTTATCTTCAATCAGACCGATATTAACAAAAACAAAAAAGAATGATAACAATTTAGTGGACATCTAAATGTTCGATTAAAGTGACTCACAGCCTCAGAGTTGTCAATGAAAGAATCCTCGTCATCATAACCGTATCCAATATCAATCAAGTCCTGAACCCGGTCCTTCTTTTTCTTAGGTGTGTTGCCCTGTAGAGAGTGTGAATGTATTGCCTCAAACACAACTTTTTTTTTCCCTTCTGACCATGACTATTTAAAAAGATAAAATCACCCCCCCCAAAAAACAATAAAAATAAAATAAAAAATCAGTTAAACTCAAGACATTTTTTTTTCAATTCAACTTCTGCATTACAATTTCTCGCCTTTAAACTAAATGGATAATGGCAAAACATTTTAGGGGATAATTCAGTTTTGGAAAACAGAAAATTACACTTACATATTTTTCCTCCAGTTTCCTTGCAATTGCAGCCACCTCATCATTTTCTCTCTCTTCTTTCTCTTCAAATCTTCTCAGCAGGACTACATCTTTTGTACAGTTGATCTAAATAAAGAGACAATGTAATACAAAAGCAAAATCTACTTTAAATATCTACCCTCAACTTTCAGAATGAGCTCAATGGAGCCAGAGAAGTAGTTTTGAGGATCATGTGAGTCTTATTTAAAAAGAACATAACCCTACAGTTAGGCCTATAGCTATTATAGGCTAGACAGCATACAAAAACCAAACATTATTGGACTGAGGTATTATAGTAAAGTGTGTAAAGAGGCCAAGACACGTGGGAGGTATTTTTTCCTGCTTGTTTGTTTGTTGGTTTTTTAAGACCTTTATGGATTAAGATGTCCGTGGGCTATTCAAACTAAAGGTGAACTACATTCAAGTATAAATCTCACCTTATTTTCAACGAGCTGGCTAAAGCTGAACTCAGGAAAACTCCGCTCATCGGGTTCAAATAATTTGAGCACCAGTCGGACTGTGTCTGTCTCGTGTTGAACAGCTGAGGGGGCTTGCTTTACTGGCGATGAAGGTAAACCTACATCATAGGACAACGTCGTCACTTGGATCCTCCGAGACTGAGCCATGGTGAATGCCTACCCCGGCAGAAAGAGGTTAGGTTTGCTCTACACATTTAATTAGGAAGAAATAAATGCAGGTGCGGTCTTGTCCTTGAGTTCACCTGTGTCAGGTCTGCTAACAGCCCCAACCTGCGGCCAATCAATCCCCTTCATATAATCCTTGTCTTTACGATATCACTGAGCAAAATATCACAGCCTTCATTTTAAAAGACCTGTAGCCTACAATCAAAATAAAACAAAGTAAAAAAGAAAATTGCTTCCCAATGGTAACTAAACTTTCCTCACTAAATATTAAAAAGAAAGTAAAAAGAACCAACAGTATTTCAACTTACCTGTGGCGGTCATGACTTCCTGGTGTGAGCTGGTTGCCTGGCAACATAGCCCAGCGCTGGCTTTATTGCTAGTTTTAAAAAGGTGAGTTAAGGTTTTACCACATATGTGGATTTAAGTAAATACTTTAATTAACACAAGAGTTTTACACAAATAGAATTCTGTTACGTTTAATATAGAGGCCAACACGTTTTGTGGGCATTCTGTGTGCTAAGTTAACCTGATTAGGCGTGTTGCCTCTCAAGCTAACTTCATTGGGAAGTTATCTTAGAAGTTAGGCTACTAATTAAAAGAAAATCAGGAAGCCATTTTTTTTTTGGAGTCCTACGTTTTTTATTATTGTGCATTAACCTTAGGCGCTTAGTCATCTTTATGTAGGCCTACTTTTCTTTATTCTACTTTAGTATTGCAACAGCAGTATAACGAGACGAAAGCTGTTATAAATACCTGTTATTAGACAATTATTAGAGGTCGTGAAGCACTGTTCATCAGGCTGGTGATGTGTCTGAAACATTCACAATTGTCTTAAGGATTTTAGAGCACTAAATATATAGTGTAAAACGAAATGTATGTGGCCGACAATGCGTTTTTTAAAACTTTTGTTTCATCTTTCAGAAATGTTTACTGGGTGTACATTTGTGCACACTGGTCTTTATTGGTCACAAGGGGGCGCTGAAGATCTATGAGACCAAGCAGAGAAGAGTGAAATGGCGAAAACATAGATACATGGGGCAGTTTTCCTCAGATTGATACTCGTCTCTCACATATGTAGTTGGTGATGTTCAGAAGGCCTTTATTTTGTTTTTAACAACTCTTTGAAAATAAGAATATAATCTTTTGACAAAACTGTGACACCCATAATGTGGGAGCACAACCAGAGACAGCCACTTTTAAGTAATTTTAAGCCCATAAATGTTAGTAAATCACAAAATACTTAATCTACAGTATTTTCCTGAAACATGTTAAGTTGAGTCTTCCAAATCTCTCAGCTATGGGTAACCATGTTTCTTCAGGTGATGTTTGTTAAAGCTGATGGTTTAAAAAAAATATATAAATCCTGTCCGTTTTCATGCAGACTGGGCTAGGACTGCACTGAATTGACTTTGACAATTACAATAATAGGATAATTGCAATCTGTCACCATACAGTCCTTGTTAGCATATCAGAAAATAACCAATCCAAGCCAATCACCCCCCCCCCCCCCCCCCCCCCCCCCCCCCCCCCCACACACACACACACACACACACACACCCCAGATCTGCATAAACACACAACGCTCGGCCATGTAATTATAAATGAATTTCACGGAGTAAGGCTTTTAATGCAAATAATATGGATCTTCTTTTTCCTTCTCCTCTTTGACCAACAGGACTGAGTGTGCTAGTGTGTGTGTGCGTGTGTGTATTTGAGAGAGAGGATCCGATTGCAGCCAAGCTTTGTTTGACTAGCCTCCCCTCTCAAATGAGTTAATGGGATGGAAGTTATTTGCCACCCTGAGCTGACGGACCGAGGTCGAACAGAAGCGTTGAATTAAAAAAAAAAAAAAGGTGTCAATAAATGTGAGGAGACAAAGAAGGAACATACACCCTAGTGGGACAAAGACAGACAGATGGAGGGGGCAGGGGTAGCCTGATCTATGCGTGTGGGTGTGTGTGTGTGTTGTGGTCTGGTCCAGGACAGGGACCCCATCAGAGCAGGATCAGAGTGAGGAAATTGGAGGACAATGTCGGCAGAGGGGGTGAGGGGGACAATTTAAAGCGATCGGGGAGGCGGTGTCCCAGAGGTGCATAATTCACTCATTCATTAACTCAACCAAACAAGAGCCAATATTAATTAACTCATTCCTCGTGCCGAGGAGGCGCCCGGAGAAGCGCGTGCTTTGTTGTCAATTGGCAACAACGGTTCTTGGAAGTGAAGGCTTTAAAAGCAGCTGACAGACCAGAGGGTAACGGGGGTGTGAAACCTCCAGACGTCATGTTGAATCGTTTAAATGAAGATATTTTACCGGGAATTTTCCTACCCCACAATACTCGATCAGTTCTGTACATCAAAATACCTTTTCAGTACCTTTTTTTTGTGCTCAGTATTTTCTGCATTTACATGGATGCAGGTTTGTATTGTGTGTTTTACTTCAGAAAAAAAAGACTTCAGTAGCTGTTCTATATTTTAATCATAGAAATGCTCATCTTCATGGAGAGTCACTCTAAAAGTGCCTGTGTGTAACTCACTTAGAACTGGATTACAATGTGCACTCCAGGCTGGATTAGCAGACAAAGAGAACAACTGCCCCAGGGCCCCAGACCCAGAGGGGTCCCCCAATAGCCCCAGGGTCATTGTTTTGTGGGTGTCTTATGAAAGTGTTTCCTGGCACCAATACCTGCCTTTGGTCTGGTTTATAAAACTAAAACTGAAGCCTTGAAACTGCAACAGCACCCCTTTCCTATTTGTGTATACTCTTTAAGTTTTAAATATACAGGAATCTATCTTCATATCATGATTATTATTTTCATGACTAACTGAGGACGTCAGCTGATATTCAATCTGTGGTTCAAATAAATAACAAATAAGATTATCAGTTGATAAAACACACAAGCACAAGTCCTACATGACCAGGTCTGTCTGGATCAAAAGATGGATGTCTAACACCCTTCATTATATCATACTGAGCTTACCTGGTTTGTGTTTCTTATTCCTTTAGTATCTTTATTGGTTTTATATAAGGCCCTTGAAAACATTCTCATCCGTGTCTCTTCTGAGGTCATTTTACAGGAAGTGATGGTTTCTCTCCTCTCCAAGCTTTCACACTGATACTTGAACCCTTCTTCGTTAATGTGGCACAGAAACAACTTCATGAAGCGGTTTTTTAAGTTGCTGCTTAGGCAGTTGAAACTCTTGTGGCCAAAATATTGTATGACTTCTTTAATGTTTTTGAAGTGATCTCAGCACCACTTGTGTCTGCTTATAACTATAATAATAACAATAATAATAATAATAATAATAATAATAATAATGATAGTAAAGTCCTGCACCGATTCTCCAACTGATATAAAAGTGAATAAACAAATAAATAAATCTCCCTGACAATGGGAAACTCCTCTCTCTCTCTCTCTTCCACTCGGGGGCGCTCCCTCACTGATCCTCTCTCTGCTGTCAGGCCCTGCTAACTTTGATTAAGGTTTAAATTGGCTGAATTTAATGAACGTTGCCTAATTAGGCAGGATAACCGCTTTAATTGATAAGTAATTATCTGCCACAAATTGTTATTAATTTTCCAGCTCTGTCTTGTAGTGTGCTGACTGACTCTCTCTCTCTCTCTTTCTCTCCTCCCTCCCCTTCAACATTTTGTATTTATGTAAACAAGCAGTAGTAAACAATTAGGCATATGTTCGGATGGGATATTCCGCAGGGTATCACCAGGCTGTGTTTGGTGGACTGACAGTTTATCAGGAATTATTTCACTCACTGGCTGATATCTTTGAGCATTAATTGCTTAAACTGTCCCGTCACTTTGGCTGTGTGCCATCGGCTGCATGCTGTCATGACTGGGAGAAAAAAAAAAAGCAGCTGCAAGAAAAAAAATCACTTCATGAGATTGTTTCCCTAATAAAGACAAGAAAGAAATAATGAAAGCGTGAAAGACAAAGTGCTTCTATAATCTTCTAATACTAATGACATTGAAACCAGGGTATAGATTCAAAGGTTATAGCTTCAATGGTTTTTGTTTTTACGTTGCTTAGTGACATCAAGTAGTTAAACTTACCCACACATTACAACCTATATGTTAACGTGTATACAGTAGTGACATGTTAGCAGGCAGTAATCATCAGAAATCAAATACTGTCCAGATTTCATTACTGCACACTTAAAAATGAAACATACAGTATGATCAAAAGTCACTTTATAGACTATATATAGTCGTGTGCAGCACCACACTCTGTTTGTCCTGTCATTTGGATTGAACGTGTATATTTGCCTTAAATCATCTTCAGTTATGTGCATGTAAGCGTTTTAACATTATAATATATATTTCCTGAAAGCTTGGTCAAGGAAAGTTGATTTGCTTTGAAGCTTATACGCTGACAAAAACCTTGTTAAATTATGATTCGACTACAGCCTCCAACCCGATGGAAACAGCTGCCTTCACAGAATAAAGATTTTTAAAAAATTCAGAACAAGTACATCTATCTAACCTCTTTTTACACACTTTAAAAAAGAAGCTTTACGCCATAGACTAACGTGGAGTCTTAGTATAGGCGATAGAAACAGCTGGATAGGCTTTACATGGATGTGTCCAAACACTTATAGAAAGACTTCTACTTTCAAGTGAAACTGTGAGGACCCTGTTGATCTGAGAAATCAAAACATGAACCAAAGAAAACACCTTTGTTCTTTTTTTTTTTTCAGTTCACTGAGGCCGCTATGACTCAGTGTTTCATTAAAGTGATTTAAGTGAGATGCGCATGAACCTGCTTCCTATAATTAAAACATCTTTTCTCGTTTACAGAGCGGCTTAAAGCTAAGCCCTTTTGGGGGTTTGGGGGGGTGGTGACTTTCTCCTCCTTCCACTCCTCCACCGTTTCACTCCTGGCAGATGGTTTTGTTGGGCTCCAGTAGCCAGCCAGTTGCTGAGTGGACTGGTCCATTCTTCCTCTTCGCTCATCAGATCTGAGCATTTGTTTTAGCCCCCCCCCCCCCCCAGATGATCCACATGAAAAGCAGGAAAGTATTGATTTAGCTAAAATGTACAGTATATGCTAATACTCTTCAGCCTGTGCATAAAAAATGGCATCACCTTTCCTTAAATTATATCATTACTTTATTTAGAAAATATTAATTTGCATAGTGTATTTCCCTCAGGGGTAGGGGGGTTAATTAGGTTTATTTCCGTGCGGCTTGTGCTCAGAAAGCCAAGAAGGAAAGGGGAGGGGGTGGGCGGAAGAAAGGGGGAGAGGGTGTGTGTGTGTGTGTGTGTGTGTGGGGGGGGGGGGGGGGGGGGGGGGGGGGGTGTGTGTTCTGATTCACAGATAACAATTAAAATGGCATTTTAGACTCATTCGAGCATTGAATATTTTTTGGCATATTAGGCCCGTTTCAGTAAAAGGTGATAAGTCACTTTTAATTGAGATGGAGTTATTGCTCCTGAGGACGTTTGGCTTTTTTTCCCCACTCACTTTTTTTAAAATGAAAAAAAAAAAAAAGGGAATCTTTGACAGACTTTCAAAGCATCATGTTCTATAAGAGGGGAAATTAAGAAAATCACTTGAATCAATCAATTTGCATTCCCTCCCAATATTCTGTCAGAGACACGATTATGTTCATAATTAGATGGAGGGAGCGTTTAATTGTGTGGAGAGAAGGAGCTACAACGCTCTCGCCTGGAAATGGGTTCTCCTACTCGAAATGATCAAAGTGTTCATTATGTGTTGGGGAAAAAAGATTTGTGGGGGAAAAAACAAAACATCAATACATTTAATCCCGTCACTTTTAATTGGAATGGCATTCTTTTCCTGGTTTTAGGCTGCACAGAGCACACTGCAGGATCAAAAACCTCCCAACAATGAATTTAGATTAGACTCTTAATTATCAACCAATCGCCTAAATAATGACTGACTTCCTCTCAGATAGTTAAAAATTAACTTGTTCATAGTAATTGAGTAATTAGCTCTCCGCTGCTTCACCTTAGTTTGCTAATTAAAAAATAACTATGACTTGAATCCTCCTCTCAAGAGGCCCTTTGAGGGTTTTGTGGCTCAGAAGAGATTCTCATTGTGTTCTGTAACCTATATGGACAGAGATTTGATTTTTGTCCATGAGACAGGTTGAGCAAATATAAATATAATGTAAGCACCAGAGCAGCTTGTTGTGAGTGGTGAGGCCTGTTTTTTCCCCCATGTCCTCTGTGGAGCTGCTGAACATGCATCCCATAGGGTAAGTATGATAACCTTTGCTACCTTTCTGGGCGCATACAGTACACAGAATTTTCTTAAGAACACACCTGAAATTAAGTCTGAAGTCAGCATAAAAACAAATTGAATTATGCCTTAAACATATACCCCCAAGCCTTCTAAATTAACCTTGGTTTGAAATAATAGAGGTTAAAAACATTTTATTTGATCACCTTGCTAATATGTGGCTATTTTCACCGTGGTGGTGTTGATGGTCTATAATTAGGTGGGAGCTGCACTGTGTGATGTTTCTGGATCGGCAGGAGAACTGGACCCTCCTTCAGTTCCCAAGGTTGAAGTCCATTTCAACAACAAATGTAGCCTCAAACTGGTCCAGTGGAGCTGCTCAGCATTCCCAAGTGTGAGACAAACATACTTAACCACGGTGGACTGCTTAGGTTCTTGATGTGGGACATAACGGGAGAATAACTGATCGCTCATTATGGCCTCGCTCTGGCATTGTCATTTTTCGCTATAGCAATGTTAACCTGTGAATGTTTAGCTGGTTTTCTGTACAACCAGCTGGCCCTGATTGACATCATGTTAAAGTACTTATTGACTAACTTTTTTTTCCCTAATCCATGGGTTCAGGATGAAAGATCAGGGATTATGAAAGTTATTTAGATTCATTCCACCAGGATCACTGCTGTGCCAACAATAATCATAATCCATCCAGTAGTTGGGCAGATTTTATTTAGACCCCAAAATTAAAACCTTGTTTCATGTTGGACCCAGAGGAGAGGTCAGAGGAGAACCAACTTTTTGGGTTGTAACTAATTTGGACTTTGACTTTCCTAAGAATATATCATGGCTTTGTGCAACACAATGTGACGCTTGCTGTTCTCTTGCACAGTGCAGATGGTCAAACACTTTCAACTTGGACGCTCATGCCGTCACCTCTGGGCGTCCAATAGCAGGTTAGATCAGATCACAACAAACTGGTGTCTCTCTTTCCCAAGCTCTAGTATTACAAAAAAATGTCTGGGTGAACCAGGTCTGTTTTAAACAGCAGCTGAAATGTGAGTTGTGCTTGTTAAGAGCTCATTATGGAGCTGCTATCCTAAACCGTTTCCCCAATGTTTCGGTCACCTAGCAACTTGCTCTGCTGATTTGACCGCCGGCTAGCGCAGTGCCCATCGTGTCATATCTGAAAGGCCCTTTTAAACTGAGAATACTTCACTTGGAATTTGAATTCAATCCTGCTTTTATTTTGAAATAAAGTAAGGACTTCCTGGTAGATTGATCAACTTAACTTAACCGCGGACAATGTACTCGTTACGGACAGAGCTCAACGAAAACAGCAAAAAGGAACAATAAAAAAGTGAAATGTTTGATGTCATGACGTGGATATCACTTTTGACTGCTGAGCTCCCTGTCAGACTGGGCCTCTCTTTGAAGGTTTTGTATGCTTTCCCCATGCAGGTTCTTTCTGGGTACTCTGGCTTCCTTCCACAGTTCAAAGACATGCTGGTTAGGTCAATTGGTAACTCTAAAATTGCCCGTAGGTGTGAACGTGAGTGTGACTGGTTGTCTCTCTTTCCTGCGATTGACTGGCGAGCAGTCCAGGGTGTAACCCGCCTCTCGCCCAATGACAGCTGGGATGGATGAAAACTAAGCTATCTTCAAAATATAGGTTGTAATGAGTGGGGTAAGCTGCTGCAAACACCATTTTAATATGACTTTAGTGACCCCTTCAGGTTGCTTTAATTACTGACATATTGTATATATATTCCCAAGAGGACCTCTG
Organism: Symphodus melops; assembly: GCF_947650265.1. Taxonomy (NCBI): domain Eukaryota; kingdom Metazoa; phylum Chordata; class Actinopteri; order Labriformes; family Labridae; genus Symphodus; species Symphodus melops. Next base: position 14,601,336 of record NC_136692.1, on the reverse strand, counting down.
GAAATGTAGTTTTTTGTTTTTTTTGCATTCATCTGTATGTCGATGTATGAACATGCTACAGGACTCAGGCATTTCAAATGATTTGATGAAGAAAACTTTTCTGGATTTCTCTCTTAATTTGACAGTATAAGGTGACAATGCATCCTGTCTTTGTTTGTGTTTACTCTATATCTCCACGATGCTTCTAATATGTATCTAAACTCAAAATATTTAGCATCTGGAGAAAGGTTACCTCAGATCTTATAGCAGAAACAGCCTTTGGAGGAGACATTTTGTCATGTTTTGCCTCTTTTTGTCCTTTCAGCACTGGATCGGTTGTGTCGCCTGCACAGAGAGATGAGAGAGGGGAGGAAGGCTGGAGGGGAGTGCACACCAAACCAGGGCCTGTGTGTGAGTCGCCCATCTTATTATCAAATTAATTAAAGCTAGCATCTGACAATGTCACTCGTGCCCAGCAAAAAAAAAAAAAAAAAAAAGGAGGAGGAAGGAAGAAAAGCGAATTTAAATGCTGCAGTCTCTTAGGACCTCATGTCAAGGGCTGCTTTTCATCGAGCGCTGCATGTGTTTGGCTCGCACAGCCACTGGGAAAGTGGAGAAAAGGGGGGGGGGGGTCTTTATATAAAAAAAAGAGCTTTTATAAGCAAATGACAAGAAGGCGTTGGGTTTTTGATGTTCAAAAATGGCAGCAGGAAAATAAATACACATCAGAAAGAGCAGCAAAGAAATAAAAAGGGTATAGAGGGAGCAGCAGAGCGATATAGAGACGGGGTGACATCAAAAGCGCCCCTCAAGCTGTTTAAAGTTGCACTAAGATTGGGGAACGGGGGTTTATAACAGCCCGACGAACAGCCCACATTAAAGAGTCCATTTAAAAACGAGACATTGAAATGCAGAAAGCCTGCTCGTGTGTGGACTCAGGGTCAAGTAACCGAGGGATTATATGGTTCTTCATAATAATATTAATTAAACAATTTACATGCTAATAAGGTAACAATTATCGGAGCTTCTGGTGAAAGATTCAGGTTATTACAACACGCCAATCCCAGGGCTACGGGTCACAGGCAGAACAGCAGAGAGAAATCTCAACTCAAATTAACATTCTGTCAGCTCCAGAAATTGGATAAATAAAGTCGAATTAATTCACAGTAATGGAAGAGGGAGGAGGGAGCCACTTATTCAACCAGTTCTGATTACCATTCAGTATTCAGCAGCACGCGGGTGGCGCTCTGTCAAGAAATTTAACACAAAATGAAGCAGTCACCGCCTCGGGCAAGATTTGGCCCCTGCGACACCATTTACAATTTATATGTATAATCTTTCCCTCCCTCTCTGCCTCCACCGCCTCCCAAAAGATGTCCACCTGGACACCCTGCTTGCTCCTGGCCTGTGCCGTGATTGTACATTTCTGAACCTTTCCTTTTTGAACGCACACTTCAGCTCGAGCACCATTTCCCCTGCATTAGACAAGACCCTTAACTCAATAGGAGAACTTGAAATTTTAATTTTAATAGCTTCTCTTTTTTTTCTCTCTCTCTCGGACAGACAGGCACAACATATTGCTCAGAATGTCAACATGCTGTATTCAATTTAACCCAAAAGACTCTTTTGGTCATTGAAAATGTTTTGGGTCTTTTATATAATATTATTCCACACAGACTCAGACTCATTGACTCTAATGATTCCCTTCTTTCTCCTTTGGCTACACAGTTAAGAGGAATTTTGAGCTTTTTATGTTTAGTCGTTTCAGTGATCCCCTGAATCTGTTAGAAAGGGAAAGTCTCTTTCATTCTGGTGGACCAAAGTGGAAACATGTTTTAAAAATAACACACAATAGCCAATGATGGGAGAAGAGATCGTACATAGATAAACCCTGACACTTGAACGAGAGATGCTCCGATGTGAAAATCAAGCCGATACCGAGGATTAAAATAACTTTTGGTTGATTGCAGGTTCAGATAAAGATATTAATGAATTATTTAGTTTTAGTGATTGGTGACTCACAGGTGAGACAGCTGAATGAAAAAAAAAATCATTAGTAAGCCAAGTTTATTTCTATCAAGAACAGAGGTCACAAAGTGCTTCACAATTATAAAAAAAAATAGCATGTTAAGATTGATACGACACATCAGATAAACACTGACTAATGACATTATGCCATTTTGTTTGCTAACGTGTGGATGTCTGTCAACAGGACTGATATCGGCTGAAACCGATGCATGGGTGCATCCCTAAATAGCACCTACGACCTGACCCTATGTGAGTATCGGTTCAGGACCATGTTGAAGCTAAATCAAAGTGCGAGTCAGGACCTTGCCTATTATTGAAGATCCCAAGTCTAGTTATTGTTATGTGTTAACGGTGTAGGTCTTAACAGGCTTGTAATTAGCACGGATCAAGAAAAAAACGGGCGAACACTCGTCTGACATTTTGTGAAGATTTGACTGACAATGGATTAGATAACAAGAAACAAATACATTTGAGGACATTGTTGCGGAGTAGTGGAAGAAAGATAAAGCCTTTGTCTGGGGCTCTGTACTCGTTGCAGTAAAATAAAATACTTTCCAAGATGTTTTAAGGATTGTGTACCTCCATGTAGACCGCCGGACCGCTGTAGTCAAGACATTTTGATTCTGTTCGAAAAAGTACCACGGACAACCCCAAATATGTAAGTCAAACTCAAAAGAATGTTTTGCAAGTTCAGACTGCAGAGATTGTCATGCAACAGTGAACGTGCTGTGAAGAATGTAATACATTCTTTTAAATAATGGTGACATCACTGAAAGGCGGCATATAGGATGGAACTGAAACCATGGTGCGTCAGTCCCGCTTGCTCTCAATGAAACAGTCTCCTTCCACATAGCTCCCAACACAACCAAAGCATGTCGTGGGACTCAACTCTTTAAGTCGTTTTCCCATGTTCTGGAAGAAGTGAGGCTCCACGGACTCCACCTGAAGCCTTGCTGTTCTGTTGTTTATCACATGTAATGCTTTAGAAATGTTTAGTGCCAATTAGCTCATAGTCGTAGCTAATTGACAGTAGCATTTATGGTGAACATCGTCTCTTCCGTACCGAGACTAAACGTCAGGATTTTAGCAGGCAATGTATTTAGCACTTAGCCTATGGCCTCAGAGAGCAGCAAGTGAGGCTGTGGACACTTTTGCATGAACTCTGCTTTCCAAAGGAAAACTGAAATGTCTAATGAAAATGAGAAATGTCTGTGCGATTGTTCGCGGTCCCTGTGGGTTGCAGAGGTTCACAGATGAGCAAAGACGCACACCTCTTTAATCTGAATCTGTGTTTGGGAGCTGCACAACAAGTCAGCTGATCCGTTGATTTATATTCTGTTGGGAGATGGCTTGATAAAGGAAAGTAATGTACCAAATACAAGTTTAAAGAACATAACTGAACGTATCTGAGCAGCCAGCCGAGACATGATATTTCCAGCTTTACTCTTGATGAAGGGAAACCTCTTTGATTAAAAAAAAAAGAATACATGGATACTAACTGTATGCTCATTTGCTTCAGGTGTTTCTTCAGTTACTCCAGTGACCTCTTTACGTGAGCTTACACTCTTAAAGGCAGCATATTTAGATTTGTTTCCTACCTGAATGTTCTCTTAGAAGAGCCATAACAGCCACACAATCAACTCTATTATCTTTGTTTTTGAATCCAAAAGGCCCAAGGTTTCCTTGCCTTGTAATATAAACATTAACACTTTTAGCAATCTGGATACTTTGACCCCATGGTATCATCACACTCTATCCTTAAGTGTTCTTCAAATGGACCCTCAACTCTCTAATGTGTGATTTTGTCTCCGTTCTCTGAGATTATTATGTAGGCACTTTTTTATAAGAGTCTCCTTTTAAGTAGAGCATGAAACAATGTCAGCAAAAAGAAGTCAGAATCCTGGTTGTTTTGTTTTATGCTAAACAACTACAATTCCCAAAGCGTACAGCAATGATCGTGGTGGACTTCCAGTAACACCACCTGGGCCCTCTGCCTCTATCGTGCTTGTATTATTCTGTTGCTTTTCACCAGCCGCTGAGACTCTGTGCCTTCAAAGGCCATTATGTGTTTGATTTTACACAAAGGAGATCCTCATTTACAGAAGTGCAGGACTTGAAAGAAGACAATCTGAGCAAAATTAAATTTGGTTTAATCTGAAGTGCTTCTATTAAATGTTGAGAAAACTGACACACGTGTTTCTGAACTTCAGTCAATTACAACAGAACATGGAGCTTATGAGGCAGTCAGTGCGAAAATTAAAGTCTGTTTGCATTCCCAACCTTGACTAAACAGTGTGTAGGTTAATTTAATGCAATGATAAAAATGAGGAATCCCTTTTTCCAGGTACTGTATTTGTGAATAAACAATAGGGTGTGAATAAAGTCATAATTATATGTATAATAATATTATAGATCTATTGTTTATGAAAGAAGTGGAGCTGTAAAGATAAAACACCAAGACCAGAAATATGTATTATTCCCAGAGGTTTTATACATTTAGGGTCCCTACATTTGATTCTAAGCTCTTGTTTTCTTACATAATAGTAATGCCTAATTGTAATTTTCTCAGAAAAGAAAATATTAGCAGGTTCAAAAGTGATTCAAATAAAGCTTAATTTGCATTTTGTAGTCATTGTACCCTAGAAACATAGGTTTATCAGCATTTCCTGTATCGGATGTGTCATTACCATCTCTATTTGTGGAAACATTGAACAATGCATTAGTTGTATTTAAAGAGAACCCCGCTTCTCTTTAGGCTAAGTGTTTAAGTAGGCCTTCACCAGTAGTTATACTTGGTCCAGTAAGCATGTGATGAGTGAAAGCTGCAGAGCAAATACGGAAGACCTTTGGGTGGAACTTAAAAAAGCAATGAACCACACTTGCAATTTAACCACATTTTTACATGTGGTCCATTGCACTCTTGTGTTGAAAATAAATGTAATGTTATCAAGTTCATTTAAAGATTCCAAGACCCGTGTCCTATATTTTTATTTTCAAAATTGACTAGTTCTAAAAATAAGAAAAATGCACTGAATCCAAACAGTGAAGAGCCCCATGTTTTAAACTCTTGTCAGGATATGCACATTTAAGTCTGAATGGAGGCTGCACTGCACGTGCTGTATTGAATTCTTGGAGACGTCACATCGTGTACAACCCACTCGGTTCGTCATTTACAACCAAACATGATGTAAGCTGTTCAGGGGGAAATCGAGATAAAGATGCGGAGTTTGGCTGTGGTTGGACGGCTCATACAGTAAATGCGCGTGTGTTTGTGTGTGTGTGTGTGTGTGTGTGTGTGTGTGTGCGTGTGTGTGCGTGTGTGTGTGTAGTGCGTGTGTGTGTGTGTGCGTGTGTGTGTAGTGCGTGTGTGTCTGGGAGATGGAGAGAGGCTTGTAGTTTAAAATGCGTTGTGACAGCTCAGGAAAGGGGGGATGATAAAGGCACTGTTATTGGATCAATCTGGCCCTGAATGCCCCTGTTTAACACTTCGAAACACGCACGCACGCACTTACACACGCACACAGACACGCACACACACTCAAGAAGCATGACGCACGAACAGAGAAAATGCACTTAAAGGTATAGGATACGAAGAAAGTACAATTAAGGCTATAACTGGATGAATTCACAAAAGGGAAAATTAACAAAAAAAATCAGACCTTTTATATTTCTGCTTGTTTAATGAATCGGCACATCAATCGCGTGCAAATTCCACTCGCTGATTTTGCCTCACCCTCATTGTTTTGACAGGGCTGAATTAGCCTAAAGGAGCGCGCCAGGTGTAATTAGCGATCGATTCGGAAAAAAAGGAAAACACACACACTACTCTCTCTATCTCTCTCTTTATTTATTTTTTTCTGTTCTCTGCCTTCTCCATTAACCGCGTCTGTGACGTCACAAAGCGATTAACGTTTCTTATTGGTCCCGCGAGCAGATGGAGGAGTCCTAATGAGCTGGCTCGTGGAGAGAAAGAGCAGGCTTGACACCTCGGCTGGACCGTAAACGTGAATATAGGCTACCTCGCGCAGCCAGGACTCATCCGCCTATCAGACCGAACCGTGGCCGCGGGAGACGGCCGTCTGCCTCCGGGTTCCCCTTCTCTTCCCCTCCGCCTTCACCTTCTCCTCCTCTTCCTCCCTGACTTTTTTTTCTGACTGCATGTTCAGCCACACTGCCTCCCTCTGCATCTTCACTTTGGCCCCGCCGCAGCCCGGGCGAGCATGGACAGTCGAGTCCTCGAGCATCCTCACGCCCAGTTCGGAGGCTCCTTGGGCGGGCTGGTCGGCTTCCCATACCCGCTCGGCCCCCATCACCACCACCACCACCACCACCAGCACGTCTACGAGCTCACCAGCGGGCACCAGCTGCAGTCTGCGGCCGCTGTCCCCTTCTCTATAGACGGATTACTTAACGGCTCGTGCTCTGCCTCTGTGGTCAACTCCAGCCCACTGCTCTCACCAGACAGCCAGCAGTTCAAACTCTCAGGTAGGCTGAACAATCATTTTTTTGTCTAACGTCTGAAAAATAGTCTAGATCAGCTGGAAAATAGTACATTATGATACCAAGTGTAATGCAAGCAGCTTAATTAATGGGGAGCAAGGGAATTTTAAGTTATTTAATTAAGGGCACATTTTTACAATTTTATGGCTGTTTTTTGAACGACAGTCTGTGGTAAAAGAATTCATTGTTTAAAAGTTTGGTAGCTAAATTGATTTATTGAGAAGAAAATTAATTTTAAGCGAAATGATCATTTTAACTATGTTACTTAAAACAAAGCACTGGAGGTTTCAATAAAGAAGCACCTTGTGTGTAATCTTAATTTAAATGATTTACTGATTCTTTCGGATTAGTTACAATGTTTTGTTCCCGGTTATTTGGTATGTTTAAAATAGAAAATATGTATGCATGATTCTTCAAGGCCCTAGTTTAATGACATTTTAGCTTAAGATAGCCTATCACAAATTGTAGAACAAATCAGTGAAACAAAGGTAGGCATATTGGTCAGTTAGATAATTAACTGTGCTAAAGCCAATTCTGCCGTGACACTCTCTTATCTCTCTCTCACACACAAACACAAATACACACATACACACTTCGACAGATTCAGGGGACCTGGATAAGGACAGTCCCGGTTGTAAACGGAGACGCACGAGGACGAATTTTACCGGGTGGCAGCTGGAGGAGCTCGAGAAGGCTTTCAACGAGAGTCACTATCCGGATGTGTTCATGCGTGAGGCGCTCGCGCTCAGGCTTGACCTCGTGGAGTCCAGGGTTCAGGTAGGCCTAAATCTATACAAAATAATATTTAAAGTAAATTATTTCCTCAGCTGTTGGGAGTAAAATGCAGCTTTAAATTTTTTCGATATTTTAGAAATAGAAACTTTAATATTTGTATCCATATTTCAGATGTATAGAAATACACAGGGTTGTTTTTGTGTGGTGATGACCCTTGGAGACCTGTCCCAGTGCACTGACATCGCTATTTGTCAATTATCAAAGCATCAATAAAGGCTCTTTTGAATTATGCATGGAGCCAACCTATTGATTTATAGGTTAATAAAAACAAGGCTATTTACTAAACCAAGGAGTGAAAATGATAACGAGTAGACAATTCTTTATTATCAAATTAATGATATAAATTGTATGCTTATGTTCTGAATATTTTTTTTTACTTTTAGGTGCTACAGCACAAGATAAAGCATAAGATATTATTCTTACTAACGTAGAATTAATCATCCCTTCATCATTATTATGCTTAAAGAAATGCATTAATATTTTTACTAGCCTTCTAATTGCTTAAGATGCTTTTGTAGTGGAATAGTAGAATTAAATCAATAACAGTTATGATGATAAAGGCCCTATTGTAACTTATGATCCTGTTGTTGTTGTTTTTTATCTGAAAAATGGATGTAAAGCTAAGCATGACAAATCAATCTTTAACATAGGCCTATTAATAGATTGACTTTGTTTGATAATTATTTATTTAAAAATAATAACATAATAGACATATCGAGTTTCAGCCCATTTGTTAAGTGTGTTAAAGCAGCTGTTTCTGTTTAAGATAGTCTGTGTAATTTAAGATATGTATTCTAAATGATCCACATGCTCGTCTCATGCCTGGCTGCCTGCCGTGAAGGCGCCACAGACGCTTCTGTATGTTGTTTGGGGATTTCGCTCCTAAACCTCAGATTATTGTTCCCTCAAGCTGCTTAACGCTCCTTTATCAGCGGGTTTGCGGGGGAAAGATATAACCAACATTAACAATTCATAAGAAGCTTCTTTTGTCGCACATGGTGTTGCTGTCCCGTCCGCATTATTCAATGTTCGTCGATCCTCCTGCTGCATGCTAAACTCCTGCCGTTATCAACGCCCAACATGCGGCCCTGAGCGCACCCAAAGGCCGGGCACGAGTGCTCTCAGGCGGGGGAAGCTCCCTCTGTTGGCTCGGTTTTAAGCCCCATAAGAGCGCTGTTCTGGGTGTGAAAGGATACACATGCGGGATATGGCTGAAGCTACGGTGCAATTACAGATAATTGGCGGACAGACTCATTGGTAATTAACACCAGCACATGTGTGCATCTGCTGCTCCACCTTTGTGACCTCTTAACCTACACTTCTCTTTAGACTATGTGTTTAGATCTGCAGTAAAAACAAACTCAGACAGGCAGGGAAGACAAAGGCTCAATTGTAACAGGGCTTTGTGGAATTTGTTTGGATTTGTGAGGCAATATGATTTTGTCCTTAGCCTCTGATAGCCTTTCATCTATTACATTCATTTATTATCATGAGTGGGAGCTCTGTTTTTCTCTGCAGTTACTAATCAGTGGCTGACACCTCTAATATGCTTCTATAATTTAACTTTCTCCAAGAATCACAAGCTTCATGAAGGAGATGAATAAACAGAGATGTCATCATCCAAGTATAAATAAATGTAATCAAAAATGATTTCATAATTGGCTTCGGACATTATTGTCTACTTAGAGGTGGTATAATGGGATGTTCAACTTTGGGATAGAAGAGTGTGCTGATAAGTCAACACATAAAGTTATGTATTAAGTTGTATCATCTCATTTCCCAACTAACTATACAACTGACAATTATTCTGAATTTTGATTAAGTGCTATTCTTTTATGGTCATAAAGACAGCTATTTGTGAAAAAAAAAATCCCAAGGCTCTCAGTGATGTTGATAATAAGCGGTTTATTCTCCAAAAACTGAAAAAGTAAATTACAGTGATAGAAGCTATTTTTTCTAGTTTTCATTTTCATGGAAAATATTCAAAATAATTTAAATGATTAACAAAGTTGATAAGGATTACTCTTTTGCTACCAACACAGCCATTAACCATATTTTTTATGCAGGAAAACTGACAAATTGCAAAAAAAATTCAAATATTCTAAACAAACACTTGGCATTTAGCAGATTTAGACATAAAGAGGGCGTAACAGTTTAACTGTTGTGTGATTTTTCATTCTGTTTATGGGTCTGTTTAACGTTTTTGTATGTTTGTGTTTTCACAGGTCTGGTTCCAGAACCGCCGTGCCAAATGGAGAAAAAAGGAGAACACAAAGAAAGGTCCTGGGCGGCCTGCTCACAATTCCCACCCGACCACGTGCAGCGGCGAGCCCATGGACCCTGAGGAGATTCGACGCAGGGATCAGGAGCGGGCCGAGAAGAAGAAACGCAAACAGGAGAGGAAGCTGCTGAAGTCCCAAAACAAACTCCTCACAGGGGACAGCTTTCACACGCCTGGAGGCTCCGAGAGCGACAGTGGCGTCTCGCAGTTCAACGACAGCGATCAGCAGTCGTCGAGCGTAAGCGAGACTATTCACATTGAAATGCCAGCAATTAAGGGTGCAGGTGGACACCTGCTGGAATCCAGCTGTGACCAAACACACCACAACTTCAGCCAACTACAAAACCATCAAAACCAAAGAACTGCAGGAGAGTCGGAGCAGGTTTCTCCATGCAGCACGCAAAGCTCCAGCCCTGGAGGCCCGAGGTCCTCTACCCTGCAGAAACGTAACCCTTTCAGCGTGGAGAGCCTCCTCTCTGACACAATGCCGAGACGTAAACCTCTGCTAGACTTCCCCTCACTCCCCAGTCAGAGAACTCTAGTGGGGAAAGGTCACTTTCTGCTTTACCCCATTACCCATCAGCCCTTGGGTTTTCTAGTGCCCCAAACTGCCCTTAAGGCCCCACAGAGTCAGGACAGGCTGGGACAGAGGTGTGTGCCGAGCGAAGGCAGCCCAGCTCCCTCTGACCTCTCTGGCTTTGCCTCTAAGCCTCTAAATTTGGATCATACAGAGCAGAGCATACAGAATCACAACACTCGCATAAGCAATAGAGAGAAAGGAGCAGATGTGGAAGAGTGTGGAGGTAGATTCTCTGTTTCTCCTCCGCCAAACAGTGCATCTCCGGACATGCTGAGCTCCTCACAGTCCAGAGACGTTCGCGTGGAGACGAGACTGAAAGTTCAGACTAACGGCTGCCAATCCTCCGAGCTAAAAGAGAAGAGTACAAGAGAGGAGCGAGTGTCTCCAGACCTCTCCGAGCGTCTCGAGGAAAACACAGACTGTCAAGAAACACCCGGAACAGATGGAGAGGATGTCGATATGGACTAACACTTTGCAAGGAGCAAACATAAACAAAGGACCAGGAACATGGCTTCGACTATAGTCAAACATTCCCAAAGCTCTGCTGAGACATTTGAAAACATATCAGGAAACAGGAGACTTAATTCTCATCTATTTTTTAATCATGATGTGTGATCAATCCAGATGGTCGCAGACAGAAAAACTGTGGCTGTCCTCGTACAAACACCTTTTAGAAGCAGGTTCTTTCACTCTTTTTTGATGAATAACTTGTAAGAAAAAGTCTGCTACAATAAACATCTCACACAACAAAACTCCTCAGATATTGTAAAAATGAGAACATATTTATATGTACACATTTTGATAAATAAAGTTATTGTTTAAATTGAATCCCTGTCTTCCAGGAGCATATTAGAGGGGGACTAGGTGATAAAAGATAGAGGTTTCTGTGTAGTGAACCTTGGATCATGCTGCTGGAGTTTTGTCATGTTGCAGCAGATAAATCCTCTTTTTCCTGTGTGTAGTGAGCAGGAGCTGCAGCTTTAAGTCCGTCTGGCTGTTTGTATTTATTGCTTTAACAAATTTATTCATTTGAAAGGCCGAGCTGGAATGAGGTTAGTGGCCGCGGGCTATAGGACCCTGCGCCTCCTGCTGAGTTTTGATATGAAAGTAATTATTTTCCCACTGGCTGCCGCGCGGGTCTCGAGGCAGTTTTTTCCCCTCCTTCCAGCCCAAAGGGTTATTAGACATTACCGATTTCTAGTGATATGGAATCACATAAACTTCCTACAATAATAGAATTAGCATGAAAGGCAGGGGTGTCAAATTGAAATGGGAAAATAATAGCCTCGCCAGCTGCAGCGTTGATGTGTGCGTGTTTGCAAGCGGGAGGAGCGCGTGAGGGCGCATAGTCTATTGAGCGCGAGGAGGAGGCGGATGAGATGGTGCCTGATTCGTGGGGCGGAATTTTCATGAGCTGCCGCGGTTGTCAGACGGCCCTTGTAGTCGGCTATATTAAGATAGATGTTCGATGATATCCCTCATTGTTCTGTCGCTTATATTGATGTTGCTGCGTTATCGCCCTATTGATCATGTGTCGCACATAATAGGACAGGCGCGCGCCCGTCTGCCTGCGCCTTTTTACAAAAGCGCCCGGGCCCCTCGTCATTTGTTCTAATAGGACTGTGAGTCCCCCTGGGGGAGACAGATAAAGATATAGAGGAGGAAGAGAGAAGGAGAGAGAGGGGGGGCTGATGTTCCAGGCTTGCATTAATAATAATATTTCTGACCAATTGTTGGCTGAGCTCGTAAAAATAAGGAAAGAGAAAGTGAAGAATGGCTGAATTAGGAGCAGAAGAAAAAACTGATTCTTAAATGTCCAGATGTGTGACCCACGTGCACAGGCTGGGTGTGCGCGCGCCACGTTTAAGAAAGAGTGTGTTTAGCTTATGAAGTGTAAACGCCACCAATTCCCCGGAAACTGAAATCCCAATTATTAAAACCATTAATTCTGGCGAGGCAGCGTGCAGAGCAGTCTTGTTGACAGGCCGGCTAAATATCCCTGATCCCTCCCGGTCACCTCGCCTTTATTTGCAAATAAATTGAGGCGGATCCGAGGGACAGAGCTTTACTCTGCTACGCCGACCTAAAATGAATTTCCGTGCCTGAGTCCCTTTAATAATATTTACATAATTTTCGCTCGGTGACTCTGCTATTTGCGCTGAAGGAAGCGGGGGGCTTATAGGAAAATAATTAGACAAGAGCACGACGAGGGAGCGAGAGTGAAAAACAGCACGAGGAGGAGGCGAATGATGGGTTAAGACCCGAGCTCAACACTAAATTCCCAGACAGCTAAAATCAATGAAAGTAATAACCCTATTATTTAATTCATAAGGACATTATTTTCCCATAAGGCCTCAGGAAACGTCCCCTTCGACCGAAACAATCACATTAAATCGTTCATTCCGAGCGCGCTCTGTGAAATTTCTACTTTTATTCTCTTTTTTTTTTTTTGGAGGGCGAAACGCTTCATTATAATCGGTTGGTTTCAAGAGTGTGATTAATTAGAAAAAAACCCAAGTCTGTTACCCTTTCAGGAAGGCCTTGCAGTCAATGAGGAGACAGGAGCCTATAAAAGCCTCCATATGTTTTGAATAATGAGGAAGTATTCAAAATAAACTTAGTTGGCTATTGTCAGTAGGCCTATACTGACAATAGCCATGGACTTTCAACAGGCCATCATGTCATCAGGTGCAACATCTGATCCTTTTCAGGCACTTTAAACCACTTTAGGTTCCAGGCAAAGACATGATGGAAATGATCTTACAGTCCTATTGGAATATTGGCCTATAACCATCCTAAAATAGCTTGCATATTTGCAAAGATTTTTCTTTTTCAAATCTTATAATCAGGGAAATGTTATGTCTATAGACAATGAGAAAGATTACATTCACCCCAACATTCAACTTTGACAAATCACTGACCAAGATCACTTTCAGTTAACCATCATATGATTTTAGACCTTTTTGTACATTGTTTAAGTTTCAGAGACAACAGAAACATAAAACTGCAGTTTACATATCAAAACTATCTGCATAAACCATTTTCCTAAGACCAAGGGGGATAAAGTATTTGTCTTGAACAAAACTATGATCAATATAGTTAACTTGTGTAAAATGAGTAACCACAAAGGCCTATAGATGAAGTTAAGGGGACACAACATGACACCTTGTGTAAACTCAGAGTGCACGAGGGTGATCCACTATACGAGAGGGGGAGAGAGAGGAAGAGGAGGAGAGAAAGGGGATGTTTAGGTGGTACCAACACAAACGAATAGATCAAACCGGACAGAGTTTGGCCCGGTCCAGCCCTCCCGCTGTGTCCGTGCAGCTCATGCATCACACTTTATGAATTCAATTTCAACCGGGAGAAATTTTCAATTTGAGCGCACGATCATTACGGCGTGGGGGGATAGCGTAAATTGTTTTTGCTCTATTATGCATTCGGACGCCATCATTTTTCTTTCTAATTACCGAGGTGTCAGCGCGGCCTGTCACCCGGGCGCTGATTTTCAATTTAACTGATCATCATACATTCATTTTCCCATTTGATAAATCTGCTATCTAGACGCGCCCGCCATGCCCGGAATATTAAGCGGCGCTGGGGCGCGGTAATAGGGGGATGTGTATGCGGCAATGAGCGCGGATCAGCCAGCTAATTTAGCACCTTCCACATTCCCCGTCTCCATCCCCCATTTCCATTTCTCAAGAGGAGGCAAGAAAAAGAGAGTAGAGGAAAGGAGAGAAGAGAGGGAGAGAGTGCAATGGCTGTCCAATCTCCAGGAGCGAAGAAAAAAAACATCCCGGAGGTTAGAAAGAATCAAAGAAATAATATGAGAAGAATAGAAAGTCCTCCAATACGCACGCGTCATATTAAGACGCAATTTAGAAGCAAGATTAATTAACGTTAATTGAGTTCTTCAAGACGTGATATTCTTATTTAATAGAAACACATTTGCACAATTAATTATCAACTTAATTTCGAGGAGCTATTAGGCTACAACCCCCCCTCCCCTCCCCCCCCTCCCCAACCACCACCTCGGCTCTATGACTTGCATTACCTCCCCTCTTGCACATAAATGAGCAGCTTTTGTCACTGAGGTTCAGTCGTTTGATCGGAGTGAACAGGCCTGCTGCCAACATCACACACTGGAGATCCAGTTAGACTTGCACAAGTTAAAACCAGAGATATTCAGATATACTGTACAGTGTGTCTGAACCAAACAGCAGAATACACCTTGCACTAACATCCTCACAACACTGAGTTTGTTTCATGATGTGTTTTTTGTTTTTGTAATGTAGAGACTCATGCAGATATAAAGACCTAAATATAGCCTACTTCAAGATTTTGTTGTTTAGGCCCTTAAGATTCACAAACTCACAATCACTTTTTGGCAGGGTTGAATTAGAACTGGAAAGCACATTGTACCTTGTTTTAGTGAAATTTGCTTAACTCACACATTTTAAAGACCATGAGATGCAGATGAAGCTCTGGAAAAGTGGACCTTAATCAATTATCAAACTTTTATCAAATCAGAAGCATGATCACTAAATGTTTAAAACGTTACATTTACTTGTAAAGTATTGCTTATCAACATGATATTAAATCACATGATTTGGAAATCAAACAGCATATTAGGATATCTGAGCTTGTTACATCTTTTTTTAGATTTGCTTGGATTTCTCTTTTCTGAATTTTTCAAGCAACAGAAAATTAAAGATCTTAAAAAATGTTTTAACAAAGCCTTGAGGACATTTTTAGATTATTCATGACCACTGTTATGTACACATTGTGTTTTTAGTCAGAACAAAGAAGTAGGCTAACATGTTCAAATTAGTGCTGTCAAACGATTAATTTAAAAATCCTATTAATTGTTGAATTTAAATATTTAATCGGGATAAATAACATTTTTAATCCCATGTTTGATATTCCATTATTTTGCTTTTCAAAACAGTGTTTGCTAAAGCCTACTTTGCTGATATTTTGAACTTGTGTACTCAAGCTAAGGCTGTTTTACTTACTGTTTTGAGATGGCTAAAGGGAAACAGCTAATTGTAAAGTGTTTGATGTCACAAGGTGGATAGCCTACTTTTGACTTGTTAACTGAGCTGTCTGAGAGTATTAGAAATGTCCATTGCAGCTTGTAAACACAACATTTAAACTGGGGACCTCCTCCTGGGCTTAATGCCACCAGAAGTGCATATCCACTTTATGTTTAGATGGCAAAGCTGATAAGTTAGCATATAGCTCACATAAGCTAACTGCAGGTGTTTTGCACCTGCCTGTCCAACATAAAGCAGGCCAACTGAACTCTATGTCCGCAGGTGAAAGCCAACCCAAGGTTACCCATTTGGAACAAGCTTTATCTGTGTGGCGTTTCAAATCACTTTTCTATGTTCTCTTCTTTACCCGCCACAAACTCACCCGCACACTGTGATTGGCCGAGGGAAATGCATCCCACATGTCCCCAGTCAACCACATAAAATCTTAAAATACAAGCAGAGAACAAGGTCTCTGCAGACAGTCACAAACACACTATGGAGGCAACATTTGTACAAGTCTATATTTTATTTTTTTAGACAGACAGACAGACAGACAGACAGACAGACAGACAGACACTCAATAGAATAACACAGTACTTGATTAGCCTATTGCGATTTAAAGAATGGGATAGTGATTTTCACATCTCAGTCATCAAGCTAACAGCACTAACTAATGAGTTGAACTCTTTGTCTTTAAGTTACTTTTAGTCTAATCTGTTTTCTTACAAAGCGTGTTTTTCTTGATGCTGACACACACCGTAATAAGCCCACCTTGTTTAAATGCCAATAAGGCTACAGTCAGGCTCAGTGTGTGTGTGTGTGTGTGTGTGTGTGTGTGTGTGTGTGTGTGTGTGTGTGTGTGCGTGCGTGCGTGCGTGCAGTGTAATGAACGTTTATGGGCACAAAGCAGCTTTGGTTTTGTCGTGCTCTTTGTTTCATTAGCCCAGTGGTTGTAATAAATGCCAACGAGCCAACGGGATAGATTTTAATTAAGTCAGTGAGAGATGAGTGGAGTGACACAGAAAAAAGAGGAGGGGGGCATGGAGGTGGAGGGGGGACAGCTTTTCAATAAATCGGTTCGCTCAGGGGTTAGTCGGTGATTTCCTCGGTAAAGTGTTGCAGGGCCGAGCAGGACTCGCAGTAATTTGGTTGATAAATCAGCGGCGTTAGGGGCATGCAGCTCGCCGCGCTGCCGGTTGGTTCCGCGTGTGATTTATGTGTTACCCGGGGTCGTACACACGCTCGTGACAGTCCAAGATGCATTAACCAGCAGCCTCGCGCGCGCCTAATCAGCGGGTATTGCGCACACACCAATCCAAAAAGAAAAAAAAGAATCCTCACTCACCACCTCTCCCCCCGACTCTCTACTGTGCCCTCCCTGAGGTGTCGCATCGATTCAGCATCAGAGAGTTAAACACACACTCGCATGAACAGATAGTGTGTGTTATTCATCTGTACTGTATGAGACAAAGTGTTTAATACAGGTCTGGCACCAGCTGATTGGGGTTAACTGAAGCACGGAAGTGATAGACACTTGTCCAGACAAAAGATTCAAGCAACACAACTTACCAACACAATTTCATCACAATAGTGGTCAATACTAAATATATATGTTTCATGGTTGTGTAACTGCTGGACATAACTTAATAAATGATCTACACTGGACCTACAGTAGAAGTGGAGCAAGATTCTTAAGAAAATAATTAAAAGAAAAACATCTATGGGATACAAAATCTGTTTTGAAAATTAGACTGAAGAATGAAATTATAAATATGCTGCCTATTCAGTATCACTATACAGCACAGGCCCAGATTGCCAAAGTATTCAGAGAACTGTGGAGTCAAAAAAATGGGATTATGGTTTCAATGATGTGCAAGCAGCATATTTAGTTGACCAATATTTATTTAAACTTTACAATGATGTAATAATTTTATTGTGATTATCACAATACCAGAACTAGAAACTTGAACACTATTCTAAAACATGCAACATCTGCTTTGCTAGATAGCATGCATGTCTGTTTCCATTTCTGTCTGCAGGATATATGAAAATAACTTTAAGAAAATAACATCTCCACTGATCATTCTGAGGGTAGTGTTCAGAAAAGTACTAAAAAGAATAAAAAGAAGTGTCTTGACTCATGAACACATTTATCAAGACAGTAAGGTTTATTTGCAAAGGCACACATTGTGTGCTTTGACTTAGAGTGAGAGACTCAGTGTTAGAGATGGAGGAAAATACAGTTTTATTCTGTAGCCTGTGACAAAAAAATTGTGCGTTCCAAATAATGACACTCCCACAGGTAGGTGTTTGTTCTGCCCTCTGAGCCTGCCTTCTCACTGTAAACAATAGGGCATGGAGCAAGAGCCACCCAGGGCCTTCGAGAGGGATGGGGTCTCTCACATTTAAAGCGACACAGAAACTGTATGTTCTAAACCGCGTTGACATAAGCCCCGTTTCCACACAGCAGTCCGGTACGGATCAGTACAGTTTGGTACGGTTTGGTGCGATTAAGCCTGATCCTGTTTGTGATTCCACGGCCAAGCGTGCCCTATTTTGTAGGCGGCGTGTAAGCCGGATGCTGATAGTCGATACTGAATAGCATCTAACTGCTAACTAATAAATTCCACAAAGGAGGAAAACGTGACACAAACAAAATGGAACAACAAATGAGGGAAACAATTGGCAGAAACCTCCAACACCATCATTGGTACATTTGATACAATGGAGGTTTAAAAACACACAGGAACAAATAATGTCAAAAGTGTCTAAAATTTAAACAAACTGCCATCTAACAATACCCAAATGTCCGCATGTGTACACACTTTGCAGTTTTTCTTCTTCATGGCCTACAGCTGCTGCAAAACCCTTTCTCAAGATTTTTTCGAATAACATAATGGAGCTCAAGGCAGACAGCTATACCTCCAACGAGACTGATGGTGTTGAAGGGTTCGGCCAATTGTTTACCTCAACCCAGAGTTCCCATGCTTGTAGTGATATTGCAAGATCATACAGTCTTGAAGAAACTACCGATCTTCTCAATGTCTAAATTTGCACAAATATATTGGCAATGCTAGTTTGCCTGAGGAAACAATGCAATTTTTGTAGTTAAAAAAATATTTAACCAATATTGGGTGGATAATAACAAGTATCGATAACATTTTTATCATCACATGTATGTTTCAAATATCGGCATCGTAACAACCACAGAAGGCAGACTTGAGAATATGTGAACCTATCCTACAAAAGATGGCTCTTCATGCATAAACAGTGTCAAATCTGCAAGCATGGATACAATGTCAAACACATGTTCCTGTCTTTATCAGAAAAACAACCAAGAAAAGATCAATATAATATTGTATAGAGGCTACAAAACATGTGGATAGGTTCTCCTGAAAAGAAAAAAACAGAAATTGAACTTCAAGCATGTCACTCCTTCTGCTCACAAAGACAAAGTCTCCCCGCAAATCTTACAGAGCATGACATGACTGAGAAGATTTGATTTTATTGCTTCATGTTGTTTTTGTTAAAGTCCGAGTTTACAGAAAAAGTACAACATTTTACACAAAAGGATTGTGTATGCTCCCATTTGCATGTTATCCGTTGCAGGCTACAGAATGTGTGGATACCTTCACTACACTTATACCCTGTAATATGAAAGCACGTTTGCTCGGGCTGTGTTGCCATTGAAAACAGATGAAATGGAAGGCCACCTGATCTACACATATCACACAATCATTACATTTAGATCTTTTCTCTCATTAAAAAAAAAAAAAAGTGCACTGGTGAGAGAAGAGGGTTGGGGTTTTACAAAGATAGACACACTGGGCCTCCCTGTATGTTTCTTCCAAATTACATTAATTTAAAAATAATATGAGATAAGGCCATTATCTTTTTTTGTTTCCAGTTATATTCTTATTCTTATTTAACTATTTAACTTCATCTGGTGCGGATCCTTTTTTGATTACACCGTGATGTACATAGTTTTTAATGAGAGTGCTGTCTGCACTAGTGATGTAAGCTGATGGACCCATTTGTGAAGTTAATCTTGTTTCCACTACTGACGTTCCTTAATAAAATGTAATTAAATCAGTAACTTCAGCAATATATGTTATTTGACGTTCAGTCTGCATTCTGTTGGAATGGATTTTAATTTGGGCATTATTAACATCTCTAAACTTTCTATCTCTTTCTTATTAACTTTTTAAACTAGTAGGAGTTCTGTGTGTGTGGACACAGCCCTGCAGTTCCTTGCCCATACAGTATATAAGCATGAAAGTGGCATTTGTTTATGCTCATTAGAAAAAAAACAGGCTCAAGTGTACAACTAAGGAGGACATGACATCCATCAATAAGAACACAGGTGGAAAGAATTCTACTGTTTCAGAAACCATTATGAAACTGACTCACTTCTTTATGATCAAATTTAAGAAAAGTCTCAAGAAGATATTGGTGAATGGGATCCACTGATAGGGAGATTTAAGAATGTAATATTTGTCCAATTTAAATCTGTTTACTGAAACCTGCAGCTGAACTCCATGCTGCAGACAGAGAGAGGCCTCTTAGCTGAGGACTGAGGCTGCAAAATTCCGACAAGCTTAAAATAAACCAATGCAAGTTTTAATGGGCATTGCTGTATAAGGATAAATACTACATTTTAAGATTGAATTCAGTGAAAGGAAGCTGGCGTGCTCACTGTGTGTCGTTTAATACTCGTTGATACAAGGTGCTCTGGGGTGGGTTGTCTTTGTTTCTGCGATTTAAAATATGATTCATGATGAACCACAGTCTCTTTAACATATAAAGAGAGCTAATGATCTGATGGGCGAACATGACTGTACATTATTAGCGGGATCCCTTTGGTACTGCATGTTTCTTGTTTGTATGGAAAAAACTTTTGTAGTTGATGTTAGTGACCTAAAAAAAAAAGTAAATAATGTAACATGTCAAATATGCACCTGCATAGTTTTTCTTTTTAAAATTACACAAAATTACCTGGCAATTGTCTTTTTGGTCTTATTTATTTTTGTAGCCTGCAGCCCCTTCTTCCTTTGGTTTTGGTCCCTCCTCAGCCCTGTTGTACGAGGTGTAGGGGAGGTGGGTGTCCATTGTTATGCTTAAGTTTTTTTATGTCTATCCATCCCATTATTTGTTCAAACATTTTGTATGTTTTTATATCCCAGAATTATTTTATTTAAATATCCCATATATTGTTATTTTATTAGCCATAAAACATATCTCGCCATTCACAGCAGGTTGATTTATAATTAACTATCTGCTTAAGGTTTATAATTTCATCACCTGTTAAGTGCAAATTGAGACTATTTTTTACATCTTTGAATAGCAAAGAGAGCATTACTATTTGCTGTTGAAGGGAAGCCTCTTCAACTCAAAGAGACAAACTGCCTTCGAGAATCCCAAGAAACGCCTGGCTCATTAAGAGAAATTATCATCTACGGATGAATAGATACATACCTTTATTCCTCCTGAAAGCCAAAGAGGATTGAATAACAGATAAGGTGACAGCTATAAAAAATGTTCACCACACTGTGCAGCAATTTCAATCACACAGGTCAGCAGACTGTGGCTTCACTTTTTTTTCACAGACTCAGTTACAGCAGCCATAGTTACAGATGTGTGTGCCTGCTCTGTTAATAAACACACAACCTGCATAGAGTGTGAAATCAGACCAAGATGTGCTAAAGCATTGTTTGTGATATTGATATTTATTATCCAGTGGCTTCAATAGTGTTGAGTTTTTAGGGTTATTTGGACGTTATATTCGTATATAAACTTCCTCTTGGTAATTCAGAGACATGTCCCACATTGTTTCCAAAAATATAGTGTTTGTCCCACATTTGGCCTGTGTGCTCCTTATCACCCAAGATCCATCATATGACACAGCTGTCACCATTTGTCTTTGTCAGAAGACACTCCAGAATGCAGAGGATTTTATACATTTCAAAAGCCCCCATGCCATGGTTAAAGTCATCATTATTGTAGAGATAGCACCACCGCTTAGCTGGATTTATATTTTAGGTTTTATTGTTGATGTGAAGATGTAAAAGCTGTGTAAATGTCAAATAGCATAAGACTGATAGTAAATCCTAACAATATCACACTTTTGTACACAAGTGCACAATCTTTTCCACTTGCATTGAAGCTATGCCATCGAGTAAACATGGGAGAAGATGAACAGAGCAGAAAAATGCTGTTCGGTACAAACTTAAATTTACCAGAATGGCCCTTTAGGATGCATATCAGAGATTTTTTTTTTGTATCAACGTCTCTCACTTCCTGTCTGTATCTTACTTTAGCATAAATGCACACACATAATCGAAAGAAAACCTCCATGACCTCTGGTGTTTTCTAAACTCAGGGCAAATACAAGACATTTCTGGGTGTTTTGTCAGTACATTTCCAGTACACAATATCATGCATCCTAAATTGAAAACTGTAATTTCTGACAACCTTATTTAAATGACCAGTAATGAAAAGTGCAAAAACCCTACTGATAGCAATATCTTATAGTGGATGCACCAATCAATACACACATCCATGAACATGAACACCTCAGAAAATTGATTCAAAGGTTTGCCACAAGGTTAGTCTTAAATTATGTCATAACGTGTTATTTGGTTAAATGTCTCCAATTGGTTCATGTGTTTTCTTTGATGAATAGGATAACGTGAATAAAAAGCTGTTAACTTGAGACTAAGCATTGAAATTTAACAGAATCCTTTCTGTGGAGTAGTGTGCTGTGATGCCAGTAAGGCACAGGGTAGGGATAGTCATGTACCAAATCCCAGAGGCTGGTAATCCCTGAATTTTAAAAGAGTTTTGAACAGGCAACTAAAGCCACCCTTAAGCAGAGTCTCCAGATGCTACTGTTTGTAAATCTGCCAGTGGGAAAACATTATGGATGTCTATAGAAATTACAAAAGACTTAAAATCTCATCAACAGAGAGAGCAGGACAAACAGAGATTTGCCTACACCTTGTGGAAAAGTCTGCTCTTGCTAAAGGAGCCCAAGCTTTTCCATATTTCCAAAAGGGTGGTAAATCTATTAAAGCAAAGAATTAAATACTTCATCTGGCAGATCCCAGTTTGCACATGCCAGGAGTTTGTATTATAAACGCACCGCTAGTTGAAACTTTTGTTTTACTCATGTGCGCTAATCTCCTCCCTATCCTGCTCAAAAAATAATTTTGGAAGACTTTTTCATGTTTATTTAATAAACGCCCAGAGTGCAAATTGTGACTTTGTGTGTCGAGAATTAATGGGAAAAGCCCCGACTGTTAAATCGTAAAATTTGACTGAGAAAGTTCCCATGTAATGCATATCAAACATTTATTAAAGCCACAGAGAATAATTGAATTGTTCTGCCAGTCTAGGTCTTATTTGTTTAACTAAATTCTTTGGCTGTTGAAGTGTGATACAAGATTTATTGCAAATTCCATTTAAGACACACAGGTATATCTGTCTTTTGTGTGTTTGTGCGTCTCCAATGCACATAGAAAATCATTTTTTTCATCCCCTCTCGTCTCCCTATCTGAGCCCCAGCTCTGTCACTGCTTATCCACATCTTCACTGGTTATCTGCATCAAGCCCCTCAGTGAGATTTCAACCACTGTGACATGCAGCTAAAGCAGAGGCTGTCACTCAGCCATGCCACAGTGATTGAAATCAGAGACGGAAAAAGGGAAGAGCAAACCAAAAGGGAGAAGGGGAGGCAAAGTTAATATAATATTATTTTTGACCCCTTGTGGCAGCGTGGATTTACATTAAGTGTATAGAAAGTAAATGCATTATATCGGATCCTTCAGCTAATGTAAATGTCAGCTGAAAAAGAAAAAGAAATGCACAGGGAGAAGGTCTGCACTAACTTACTGGACACATAATAAAGCTTAAAATGTCAGCTTTCAATATGTACATTGCACAAACACACACTCGTGTAAGTGTGTGTGTGTGTGTGTGTGTGTGTGTGTGTGTGTTTAAAATTAACTATACTCTTTTCTTAAACTGTATCCTGCAGGCAACTGAAAGGCAACTGTCCTGGCTCCAAAAGCAAGTCAGTCCCTATTGGGCCCCAAATTGAAATGCCCAACATGACAGAAATAAATATGTTTACAGCCTAGTAGACTTATTACAAAACCCACTTTTTTAGTTTCTATAGAATTGTTATTTAGTCATGAGAACGGTATAGGTGTTACATGTTGTATAACTCATCTGCTTGAATCATATCAAGGCTTAAACTTTGTTTACAGCTTCTTTGATTGAGACTGGGTCATGGTAATAGCTAAAAATGCTGATCTTGAGGTTTCAAAAAAGCAATCAAAAAAATCAACGAGGTATATTACCATGGCTGTTTCCATGTAGTACAGTTGATGCAGTCGTACTAAATTCTGATTAAAAAACATTAAAGCCAGATGTAGACATATGAGGAAGCGACTCTAGAAGGGCGTTGATGCTGAGGGAAGCAAATATCACAAAAAGGGACACTGCAAAATAAAGCAGGTCAACCTGCGGTGTACATGACATCACAGAGACACAAATAGAGTGGAAAGGTACTGGGGTTCTCCACAGACAGACACAGTCTAAAATCAGAACTTAGTTCATTATGGCTGTTGAACCCTGGTGTATCTGCCTCATCATTTGGTCATGAACCAACAAGAGAAAAAAAAGGAACATGGAAACAGATTGTGATCATCTTTAGAGACCTGCTGAAAAAAATATGTGGACCATTTTCTTTCTTTCTTTTTTAAACTATTTAACCAGGTTGGAATATTGTGGTTTCCCCTGCAACTGAAGAAGTTCATGTCACATGTGCCAAGGAAACGCTTAATAACAGCAGATACATTAACAGGGGCTCCTGTGAAACATGCCTTCACACGGGAGGAGACAGACAATAAGGCAAATGTTGGAGTGTTTGAGGACACAGTTATCCAAAGCCTCCAACAGAAGCAAGAATTAAATTGATTCAAGAGAAACATAAAGATTAACCCTGTGTCTGTGCAGAGCCAATTAACTACCTGATAACTAGCTGTATGAGAAAAAAGGTGTCAATGACCTTCATGATCGTCACAAGGTGTTGTCAAGTGCAGGGCAAGGCCCGCCAGTCTGTTAGATGGTCTGTAAAGATCAGATGGTTGGCTGAGAACTTTAACACCTATTCACAGCACAAGGCTAAACAGAGGGAACCATTGCTGAGTGTTTAAGAGATACCCTGGCAAAGGGTCTTGTACTTGTGGGAAAAAAGAACTACCTGCTTGTTGGGGATTACTTTTCTCCCTATACTGAGTTAGCCCATCTCAACGTAGCCACAGCCAACAGTCATTGCTGCTCAAATGCAGATGTCATGGACTACCAGACACAAATATGTTTGACAACGGCCTGCAATGCAGCTTTGACCTCTTTAAAGACTTTGCCACAGAGTTCGGTTTTACGCATGTTACCAGTAGCCCGAGGTACCCACAGGAAAATAGGTAGGCATAGCATGCAGCAGCAACGGTAAGTGATGACATGCCACATCACATCTGTATAAAGCGGCTTCTCCTCTGCTTCTTCTTCTCATGAAAAGACAGCTGCATACCACCATACCTCAGTTTTCGGCATCTTTGCTCCCTCACTCCAAACATCAGGAAATTCAGGTAGTCAGAAAAGCTGGTAAAAGAGAACCAACAAAACAACACTACTTCCTCTATCACTGCAGTGTGACCATATAGACACAAGGGCCTGATTCGACTAAAGCCTGGAAAGACTCCCAAATTACCTACCCGTACCTACTTTTTGGTACCCTTCTGTTGGGGTGCAAAGTATATATCGATCCGACCCTAAAAGGTGGAGCTAAACACTACAGTCTGTTGATTTGTTGAAAGAATCGTCACTTCCTGTGTGACAGAGGCAAACACACCCGCCATGGTTAAATACCCAGTCAATTGTTTTTTAGTCTGTATTTTTCCTCGCGGCACACAGCCTTCTCTAAAACAAAGCTTAATTGTGTTTTGTTATAAAGAGCCACAAGACAATGACAAAGTAGATGAATTGCTTGATGTCCTCCATCGTTTTTCTCCTTTGTTGAATTTAGTAGCGGGTTAGCTGTTAGCAATTAGCTGCTATCATATGACGCTATTACGTAGCTGACACAGCTATCAGCAGCCAGCTTCCACGCCGCCTAACAAATAGGGCACGTTTGAAAACCATACCAAACTGTACTGAAATGTGGTACCAATAAAGGATGTTGCCTCAGAGAAGGGTTCTTACTTAAAGTTGGTGCAACTTCCCGTTGTACAGAATACACAAAAAATGTGCAAAATGTGCAAAAAATGTACTCATGGATCTCTGTCTCTTCCTTGTCAACATCACACACAATTAGAAATTATCAAATAAAGTCCAAATTCTGTCATTTTGGACAAATCTTGCCAAATAACAGGAAGTTTGTGTAGGTCTTTTACATGTGGTTCAATGTGCTTCAAATTTTATATATGACCATTCTCCATCCCTGAAAACATCTATATGCCATTTTTTCACCAAATCTGTATAATATCACCTTGGGGAAAGATGCAGCATCCACTATGGGATACAATGTTAGATCTGCTCCAAATTTCACAGGTGTGATCTGCTATACATTCTTTTTGGTCATACATGGTCACTTTTAGTGGAAACAAAGTTTCACATATAGAGTGTCAGATTGGCTTCATATTTTGCATGTTTGATATATGTACTCTTCCGAATTAACTTACGTTTTATGGACTGGTCACAGCCAAAGTGCCACCAACTGGTAAAAAGCAGTACCTCCAAGGTGCAGTTTGTGTTAATTAACATATGCAGACAGTCACAGCTTGAACATACAGTATATACATCTGGGTTATAGTAATGGTAGCATTGAATGGTGCATCGTAAAACATATTGCTGCAATTGCATTGCCTCTATAGGCTGCAACACATCCCATCTTGGACAAAGATGCGAGGGGCCAGTTCATCGCAATTTTTGGCTTTGATTCTGTTTAAAACAGATCTGGATTTAGACACTTCTTGAATTACTATGGAAAAATGTATGTATTTGGACTACCCGCATAACTACTGCAAACTGATTGAACTTTGAGTAAAATGACATATTGCCATAGCCCAACACTGATTAAACCAAAATTGACAGTTAGTCTCCCACACACAAACACATACGCACACACACACTAGAACTTAGTGTTTTAGTCAGCTAAGTTTCACACATTGACTGGAGGTGTCCTTGCTTTCTACTGGTGTAATTATCACTCGGGGAAAAGTGTTTCATTAGGAAAGCTCCACTTACAGACACATTACTCACAGAGGGCTGGACACAGACACCCTGGACAGCATGCACACTCACACACACAAAAACACACAAACCAGGCTTTATTGTATCACCCCTTGTTGTCCTCAGTCCAATCTGTTTTTCTGGACTTCTTCACACCTCTTTGATTTTAATGTCTTTAACTCAAATCTTCTTTTTCCCCTGTCAGTTGTTAAGTCAGACAGAGTTTATAAATGGCCACCAACCAATTAAATTCAACAAAGATAGATTTTCTTCATCCACGTACCTTAACTTGCAAATAATTTGTAAACTTGACTTCATTTAACCGGTTTGGTAAAAAGACATTGAACATTTTGAAATGTAAATGTTGATTGAACTTTCAGTTAAACTTGCCTAAGGAGCTCAATTTTCCCTAGTTTGAAGTTATGCCTCCTTCATCACCCCCTTGTCTGTTTTGAACCCAACACATCATCCTCCTATCTGTGTGTACTTCCTCCTTCCCTCACTCCCCCCGCTGCCCTTTATCTTGCCTGAGAGGCCTGTAGGTCTGCGGGTTAATGAGTCGTGAAGTGTGAAAACTTCCTGAGACTCAACCAGAGCTAAATGCTGTTTCCAGATGTCTGGATGTCTGCTTGAGATGAGTTTAGAGAGGTGTGGGTGGGGCAGGTTGAAGGGGGGTATTAAGCCCCATGTCCACACAGCAGTCCGGTACGGATCAGTACAGTTTGGTACGGTTTGGTTCAATTAAGTTCGATCCCGTTTGCTTTTCCACAGCCACCCGTGTCCTATTTGGTAGGCGGCGTGTAAGCCAGATGACAAGAGCCGCTATGTAAATAGCATCACATGATAGCAGCTAACCGCTAACATGTGACTCTTTATTACAAGAACTCAACCAAGCTTTGTTTCAGAGAAGGCTGTGTGCGGCGTGGAGAAATACAGACGTAAACATTCACTGTGTGTTACAGTCAATGGTGTTTAAAAACGGCGGAGTTTTGTTTGCCGACGTAACATGGGAAGTGACGATTCTTTCAACCAATCAACAGACTGCAGTGTTTAGCTCCACCTTTTCGGGTTGGCTCCACATTCTTGGCACCCCAACAGAAGGGTCCCAAAAAGTGGGACGGTACGGATCGGTTATCTGGGAATCTTTCCCGGGATTAGTCTACGGAAACGCCGCAAAATGTGTGCCGTACGGAGACGAACCAAGCCGGACCGCTCAGTGGAAACGGGGCTTTAGAAAGAGGAGAGAAGTGAAAAAGAAAAAAAAAATGTTACACAGGACACAGGCTAAAATACATGTTAAAAGAAATTATTATTGAACTGTAACAAACTCTCAACTGGTCATTAAAATGTTTTTGAACATCAAGCCATGTAAATGTCATGAACCCTGCAGGTGACCGATAGAGGAGATTGAGTGTAGTTGTGTGTGATGGTGCTCCCTTTAGCTTTTTTTTCAATGGTTATGGTACAATGGTTAAAGGATCATTTTGTCTTTACTAGATTTACAACTGATGAAAAAAATTTTTTTAACCAAAGTTAAAGAAATGCAACACAAGGATCTGTGTTTAAATAACATTTAATAATATCCATTCAAACATTAAATGGGTCACATGATTATCCCCAAATATAGATGTTTGCGGGGTGTTATATTTAACTCAGAATAATCTATCCTCTATGTGATTATTTATACTTTGTGTTTATTAAGATTTTATATACCGTATTGTAAAACATTCTGATGTAATGTTAATTTTGTATAATTCCATTTTATTGAAAAGAGTAACACCAATTCATAACAAGTGTTATCTTGAGAATCTTTACAGATGACAATAACAATGCTAACATGCTAATTATTGTCATCAGGTATATTATTACTATACTATACTTTACTATAGTATGTCCATGATCTATGTTTAGCACATGCTATCATTTGTCAAGCAGAACTCAACAAAAAGTTAACGTCGCATGCAGCTATGTTATACATCAAAGTAAAGTCAGAGGAACACTAAAGTTCTTTCAAATAATCTTGACTGGTATGAATGTGTAAAATACAGTAGATGTCATGGTGCTGCTAATAAAAAAAAATCACAAGTAAGGTCAACAGGATTTATCCTCTGGGAACAATGAATATTTGTTTAATTTTATGGCAAACCAATGAGTGAGATATTTTAGCCTGGAACAAAGTGGAGGACTGACAGGCCAAGATTTAACTATCCCATGTGCCACAGTATCAACTTGTCCAATAACTGAGTAAAATCTTCAAGAACAAACCTTCTATCTTTAAAATGGAAAACAGAATCACTACTCTGTTCATTTACATCTGATTTATGGAAAATACACACATAGGCACATGCTTTTATGTAAATGCATGCATGTGTGGTCGAGTGTGTGTGTGTGTGTATATATGTGTGTGTGTGTGTCCATAATCTGGCATAAATCAAGACATCTTTTCACCCCCCTCTGTTTCGCTAGCTGCACTAATTATTTATTCTTGGATGGTGTAAAGCTCATACTCAGGCCTCTAAAAACAACTGTGTTCGTGCAAAGTCTAACTCTGTCATATTACATTTTGAATCATTATGATACATCATCTTGGACTTTTGTTCCCTTTGCGTTCATATTTCTTATTACCTCAAGTGGTAATTAGAAAGAAAGATTATTTTGGATTTGACTTCCGGCATTTTGACGTATTCTTCTTGAAGATTTCTGTCCAAACACAGCAGAGATGCTTCGATACTGAGGACATCAACATGAATTAATTAATTTAGTTATTTGAATGTAAACATTGTCATACAATTATACAGTACTATACCTTTAAGTCATTAGGATACGTCAATGTATTATACAATCTATGGCTTGAACTGCTATAGAATTTCTGTAATTACCTAATTAATGTGTAATGTTCATTCACTGTGGCTGATGTCAGTCAGACTTGATACAGTTAAGCTTCATCTAAAGACAAAGGACAGCTGGGAGAGAGTCAACGGCTTTTCCTGCGATCTGTAATGATGTTTGGGAGGACTTGTTGTTCACACCACGATCCTAGATGTCATAGATTAGTCTTGGTGGTTCAATGTGGCACGACCCTGATAATGATAACATCTTTTTGAATATTTGCAGAGCCTTTGGAAGTGTCTGGCAGTTTTGTTTGAACATGACACTGAACCACAAGTGTGATGTTGAATAATGTCTCCTGCAGTATTCATCTGATGTATAAACGTTCATCCACGTGAGCCATCTGAGTCTAAGGAGTCTTATTGTGTGGAGTCAAGTCTTGATAATTTCCTCGACAATCAACAACACACATCTGAAAGAGAAATAAAGTATGAGTTCACAGATACAAATTCAGTGAGAGTGAATTTAAAACCAACTTCAGTGGAAATGTTCCATGGTCTTTTTTTTTTAATGGGGTGTAAAAACAGCATTTACAACATGGGTTTGTATAACTCTGTTTGCACTTATGAATAAATGTTTGTGTTTGCATGTGAGGCTGAATAAAGAGACTCTACACACTCTTCACTGAGTGTGAAGGGGTTAGGAGGGAGAATAAGTTGAAAACAGGGCACAATCAATACCATTTACCCAATAGCCACATACTGTGTGTGTGTGCGCGTGTGTGCATGTGTGTCCTTGTGTGAGCTTGCTTTTGTGTGTTTAACTGAAGTGTGACTGCATTTGACGTGTCAAGTTGAGGAAAAACAACAAATTGCCTCCCAGCACACGCTTTATTGACCAGTACAACACACAAACACAGACACACACAAACACACACGCTTACAGACGCACACGCAAGGATATTGACTGGTTTAAGGAAGAAACAGGTTTAAGGCAATTACAGAAGTGTAGTTTCCGACAGATACATCCCATGATCCTTTCACTGCAGCAAGCTTACTCCCCCTAAAGTGTGACTAAAATCACATTAATGGAGGGGAGTCTGATGAGAAGCTTTATGTAGAACTGCTGCTGTTTAATCGTCAATATCACGACTGCAACAAACTACTAAAAAGTTATTTTCCTGCTCTGTTTAATGGGTCCAGACTGTGTGTCAATTACTGTGTAATTCTAAATGATTGTTGTGAAGAACAAAGATTTTGCTTTTTAATCTCACACTGTTTTTTAAAGCTAAACGTCATTGGTTAATTTGCTATATACGTTTAACCAGATTAATGTTATTATATTCCTTATAGCGTGCAGGTTTGTTAAGAAAAAGGATTCTTCATTTGTTTGAGTAGCAACGTTTCCTTGGGGATGCTATTTTTAAAAGAGCAATATGTATGATATCTACTGAATTGAATCATAATACAACATATGTATATCATCAGATGCGAGGAAACCTGCTATGTTGAATGACTGGGTTACTCTGACAACAATGCAGGAGTCCGAACGTCCTCCTTCTTTTACAATTTCGGTCCAAAATGGTCTGTATTTATTTTGACCAGAGAAGGCAGGTGGTTTTAAGATGCCTCCACACAGCCGATGCCCCTCAGTTTGTCAGATATAAAAGCAGTTACCACGGCAAACCATCAGTTGTTGCAGCAATGAAAGCGGGCAAGTTACTGTTTCAGATAAAACAGATATCTGACCTAAAAAGGTTTAGCATTTTTCTGACGTGCTCCATGACCAGAAACGTGGTAAAAATAAAATAAATATTAGAGATACTCCTAAAAAATTAAAAAAAGGTTAGAACACAGAACGGTTTCAAAATACAGAATTGGTTAAACACCAGAGCTTCCGTGTCTGCGATGGCAACAAGGAAGGGTTTGGGGAGAGCTCTCTCCAATGTTATAAATTTGCTTCCATAATCAAAAATGCTATAATATCAGTGTTTTGAAGGGATTTTTTGAAGTGTATTATTATAATGTTTTCAAAACAACAACAAAAGCCTTCTGGATCCCAAACTAATATCTACCAAACGCTGGCAGTTTCATGTAATTTGTATCATTAGGGTTTACTGCTGCTGTTAAAACACTGGACTGTACTCAACCACTAAACAGTTCAAATCAGAGCCTCTCACTCTCAACTGTTCTGGTTTCAACTGGTCAAAACAGAGCTGCCCATCAGCCCAGTCAGTGACATTTCGAAAGTGGGGTAAGGACACAAACTTATGAAAAGGGGGTCTGTGATCAAACACACAACTATTTGTGGTGCTTGACATAAAACAGTGTGGGGGCACTTCAAGTGGAGAGCTGTGAGTGGAACACAGTCATTTCATCTCTTCATCTGACAGCGTGTTCAAGTAGCTTTATATTACTGCACGGTGACTGCTCAGTTAGGGACACACACATCCACACAAAGTGGAGGAGGCAGCTGCAGATAGCTACATACAAATACAAGCTCTTACTGCTGTAATCCTATCAGACAGCACTGAGAGGTCAACACAAACTGTGCCACTGTGAAACAAGGAGACAAACCGACAACGTAATTAAAATGTGTACATACACGACAAATAACACAAATTCTTGTGATGGCGAGTATGATCCCAGCTTAAATTTTGTCCAGAAGGAACGTGAGTGAATAAAGCAATACATCTCTGTTTGGTGCCGACATAGCATTGAGTTGCTCGGACTTAGTGGGTGTGAAGGGTGAAGTGTGTTGAATTTGGCAGCATAGACTGGAATTTACCGTTTTTGGGGTTAGGGAAAAAATGGTTTCGGTTGCGAAGTTTGCTTGAGCTCGCCATTTTCACCCCCAGACGTGTGATTACAGCTAAAATCCTTACCATAACAAAGGAACATTTTACATGTGACTTTTTAAATAAGTTATTCTAATTTATTTATTTTTGATCACAACACACCTGGTTTGCACATACAATAACTAAAACACAGAAAGCATACCTTCACAATGACAGTCTTCTCCATCACGCCCTCTTTTCTCTCCTCCACGTCTGTGTTTGTCTGTTCTTTCGGGAGAACTTGGTTCAGTCTGTGTTTTATAAACATTTGAGAAAAATGCCTCCATGTGTGGGTGGCTCCCTGCGCCCTCACCATCACTATGCCCATGTCTCTATATCAAAATATTGCCAACAACTCTACTGCATACACACCAATTGTAACCATACATGCATGCTCGTGTAAACATGCTATTTTCACACACAAACACACTAAACTGTCAGTCGTCATGAGGAAAGAACAGCCAACTGAGACGTAGAAGTGTAGGAGAACATTTCATCCCTATTACTCTGTTACTGTCTCTCCCACATGTACACTATTTATTTCTGTATTTCAGTTTTTTCATTTTCACCTTTTGTCATATTTTTTTTTCTCAGGAGGGGCCTCTCATTCTCTCTCTGTGCCTCCCCTCTTCCTCCCCCTCATCAACTAAATCTCTCCCTCGCATTCGCTCTACCTTTTCTCTTCCTCGTTTTTTTTCCCCCCTCCCTCAAGGTGTCTAAGCTGTGAGACATTTAATCGTGGCGGTAACGGTTTCATATCTGGAACAGAAATCAAATAATGCCAGATGATTTACTCCCCCTAGCAACCAGGGAACAGGGCCCTAGCAACCGACCCAGCCAGCAGGCCAGACCTAATCATGTTGAAAATATTTCAATTATTATGTCGATTCTAGGATGTGTGTTGCTGGGCATTAAGTGTGTGTGTGTGTGTGTGTGTGTGTGTGTGTGTGTGTGTGTGTGTGTGTGTGTGTGTGTGTGTGTGTGTGTGTGTGAAAAGATTGTCCTGCTGCATTTTTACAATGTAAGCCTCTATTGATCTCAGTTTATTAGACCAGGAGAGAAAGTGTGTTGTGTCATGGAGAAGTGATCAAGTGCTCTTATGATGGAAACATTAGAAGGATACAACAACACATGGTCATTTTGGCTCTGATGGTGTAACAGTTGGCACGCTCTGTGTGATGTGTGTGTGTGTGTGTGTGTGTGTGTTTGTGCACAGTTGTGTTTAAGGCTGAGTTGGCAGATGATATCAAAAGAGCGAGGACAGGATCCAAACTCTGGGGTGCCAAAGGACCAAATCAAGCTTTACTTTCACTCTGTCAGACACAGTCTCACTGTATGCATGTTGTGTTGGATTTTTAGAGAGTGTAAGAGTGTTAAGATGTGTGTGTGTGTGTGTGTGTGTGTGTGTGTGTGTGTGTGTGTGTGTGTGTGTGTGTGTGTGGAGGAGGGGAGCTTTGTGGAAGGTTTACCCAGTCAATCAATAAGTGTTTTTTTTTTTTTGTTAAACTGGAGATATGCTGTACTGGCCCAATTATACGACGGACCTTAAACAATGGTTATGATCATTTAAGAAATACAGATTATGTTGTGAGAATAATTAACAAATTGACCAAGTTATTATTAGTCGGGGCCTTAATATTTCCTCCCATGATGATTTTTCTATCCCTAATTTTGTTCAATTTCTATCTTTCTTCTTTAATTCTATAATTATGAGAAAAAAATAAATTGTGCACAGGAACAATGCAAGAAGAAGATGAGAGGTAAAAAAAAAAAGAAACTAACCTAATCTAATCTGCTTTTTCAACGTCTCAGTCACCGGTGGTAATTATGGCTGACAATTGGCCTTTAGGGACAAAACGGGTCTGTCAGTGGTGTTTCGTGTTCACAGGCAGGGGCTGACAAAACAGACCGACAGACACAAAACGCATAAGACAGAAGAGGTTTAAAACGGAGAAAAAAAAGCTCAACAGAAGGAGAGAACGAGGCCTGGTTGAATGACCGAGAGAAACGGATGTAAAAACGGGCTTTTGAGAGATTATGAATTTACATATCTTAATAGAGAAATGCATATTGCGGCTGCACAGCTCATCTGCAGAATTACAGAATGCATGTGACCTGATTGTGTGAGTGTTTGAGAGACATCTTTTGGGAGGTTTGTGTGAACAATAACAGACTCATATTTTAATGGTCGCTCTCCTCTGAAGTTGTGATCGATGATCAAAGTAGTTTGAGTGATTTCATAGTAAATGTCAATTTTTTTGAACCACTTTGAAGAGCTTTTCACTCTAAACTCACAGAGGTCTCAGTGCAGGTGGGCGACCAGTTCAGCTTGTTTTTTTTTTTATAAATGTGAAGAGTTTTGTCCAGAGATATTACCTCTAAACTTTTAAAAAGGATACAAACACTTGGAAAAAATAATCAAAATGCTTTGAAAGAGAAATGTTCGCCCACATTTAAAATGTTGACCGTTGTTCAATAACTGGAGGATGCTGATCTTGTGAAGAGATAGAACCAGTACAATTTCTGAACCCCTCGGCTAACATCTGTTAGCTGCTCTGAGAGAAACTGCAATGAAGGATTTCTGGCCATAACTTTCTTTTCTATGTGCTGCAGGTTTCACATTTTGACTTGCAATGTAAGATGCAAGACTGGAGTACTTAAGAGATGACATATAAGAGTGGATAGATGATGGAGATAGATGAAAGAGCTGAATCCATTCTGAATGGTTGGCGTGTGTTACGTTACAGCCACTTTGGTTTTCTACACTACATGTTTTCATATCCACAACCAATGCCCACTGACTTTTACTGGCTAAAATCCGTTGACCAACAGCAACGTTTTTGAGTCATTTGCTGACAGATTCGGTCTTTCTAGACAGATAACCTAAGCAATGTCAAGTCACGCTGATTTGTTGTTTTTATTATCATTACACTTTTCCATTAAACTGCATTTACAATTAACTTGATAATATGATAAAATAGGAAAATTGTGGACTTAAGTTGAGCTAAACTGTTCACCTTTGAGAAGAACAAATGATATAGGTTGAGCTAAAACAAGTAAAACATATAGATTTATTAACATTGCTTTTATGTGTGCTTGGTGATGTTTCGTCCAACAAAGAAACATATCAAGCACATGGCGATTAAAACTGACCTCGGTCCCCACAGTGGGGAGCAGAAGCTCACAAATAAACGAGAAATGAGTGCTGGTGAGAAGGGCTCTGGACTGGAGTGGTGCAAAATGCATCCTCAGTAGACTTAGGTGGCTACTTATAGGCCCTAAACCCAAACTCCTTAAGCAGTTTCAAATGAGAGATGGGGAAGGACGAGATCAATGGCTGCAAAGAGAAAGAGTTTTACATCTTGATTGGATAATGGAGAGGTCAAACAGAGAATAAAGTGTTGATTGGAGGAGAAAAGTCTCCAATCAGTGCCTCAACCACACTTTTCCAATTTCCTCTTTACCTTATAAAGACTACCACCCAGCTACAGGTAAGACTGCATGAGTATTTAAGTGTGAGAGAAGTGAGAGGGAGTGTGTGTGTGTGTGTGTGTGTGTCAGTAGGAAGAGCAGCTAGGCGTAAAATTGAGTCCAGATTCATTAGGTTCTGTGAGCTGAGCTGCAGTTGGTTTAAGTGATACATTTCCTCTGAAAGTGGAGGTGTGTGGGTGGATGGGTGTTGTGAGGGGGGTCAGTCGTACGTTACGGGTCTCTCTCTCTGTCTCACACCTGTTCACAGACACACATATGCGCACGCACACACACCCTTACGAGTATCAGACAATTTATAGGCCTTTATTCTATTTTCTCCCTCCTATGTCTCAGTGGTGAGTGACACTGTAAATCTGAGCCAATTTCCTCCTCTAATCATCATTAAAAAGCGCAAATTACTCCACTCTCCATTAAACACTCCCACACGCCTGCTGCTATTACCGTCTCTGTAGCCTTTTCCTCACACACTAGCTTCATAGCGTAGCTTCACTCTAACCTCCCTTTATTCATGAGATTAGAGGCAGACACAAGCATATGTCATCAAACAGAAAACAACACATGTTCTACAGCTGGAACAGGGAGTTTGAGCTCTCACACTTCAAAATGTATGTTTTTTGTGTGTGTCTCTTTTCAGTTGTAGAATTTACCTGGGATGGTGATTTCAATCAAAATGGCAAAGAAGGTTTTCAGTAAAATTACGAGATCTGGACCTCTAGAATGAAATAACTAGCTTTAGGCTAACTGAATAACTGAAATAATGAACTTAAACCGCAGAGGATTTGGGTTTTTTTGTGTGATATCAAAAGGTCGTCAGACTCCCAGACACGAAAAAAAGGGAAACGGTCTGAAAACACTTAAAGCATCACTAGCAGTAAGGAAATATTTCTTGCCAATTTGAAAAGGCTAAATTAAACAATAATCGTCTTGGTGCTGATTCTTTGACCATCTGATGAAAAGCTGTGATACCAGGTTGACATGAATGCTAGAAGTGGTGGAGGAAACCAAATTCACGTTTTATTAAGCAGATGCTTGTATTACCCTCAGTAGACCGTACTGTACATTGCGACTACCTCACATTTACTCTTTTTTCCCACCATATTCAAATCTGATGCACTTGAGTAATCCACGCATGTAAACGTTCTTAAATGTCGGACGAAATGCTGAGCATGAATGTGAAAGACCGAAAAAGGGATTTAGCAACATCTCTCTGAAAAATAATTTCTTCAACTTCAGGAAGTTTTTGGACTGACTGGCACAGATTTGGGATTGGCCTGCAGTAAAGGATGATGGGATTACCTTATTGAATGTTTGTGCGTGTGACAGTTTCTGTTTTTTTGCCGCTGGCCCAAGTACAGCAAGGCAATATTCTTTCCCACAAATTTCATTTCAGGCTGCTGTACTGGCCCTAAATATAGTATTTTATTGATGAGCCCTGACTGATATATAATTCCAGAAGTGGAGTGAACAACTTTGTCCAAGAAAATAATTTCAGACTTTGTGCCTTAAGTATGATTAGAGGATAACGACCTGGAAAGATAAACAAGGATAAATTAATTTAATTCCATTGTGTAAAGGTTTTAAAATGTTGAACACACCCCGCAGGTGTAAACTCTGCACTGTACCTGATGTGCTTCCTTCTGTGAGTGCAGCTTTAAATTTGCAGGTCACTGACTTTCTTTGAAACCAGATGGAGAATAGACTAAGACTTGTGCCATATTGGATGCTGGGGTGTTAATACTCTCACTCTTGCTCTCTGACACATGTTCACTCCTTAAGGGAAAGTCATAAAGAAGCTTTTAACTAATGGAGAGAACCCTGGTGAGCTGAGCGCAGCTGTCCTGTCATTAGCCTGTGTTTGTTTTCACAGTTTGTTTGTTTGTTTTTGAGTGTGTTTTTGCACCTGCAGCGCAGACATAAGGGGTCGTGAGAACGGTTCAAAGAGACAGTACGGTCATGTTGAACTCTCAGGGGAACAGACACTCTTGAGGGCCTGTAAAGCTCTACAAGGGGTGGGTCACCTAATCAATGGGGCTGTTAGCACTACCGCTAGCAAGCAACCCTCAACTATCTTGTTCACGATTGGCTGACAACCATTGCCTTATCAGTCTATTACCACCGTGTTTTACAGATCCATATGTATGGTCGGTTATTATTATTATTATTATTATTTAATATTGTCTTTCAGTATCTGATTATTCCCAAAACACCGTTTTTTTATTAAGAGTATAATTCAATACTTTATTGGTAAAAATTGATTATAATCTAATGCTACAGCCATGTGAGCAGCACGATGGCACCTATTACCATGTTGGTAATTTGTCAAATTAAAAATTACTGGAAATATTACCTCCCGCATTTCAGTAAACACAGAGGTCCTCCGATATAGTAATCAAGACACAATCAGCAGCTCATGAACTTGAATTTGCTAAGAAGCACAAAAGAGAGCACAGTCCAGTTTTTGACAAAATGAATCATCATCCCATCGTGGGTGTTTGGTCATGTTTAAACATAGCGGACAAAGTAAATCTGAACTGATGATGGCAAGAGAGTAAAACTTTTAACAAATGTACAACAATTCATTTTAAATTCACAGATTTCTCATTGAGGGCCTGAACTGAAATTGATGACACTTCTTAGATCAGTTGTTCAGGAAAAAAACACAAAACCCTTTGAAATACAGTAGTAATGATACAGTACTGTTGGGTGATTTACACATTCAGCACAATTATCCCAATGCTGCAGAGAGCTTGTGGCCCAAGTTATGTGACTTTTTGCTGGTTCTGTTTTGACAGGGAGCTTACGAGTGGACAAGCTCGGACTGCTGGAAGAAACCGCCTTGTACTCTGCTGTCCTCTGCTGCATTGCATGTCTTGGTGATCTCAGGAGAGTCTAATGTTTGGAAACAGTGCAGGTGTGTGAGTGTGTAGTTTGTGCATGTTTGTGCAACACAAGTAGGGATGAGACAAGACGAAGAAGTTCTAATCTCCTCCAGGTTGGTGGCAGGGCCCTGTGTGTGTGTGTGTGTGTGTGTGTGTGTGTGTGTGTGTGTGTGTGTGTGTGGGTGGGTATGTGCGTGTGCATTTATGTTCTTAGTGCAATGATAACAGCTACTACTAGATAAGCAGCAGTGGGTCCCTCTGGTATTTTTAAAATATGCTGTGCTACAACCCAGTTTGGACTCACTCCTATGAATTTAGTTCAACATGTGAAGCTCAAAAACAGGCTGATATGACGCCGAAGCAACATGATGCACACACACACTGCAATTACTAATATTAGATGAATTACTTTTTTCATCTCCTCTCTTCATAGTCTTCCTCTTCATATCCCCTCACTCCACATCCTGTAATCACTCCCCTCTGAATGCTTGGTATATAATTCAGTAGCAATTCTCTTCCTCTTCTCTCTCCTCCCTCCTCCTCTTCTCGGAGAGACACAATGAGATATGACATTTCATTTGAGTTCCCCGCCACCGTGCGCCATCACTCCGAGAAATAAATAAATATTTCATTAGCGGGTTGAGAGAAGGACGAAATAAAGATGCACACGCCATACACACAAACATGCACGCTGCAAAGGTGGACGGGAATAGCAATATAAATGCATTTACACAGGCATACTCACATACAGGCCTGAGTCGATAAACAAGCAGCCCTCAACACCTTTCCAGAAACGCACATAAATGCATACAAATACACAAGGGTTTTGGTGCATGAAGGACCAGTGCAAACATACTTAGGTAAAAAGTGATAATGCAATCTCATGCCTGGAAACAGACAAGATACATAGATGAGTAATGAAGATAATGCTTCTCCCTCTGCACCTCCTATCAACATGCCTCTCTCGTTAGACCACTTTACCTCCCCCCCTCCCTCCCTCACTCTCTTTACCCTGTCCTCTCCCTCTCTCAGATCTTACCTAGAGACTCTCAGCTTTATTGTCTTAATTAAAACAGAGCCTGTTTAATTATTTTAATCCACACTACTGCACAACAGGGACTCCTGAGCAGTGGGGAAAGAAAGGGAGGGAGAAGGAGGTGGGAGGAGGACTAACGGGGGGGGGGGGGGGGGGGTATAGCCCTGACATTTCAAATTAAGCTCTTCAAGTTCAAACGCAAGAGTTCTTATCGCTTTTCCTCTCGTTTATTTTCCCGTTTCTGCTCTTCTCTCTCTCTGTCTCCTCCACCAGTCTGGCCTCCTTCTCACTGATCTCCACCATCGCTCTCCATCCTCCTCCTGCTCTCTATCACTATTTCCTTCCTCATTACCTGTTTCTTTCTTCCTGCTGCCTCTCCACCTCTTCACTATACCTTTGAGAGATTAGCAGTTTAGAGAACAGCCCTGTTGAGAGCCTTTTTGAAGTCTGGGAGATGAAAAGAATCAGATTTTTACAACGCCACGTAGAGTCGTGTGTGTGTGTGTGTATGTGTGTTCTTAATATGAACCCCCCCCCCACACACACACACACACATAACTCTACATACCAAACCAAGATTCATACATGATTTAAATGGAGTTCTGTTTATATATTTGCTTTTTTAAGCATCATATAAAAAGAAAAACTGTGCTTTCAAATCTCCCAACATTCATTCCATAATGGCCTGAAACTGTCCGAAAATGAGAAAGAGACCATCAGCTGCAGGACTGATCATCTCTATAGAGTTATTTTTAATATTTTAACCACTGCTCCAGGAAGATGAAGAGAGCTGAAGCATGCTTCAGAGACAGACTTTCTACATTTTCCACAGCAGAGATTCACAGAGTGATACATTTGACTTTAAAAAGAAAACAGGATGAGTTAGTTTTTTCATGAAAATCACAGAGCAGGGGGTGCCAATACAAACCAGGAGTTCCTCAAGGAGCTTTAAATGAATTTAGTTTGCCTTTGGAAAATAGTATTAGAAACAAAAAATATTCAGTTGATGGAAAAATCAGATTATATCAATAGAAAAAGTGAACAACTGTATCAAGGCCTGGACACCCAGTTTAAATGCAGGTTAGTATGTTTATTCTGCCAGATGTCACTATAAAATGTGTGCTCTAACAGCTTACCTGTTTTGTAAGATCACCCACTTTAGCATCTGTCTGTAGCCCTAAGATATAAGTATGATCAACTTTATGCCATCACCAAAGAAATACTGGTTTAAAAATATTTTTTTTAGTGATTGAAATGAAAAAAAAAACATTTGAATAACATGTAAACAAAATATGTAAAGCTTATTATATCCTTTTAATTTTTTCACCAAAGTTTTGTTTTGGCTGTGACACATTTTAGATATTATTCACAAACGGATGTGTAAAATGTGTACCTCATATATTATAAGTCATGCATAAAGTTTTTTTTATGCAAAAACTATTTGTTTTTGGGATATTACCAGGAAGGTTTGTTATACAAACAACATACAAACAAGCGTCATTCCACAGAGCAGACTTTGTCAGTATCCATCAGGAAGGAAGAGGGAGACAGTATGAAGAGTTCTTCCCCATGACAACCACAGAGGGAGGGAGAGGAGGGGTGAGGAGCACCAGAGGCAGATAGAAGGTGGCAGGGATTGAGGGTTGAGAGCAGCA
The DNA here is from genome assembly GCF_947650265.1 of Symphodus melops. NCBI lineage: Eukaryota > Metazoa > Chordata > Actinopteri > Labriformes > Labridae > Symphodus > Symphodus melops. The sequence continues at coordinate 14,560,115 of NC_136692.1, read as the reverse complement.
CAGAGGATACATTACATAATTTGTGTTCCCTCTTCTGTCTTCCCTCCTATTTGCTGTCTGATTAGTCTGACCTTGATGCAGCCGCGGCTCCGCCTGCTCCTCTTGAACTCTGGCTGATGAAGCTGGCACTTACAAATAGAGAAATAAACACCTGGCTCCCTGCGAATGGTAATAAGCTCGCTCTCTCTGTCTCTGTATATCTTTATCTCTGCTTCATTCACATTTCCCTCCCATTTGTCATCCTCTATCTGCCTCACTCACTTTTTTCTTCCCGCTTTTCCTCCTCCCCCTCTATCTGTTTCAGCAGGGAGTCTAAACTCCCCAGATTTCCAGTTTACCTTCTGATTAAGGCGAGAGTCGAGCGTTTCTATTCCCTCCGTCTCTCTCCTTCGTTCCATCCCTCATTCATGCACTGCCACGGTAACTAGCCTATTATCTGACAGTTCCACTTCACTGACCTGCCCAATAACAGCTTTCACATCCCTATAAATGCCCCCGGAGAGAAAGGGCAAAAGAGAAAAAGAGACAGAGACACGAGAAGGGAAAAAGGGAAGTGTGTGTGTGTGCGCCTAGTCGTGCTTGTGTGCATGTGCATCAACGTATAAACCCTGGAGATTGCCCCACGTTATAAACATTTACGCCAGGCTAACAGATCATCTCCCAGATCCAGGATTGGTCTGACTCCCCCCTCAGTCCCCCCCCGGCGAATTGAAAGCCCAAGATTAGCGAGATGATAGCTTTTCAGAATGGTGAGGAAACACAGAAATGAGTTTCAGCGTGCAGGTCTACGGAGGTTAGATTGGAGCGGTTAAACGCTGGATAAATTGATGGTTTCTCTCATTGTCTCTCCACCAGTATAGTGGCTAAATCTATTAACCAGCAACAACCCTATTCGGCTCAGAGTGAAAGGAGAGGCGATGGACGAAAACGAGGAGGAACAGGGATGATGGGAGGACAGGTTTGAATAAAGTAAAATATTTTAGGAGAGCTGAGAAGGTGAGAAGAGGAGGACAGGAGACCTCTGATTTTATAGTATACTCTCTGACTACATTATTTACAGACGAACATTTATTTCAAAAATGCACTTTAAATCGCACTTCAATCCAAACTATGGCACTCATGCATCAAAAAGAATCAATTCGGTGGGACTGTACTTAAACACAGCAGCACTTAAAGCTAAATGCTTACATGCTCACAATGATATGCTAATATACTCATGTCAAGCATGTATAATATTAATTATTTCCAGCTTTTTAATTAGCATATTAACATTCTACATTTTGCTAATTAGCACCAAAAGCAAATGACTGCTGGTGCTGATGAAAAAGTCGTTGTTGGACAATTTGTTAAATCTATCATTTTTTACCTGATTATTCTGCTGTTAGTCTATTTTATTATAGTTCAAGGGATGGTTCATCAATTTTAACCATATCTCTATCTCTCTGAAGCCCATTCAGAACGCTTTTCAAGGCAGGACTGTAACTGTACAGAGCACAGAGTTGGAATGGGCCTGCATTAGTAACAGCCAAAAGCGTCTCTGTGAACGCTGGAGTTTGGGGTTACAATGAAGCAGGACTCTTGGTTATTGAGCTAACTTCAGGATTAAATCTGGGTCTTCAGTGCTACATAGGTGTTTTCCTTTTCACTGGTCGACATGGTCATTTACACTGAACAAACACATTTTACTCAGGGACACATGACTGATCCTTCTTGGAGAATGAAATGCATCACATGTCCATGACGCTTTAGAAAGTTTAAAAAATTACATTTGATAAAAGTATTTTCAATAGACTGTGTCTGTGCTCTATGTGTGTGTGTGTGTGTTTAAATATGAGTTAGTCAGTGCATCTGTGCGAGGCGACACTTTAAAGGAGGAATTTAATGAGTCCATTTAGTGGTGATTAAATAGAGTGACAGTTAAATTATGAGGACTTGGTTTTAATAAGAGCTATCTTCCTAATCCATCCTCTGTAAATATCTGCTCGAGCCACTTCAGAAGTCCTCACAGAGCTGGATTTAAAGTTTCACAGTGATTCTGCAGGCATGAAAGAACAGAGGCTCTCTTATTGCTGCCCTAAACCCACCCAAACGTAGAAATACAAACCATGTAAATACCTGCTGCTCAGCCACATGGTTCAGTACATTGGCAAACCTGTAAACTATGTTGTGACGCTTTGATGAGTTTGAAACTGCTTGTTCACTTTCATCTATGCAATACATGGACTCTTTGCATATGGTTGAAGTATTAGCATGTCCTAGTAAACTTGTCTCCAAAGATCAATTCTGCTTTGATGACTATTCATAGTGGGCTCTCTTAACATTCACATCAAACTCAATTCAGGGTTTGGTTTTAGCTCCACTGGTCAAATTGGGACCAACCAAAAGCAAGATAAGTCACCTGTTTAACCTTGCCAGGTGGGGCTAAATAATTACCCGAAATTATGGTTAATTTTAACTATATCGCTGGGTAATTTTGGGTAAGATAGACAGATGGGATTTACTTTATTGATTCTAAACAGTTTGGTGTTATTACAGGAGGTTATCAGAGCAAATAAAACAATATCCTTAAAATAAGCAAGCTGAATATTCTACCCAAAAGTTGGTTATTTTTAAGAGATTGGAACAGGCCAGCTTTGCGTCTGACCAACCTCATTTTAAAAAGAACACACCCCTGGGAGCTAACGGGAGTGCAAGTTTATTTGCTATTTAACGGGGGAACACTGGGCGCAAATGACAACTGTGTCACGAGGAAAATAGGAAAGACGTCCTGTGTGCCAAGCTGCTTTGTGCCGGGCGTACAATAGGACCCATGGTGTTTGAAATGTATCACTATTTCAGTGTTAAAGCTCCCTTGAAACCGTACTCAAGCTTACTTGACTGTCTGGAAAATAAAACTTTGAGGTGTGTTGGTTTGTTTGAACAGAAACTTAAAAACAAGACAACAAGTGTGCAGCGGTAGCTGTGTCTTGTGACTTTAGCTTTCAGTGCGGGCAGTCACAGAAAGGCTGAAGTTCTGGGAGGCAAGACACCGCTCCATGTGGAAGACAGAGACTTTTGGCAAAACCCAGAGCTTTTCAGACAAAACTGCGGTAAAAAAATGTGCAACATATGCTAGAGTGGACCCCGAGCACGTTTTATCAAAACACTTTTTATTCTTATTGAGTTTCATGTAACTCCTGTAATCACTAACATTGTTGATAAGGTTAAAAAAAAAAAAGCTTTGCACATTTGTGTGTTGGATTGTGTTTGAGTGTGTGTGAAGACAGAGTGAGAGAGGAGGACGAGCAGGCGAACAGGGAGCACTGTGTCTGGGATGTTTTTGAGACGCTCTGAGATGAAAAAGGTGAGAAGGGCCACAGGAATGGTTTCCCATGATCCCGCTTGACCTGACCTGTGATGGGCTAGACTCGGGTGGTGGTGGTGTGTATGTGTGAGTCTGTGTGTGTTCGGGATGTTTTTGGTCTTTGCTGTAAACGGTGGCTCTTGTGGGCAGAGTTTAAATTCACACAGCACATCCACTTCTGGTTTCTTTCCAAACATCTGGACACATGTTATCAGCTGTGACACATTATCTTTTAATAAATCATGTTTCCGAATATATGATCCACATTATGACCTGTATCTAAGTGTGTCAACCAAAAACACATCACTATCGTTTAAGAAATCTAATCTCCAGGTGTGTGTGTGTGTGTGTGCTCATCTGATTGTATTAAAGCAACAATGATAGCCCAGTAAGCGTAATAAACCCTGAACCAATCACATATCAGTTTCATCAGGGGAGTTTTCAACATCCTTTGCTTTAATTGGCTATCATGTAATCCTGTCTCCCTTAAGACATCCATCCATTATTCCTCTTCCTCAGCCTTGCTCGAACCTACTTATATTTCCTCTATTTTACTTCAAAACGTTGTATTCATTTATATAACTCTCTTTCTTCCTCAATTTTCCACAATTTTTAAATCCACAATATTGCAATTAAAAAAAGTTGACAAGATCGCCTTCTCCCACTACACCTCTTCCTCTACTGTCTTCAGATATTCCATGATTCAGCTGTGTTGATATTCAGGTTTTATCTCTCTTTTTCCCTCATTTCTTCCCTCACTCTCGTCTTACCCTCTTCTTTTTCTCGCCATATTCTCCCCTGTCCCCCCTCATTCTCTCCCTCTCTTTAGGGGGAGTCATTGAGTGTGTAATCGCTTGGTTACGGTGTGTCAGTCTGCTTCTGAACCCACCATCTGTCCTCTGGGCTTCCGTCTGGGACTGCAGACACGCACACACACACACACACACACACACACACACACACACACACACACACACACACACACACAAGGTGCAGATACATAGACTTACACAGGCGAGCCAAGCTCATTCACAACCACAATATGATGACAGCTGTATCACCCACCTATTGACATGAGCTGTCAGAGGGGCAGTGACTAACATATCACATTATGAAATATCACACACACACACACACACACACACACAAACACACACACACACACACACATAGACAATTCCCTACATTAAGGTCTTGTTCTCACCAGAAAAATCTAAAAATTCAAATAACTCTGAACAGGCTAATGACAACTGTTTTCATGATAAGCAACCTCTGTCAAATAGAATATTGTAACTTTGACAAAAAGGTGGGTATGCACGATATTGTAAATACTGCTGCAACACCTCTTAAAGTTTAAATTCAGATTGTCTTAATCTCTGTATTAAAGGTCATGTTAACTGACAGGCATAATTATGTATTTTGTAAAAACAGAAATCTAGCATTGACAAGATATTGGCGAGCCTTTTGGTGTTAGCTAATAGCACTAAGTACATGAACATTCACACAAGAGCACGTTGATGAAACTAATTGTGAGCTCTATTGTAGCTTTTCTGGGAAGTAGTGGAGTCAGGGACATAAACATTGAATTGAGAAAACATTACATTGACTGAAAACTAAGTGCACACCCCACAGTGCAGAATAAATCATCTACATACTGTATTTACATGTCTTATAAGCCGAGTCCAAAATTAGCATCCGCCACTTGCCAAATGTGGGTAAAAATCCAATTTGGCAAATGAAATAAAGGAGGTCAGGCACCATTGGCAGATGGCCTGATCAACAAAACAAAACATGGTGTTAATTGTTGAACACGTCTTTGTTTTGTAATGACGTTGCATGGTGTGTGTGACTGTCACTATTAGTGTTGTGCTATTTTGACTGACCCCTGCTGTCCACCATCCGCTCTGTAACCCCTCCGTTGGTAAGCAAGTCCACGGGCCGAATTGACAAAGCTTCCTTAAAACTAAGAGTTGCCCCTCGTGACAACATTTTTAGAGTCATGGCATCTTCTAAAAATGCCCCCTTACAAGTTAAGACACTATCCTTTTAAAGATAGTTTCAGATATGAAGTTATTCACAAAGCTTCTTCGGAGAATGAGGAGACTTAAGAGTCTCTTAAGCCAAGGAGAAAACACAACATGAAAAATGTTCTTATTGAACCACATAGTTTCCCTTCATGGTTTCCTCCACAGGTGTATCCAATCACTAATTAAGACTCCTCACATGCTGATGTAACGCTCAGCATGTGAAGAGGCTGCTGCACAAATGAGCATGTGATTTCAAACCCTCGTAGGCTAGATCCTTTTAAAGGATGTTTTGCAATTTACCACACAGAGATAATCATTTCATAGTGTTTATATTTACACACTGTCTGACTGGACTCTACAAGTGGGCCCAGTCGATGTCTCTGTCCATCGATCCCCATTTTCACGAGAGAGCACTTGTTTTCTCCTTTTCTCGCGTCAACCAATCATAGCTTCTAAAAAAATGTCATAACTAGCAACGGGGTCAACCACATCTCCTCACTAAAATAAAAGTTTCTGTCTCTTCCTTGCTTACAGGAGAGAATTGTTCCTAAATCACTCCCAAGCTAGAAAATCCTTTTTATTATTATTGGAAGCTCCGTGAGGAGCTCTCTGAGAGAATTTTCAGAATGTCTTTACAAAATGAAGCTTCACTACACCAAAGCTACCACAGGTACCAGCTACCAAATGTAGCTTGCTAAGCCATTTACATGTATTAATTATGATTTTTATTGTTATTATTATCAGAAGTAGTAGAAGTGGTGGTCAGGAGATGACTTCAGTGAAGATTTCAGTGTTGCTATAATAAGAATGTATTTTGGCCGCCATGTTGAGTATTTTGTTGATAATAAAACAAGCCCTTTTAACAAACTGTGCACCTTAGTATTGTCTTACCTTTGCTGTTCACTGGCCTCCTGATCAAAAATTAAAGAAAGTGTGCTCAAGAGCTGAGGTAAATTTGTACTTCCTGGTTGTACCATCTTTGAAAAGCAGAAGCAGGGGAGGCAGAGTGTTTTATGAGAAAAATTGTTTGCTTTTTTTAGCTGAGATTTAGCCACAAATGTAATTCAATAATAATTTTAAATTAACCCTTTATCAGGCAAGTGACTATTTTTGGTCATTTCCGCACATATAACGTATGGCCACCTTTCTGCACCTCAGTAAGGTCGAGAAGCATGTGATCCTTACTCAGCCAATCAGAAGAGATCACTCTCACTAATAAAGCTATTGTGGCATTTTAACCAAACATTCTAATTGTAATATTCTAACTAAGTCAATTGAAAATTATTGAAAAAAATTGAAATTACAATTTTTAAAAAAATGTTTTAACAGAAATGAAGTTCTGTTATGTCCCCCAATGACACTCTGAGGTTGAATTTTAGAGTCTAAGGGCCCGTCCACATGTAGCTGGGTATCTCACAAAACAAAAATATTGTTCTACGTTTTGGCCTCTCATCCACACAAAAACGCAGATTTACGGCATCAGAAACAAAGCTTTTAAAAAGCTTTTTAAAACACATGGATCCCCCCCCCAAAAAAAATAAATAAAAAAAAGTTAATGTACGCCTGTAAATGTAGTGTTTATATTGAAATCCCCCCTTCTGGTGGTTTGTGCCACACCAATTTGCTACCTTTAAGGTATACTGTTTATGGAAGTGGTTTGATGTTATCGCTGCTGTTCAAATTATCAAGGTATCTGTTTATATAATTTATTCGACAAAAAGAGAATAATCACATATTCATTCAGCAGACACTACTTTGGTCAGGGTATAGAAAGGTTTCTTGCCAAGTAAATTCTTGACTGAGGATGAGTTGATCTTAAATACATTTGTTGAGACATTTATGAGACACTGTATGTGGGGGCTGGCAGATTAAAGTTGTGATCATCACAATCGGACATCTGCGCTGACACATGATGCCTTCTGGGTAAGTTCAGGACATTTTCAGAATTGCTGTGTATGTGTGAAAGAGGCTTTAAATTATTGAGACATGTAATCCAGGCTGTCTTAATAAGTATTTTCATTTTTACAACATAACTGAGGGAGAAATAACTGACAAACAGATTCCTGGATAGCATCCCAGAGACATCAAGTTATTGTTTTGTGTGCATTCTTTTGACATAAAAAAGACACTAGGTTCATTGGAGTGGACAATCATCATTGACTGTCAAAACTAAAACAACTATGAACCTTTGATGTGTGTGTCTGTGTGCATTTGACAATACAGCGAGTATAGGCCAACGTTGCTAGCTGAATAATGGTAAATGTACAAAAGAGAAGAAAAAGCAACAAGAGAAAACACAATAACAATCTGCATTGGAAGGCAGCCTGAGATTATGTGCAGAACAAACCAATTATACATCATCACAACTGCAGCAGAGTAAAAAGGCATTAGTGCATGAAATAGGCTATTATGATAAGAATTAAAATAGTCTATGAAGATCAGATCTAGAACAGAGCAGTGCGATAAGAACTTAACAGTCAGAGTGTGAATGTTGTGCACGATCACTTCCTCTGATAGCAGGTTTAAAAGAAGGGAAACGCCTGGCAGCGAGGCCTTTATAATACAGTTAGAACAGCTTTGATCACATAAAGAGAAATAAGGCATAACTCTTTCTCTTCAGTAAGTTTGCTCTACTTTCCCTTCACTAAAAGAGAGAATGAAACTGGATAAGTGTGAAACAACCTGAACAAAAAGTCCCACTGAACTAAGTGGGTTGTTTCAAAAATGGCCTGAAAGATGAATGTACTTGTAGTGTCTTATCTGTTACTAAGATGATGAAAGAGAGCTGATGCTTGTATAAATCCAAAGGTTCAGATGATTTGATTTAAAAATCTAAAACTTTCTGACTTAACTTGGTTGTGATTGAATCTATTGTAACAGTTTCAGAAGGTAGACCACACAACAAATAAATAACTTTTCAGGATTCATTTTGGTCCATACAGGTAGAAATCTTCAGATTGCTTCAGACTGATCACTAAGAGTCAAATTAAGAAATCCATTATATTGTATAATAGTCTTAAGACAGCAACAGAGAAAAATACATGATCTTCATGAGTATGTATTAAGTTGAAATCACATGTTGGAATCTTGCACAGGTACATAATAGAAATTTAAAAATGCATCTCGTATAATGTCTGGTTAACAGGGAAGAAGTAGTGGTTTCACAACAGAATCCCGATGTGGACAGCTCCAACAAGTTTCATTTCAGTAACAATATGTAACTGGTCCTTATTGGCTGCTAAATTTGTAAAACTCAGGCCATGTGGCCAGCTGTCAAAAATATAGTTCCCCACCATGTGAAAATAAACAATTTACTTAAAGAAAGAAAAACATAAATAAAACTAATCAATCTTGTTAAACACAAAACATTTAGAAAAAAGTAGGACTGGCAAAGTTATGTATAGCCCTCATAACCCCTCAAAGTAGGAAAACAAGAACGTCAACAAAGCCATTTCAGCATTGTAAAAAATAGCAGAAATTGCAAAAATCTAAAATATTGATCACAATTCAGAGGCCTTGAACTAGGTTTTGATCCCCAAACAGGATCAGATGCTTTGTACATATCATCAAGCTCTTCCTGTTGCTTCCTCCATGAGAAGTTCTTCCTGTGTTCTTGGGAGGACAGTCTCAAACTGAAGAAAAGTAGAGGAGCGTCACATGGGAAAAGTGTTCAATCATTGATGTCGACATCTCATCCCTGTTTTACTGACAATCTGTATGAGACACACATTACACATATGTGTTTGTCTGTGTGTATGATAAATGGCCTCTCTAGCCCTGACAGATGCTGTAGAATCACTCAGCCATGCCAACCCGGCTGGTTACCGGGGGCAACCCTGTAAATCTGACATTATGGGCTGTTGACAGGAGAAACGGTTGTTATCATAACCCACAGTGAGTTACAGGAAACGCACACATCTCTCAAGTTTTCATCAAGACAGGAATATAGCATTACACACACAGACGCACACACACATACACACACACACACACACACACACACACACTCACTCACATAAAAGACTGAAAGTATATTGGGAGATAATTTGGATTTACAGCTCAGCAGCATAACGGTATGGGAAATGTGTGAAGTAGCTGTGTCACGTCTTTGTGTGTGTGTGTGCGCGTGCGTGTATGTTTGTGTTGGGGGTCAGAGGGAAGTAAGTCTACATGTTTTATATCTCAGTAAGAAGGATGTGATAGAGTGAAGTGATGAGTGTGGGAAACCTCAGGATGAGAAGGTCACAGGAAACACGATATCTTACCTGTTCCTCTAATCCAAACCATGAAATGATCTATACGCACACACACACACACACACACACACACACACACACACACACACACACGTCCATGCACCATACACACACACACACACACACACACACACACACACACACACACACACACACACAAAACACAGATACAAGATGGCTTAAAGGGTCTTATACACACACACCCAAAAAATTTCAAAAATAAAAGATAAAAATTAAGGTGCAAGAACATTTAAAACAAATAGTATTACAATTCTGATAGTTATCAAAATAATTGATTATTGATTAAAGACACATACATTAACTTTGATAGAGTTAATCAGTCATTGATGGTAGTGATCATTTGAAGTTAAAGCTAACATGATGCATATGATAAGTAGCATTTTGGCTCTTTATTCAATAAGCTCTCGAAAGTAAAGGAGGTGGTTTGTTATTGTTCAGCAGGGTTTGAGGCTAACAGATACCAAATTCACAGTTAATGGTTTTAATCAAGCTGCAACCTCCATTGTTGAAAAAAAAAAGCCAATGTTGAACTACAACAATGTGACCAGCTCTGCATCTCAATCCCATACTGGATTTATTAATCCAATTTTCTATGTATTTATATTAATTTCTTCTTTTCTGTTGTGTCAGAAATGATTAGCACTGCCTGTGTCACATCCAGTCTCCTCATAGCTCTTACAATCACAGTTCTCTGGCTTAGTAGTTCTGCACATGCTGTTTTGCTTCAAGTTTAAAGCCATGCTAATACTCTTGTGTAAAAACAGAAGCGCTTCCTAACTCTGCCTGTATGTTTTCTGTCCTTGCCTGGTGTTTTCCCTCTTTCCTCCTCTGTCTTTTAGTTTCTCCGTCTGGGTGTTCCAGTAGTTATGGTGTGTGCTGTTGGAGCAGCAGGAATGGCCATTACTGTCCATGGATCACTGGCAGAGGCCTGAACACAGTGGACTAACATGAGAAAAGGAAGAAGGAGAGAGTGACAGGGAGGTCAAAAAGGAAGAAAGAAGAAGAAGAAAAAAATGGGGTAGGAAATGAAGTGAAAAGATGGCAGAGTGCAAATTATTTCACATAGTTATTATGATGAATTTGTTCCACAGAGGATGTAATGATGGAGGAATTCTAAGTGCTAGCTATGTTAAACCGCTTGATGGATATGATGCAAATATAATCACACACTCGTTGTAGAGGCATTTTTCTAGCTGTGACAGAATCTGGATGGAAACATGTCCAAACATACATCAAACCCACAGAATTATGGGTACTAAAATAAGGAAAGATTCTTGGATGTGTCTTTATTTCTCTCGGGATGTAAAGCGTTTCATAATTTATCTTTTCAGCCTCTGACTGATGAGACAGGCGGAGTAAAAGCAGGATTGGTGTCTTATTGAAAGAGAAGTCATTTTCAAAGAGTGAAATGTTTTTTCAGTACATCCTATTAATAATAAGACGAAGAAGAAGAACAGCAGTTAATAACTGATAAAAAGGTTCTTCTACTTCAACATTGCATTTAGTCAACACATTCATGAAGGGATTTTGGCCTTCTTGTTCTACAAATCTTTTTTATAGAAGATCAAAGTGGTAAAACTGTAGAGCAGGCAACAAACTATATTAGTAAATTCTTTATTTATATAAACCTGCAGAATGTGAAAACTGGTTTTACATGTTAACTGTTTACTTTCTTTGTCACCTCCACTTTTACCAACAACCGTATGATTCTGCTTTAAAAGCTATGTGTGGGAAACCAAAACTTCAGTCAGGAAAGACAAATATTATAGTTGATATACAGTATACTGGGGAAAATGTAAAGAAGGATATTGGACAAGCTGATGAAAGCCAAATCACCTTTTTTTCCCTTTTTTCCATCTAACTTTACTCAAACACTTATCCGGACAAATCCATTGATTTGAGGACTTGTCAAATTCCATAATAATGTAGTGCAAAAAACACAATCTGTGTAGGTTGACAGTACCTCACATTCAAATGAATTAGTGGATTTTTTTGTCAATGATGCAAACTGCAAATTAAAAAAACACACATTTGTGTGAATAAAACCACAAGTCCAAAGTTTTTGAGGTGTTAAAAATGTTCAGTATGAAAATGGATATGTTGATTATTTATAAAGAAAACTACTTTTTTTCATTATTAAGAATTAGTTTATACATCCATAAGGATACGTTCATGCTTCTTAAAAGCATTTTTTTTATTTAAACAATTGTGAATATTTTTGCTGTATTGATTGAACAAATAAAATATGTCAACTTCCATTTAACCTGCAGGCCTTATTATGACATGAGTGGGAATGAATGACTGCTTCTACTGCACTGTATGTGCACAACTTACACAACAAAAATATCAGTCGGGTTCAATGCAAATCAATTAAACAGTGAAGAAGTGAGTTCTAAACCATTCTTACTTCAGTACAGATCAATTAAGTACCCGCTCAGATCTTTTTCTTTTTTTCTCACAGCATCTCATGTCAAATAAATAGATAAAAAGGAAACCTCTCTCCCCTGTCTCTTTAGCGTTATGCTTCAACATCCATGTATTTAGCAAACCTAATTAGCTTGTAAGTATCCTCTCCAGCTATAGTTGCCAATTATGGCTTTCTGATGAAGCCTTTCCTTAATGAGACATAGCAGTTACTCCGAAGAAATATATTTCAAATGGTTTCTCACAATTATTTAAGTTATTTTTTTTTTTTCATATTTTGTTGATCTCAAAATCTGTGAGGAATTAGAAATGTCAAACAAGTTTGTGATTACTAAAGCCATTTGAAACAAAAAAAATACCCACAAAAAAAGAGATGAAGAAGAATATGGATTACACAAGAAATACACGTACCACATCTCTCCCTAAAAACAGACCTTTATTGAAAGAACAGCATAAGTTGTCATCACTCAGGATCTTGCAGAGCTGCTGTGTCAGTGTGTCAGGTTGTATGGGCGCTGACCTTTCTGTTGTAACAGCCGGAGAATAAAGGTAAGTGCCACACAAAGAGCTCTATTAACTGAGAAAGCAGATATAATGGGGAAACAAGATGGGCCTTTAATGGGGACAGGCAGGCCTGTCAGCATGCATAATGTAACAGTCGTGTTAAAACAACACTGCTCCCCCCTTCAGACAGAGAGAGAGAGAGAGAGAGAGAGAGAGAGAGAGAGAGAGAGAGAGAGAGAAAGCCTTATATATGAGGGAACCAAGTTATTAATTCACACTCCGGTCTTCATCTGTGAAATATTCTCCATGCACAGCGCACATTTCTCCTGCGCGGATGGGAATCATTGTTGTGTGTAATTATGAAGACAATGTTGGGAGGGATTATCAAAGAAGTACGGGAGGAAGATAAGAAAGCGGCAGATGAAGAGGGAGCGGGGACAAGAAGAAAGGGAAGGAGAGGGGGAGAGAGAGAACGAAGGAAGTGGTGAGAATGAAGAAAGGAGGGGAAAGATTACTCCTCTGTTTGTCGTGCTATCCTTTCCTCCCTCCTCTTCCTCTCTCCTCCTCCTCCCTCGTTCTTCCTTTTCTCTGTATTAGCATGATAAAGACGTGGAGGAATAGGGCAGCCGGCAGGTCTTTGGACATGGAGACAATGCTATCGCCAGAACAGGCGTCTACAGCAGGGGAACAGCCACCAAGGGACTGTCTACTAACAACATCACACGCACACACAAAGACACACAAGACTGAGTACATGAATACACACATTTACATGTATTCACTGATACAACACACAGTACATGCAAACACACACAGAGCTGTAGATTATAGTGTCCAGGAGGAGTTAAACAATAGGTAACTTAAAATCAAAGGAAGCAGATTCTCCAACTGGAACATTTAAACAAAGTGAAAACGTACACACGCAATATCCCTTTAATGGTTCATTTTCTTGGCTGTGCCTGGATGTTAAAATATTGTGTGTTAACTAGATTGTGTCTTCTGCAGCAATTGGTTGAAGTATGTTGGGCCCAAAATCCTTTGATTAAGGTAGTTTGCAACATGGAGTCTTTAATGTAAGAGTTTATTGGGAATGCTATTCATGAACTGTAGTTTTGTACTTAAAAACCAATGAAAAAGTCTCTTAACTATTAGGGGGTTTTTTTTACGCGGCAGCAATGGTGGACTGCAAATTGTTTTTCTTTTCTTCACTTGGGCTGCATAATTTGATAATTACAGTAAATTAGTCTCTTGTAGATCAATATTTTACTATAAAGTAATTCGTGAAAGGTTATGCATAAATAGGTGTGAGCACAGATACACGTAGATTAAAGACCCCGACTGAAAACAGAGTTGTGTTTTTTAGCTCACCCTCAACAAGCTCGAAGTTCTGCTCGCTCAGTTATGCACCACTTATGTTTAACAAAATTACTATAATACAACAAAAAACTATGTCTGGGATCATTGATGGCAAATGATAACTTCAACTATTGATATTTAAAGACTAAAGTATTTCTTCAACTATCGAATCACTGCCACATTATTTTTAAAGGTTTTCTGATTATGATTGAAAAGCTCTTAATTTTTTTATTCTTTAAGTTAAAAGGTCAGTATGCTTTATAAACTGTTGAAAGATATTCAAGCAAAATCTTATATTATTATTGTTATTAAAAAAAAGTAGTATTTGTATCCTAATTACCATAGTTAGCTAGCATGGACTATTAGATTATTATTGGACAGTAGCATCTTTTCATTATATTGATTACATGCCTTTGTCAACATTTCTTTTGCAAAATCCTCTTAAAAAGCTGTACAATCTTCTTTTTCAAGAAAACTTCCATTAAACTTAAAATGTGCTTAAAGTCTTCCAAAACCAATTCCTTTTTTCCGTTTCAACATGTGATATCTTCTCCTTGTGCTATTTGTAATTAAATATGTGGTTTCAATGTTTTGCAGACCATCACAATCTGTTTCTGTTAATATTTCTGTTCCAATGCTTTTAGAAACATGGTTACACACTTACTGTAAAGCAGAGATCAAATTGTTTTATGTGTTGGCCTCTACTCATCTCTTTTGACATTACAGTAAGGAAAGGCTTTTTAAAATTACATAATGTTGAACCTATAATGTGTTGACAAAGCACTCTGTAGTGTCAAGATTAGCACTCATCATTTTAGTAGTTTTGTGAAGACTGTTAAATACATAATGTGTGGTCAGTTAAAACTAAAGTTTCTCACAGAAACTAAGCAAGGCATGCACGTGCTCCGTTTCTCTTCCTCTTTGTTAGGTTTTATTGTAATGAATCTTCCTCCTTCTCTCCTTCCCTTTTCTCCTGTGTCATTGGGAACATCATTAACCAGAACATCAATAACCAGATAGTCAGGCTAATCAGTCAGTTTCACACAAACAAACACACACACACACACACACACACACACACACACACACACACACACACACACACACACACACACACACACACAGGCTATGGGGAGTGGATCTATAGGGATGTGGATCCATTCTAAATTCATGCGCACCAGTCACCCGCACGTGTACCTTTCTACCTAACTAAACTCATCTAATTAAAGTAGTTAGGTGTAGTGGCAGGTGTGGCGTGAGTGAAGCTACAGTGTTCAGGCGTGCTTAACTCTTCAGCACTGTCTGCGTGACATGTAAACACAAAAACTGTCAGGCACTCAGGCAAGTGTGGCGTGTGCGCACGTGCAGCGCAGTAAACTGTGCAATGTGGGGTTGGATCCATTCTTTATTTACACCCACCAGTCAATCATTCGTTTCGTTATTTACACTCACAGTGCATTGTGTTTAAGAAATCCAACCAAAAGTCCCTAGATCAATGGTATAACTGAAAGAAAAAGAAAACAATGTCATGGGGAATCAACATTTAATATCCTGGTCAGTCACCATCTTTGTTTCAGCCTGATCGTGCGTCACAGGAGAGGAGAATCTGTAGTCGTTCTTTTAGACTGCTAAGCGCTCTTTTCTTGGTTTACATCACTTGTACACCACACAAACTATGACAATATAACTGCAGCTTTACAGACTTTCACTGGGGTTACACTTTTTCGTTAATTTTTCCCTTGGCACTCTCGGCACAATCCACCCCCCCCCCACCCTCATCCACGTACACACGTGTACACAAACCTTTACTCCATGGATTTTGCATCTTCACAGATCTGGAACGTTCCGCCGGCCAGACTTGGAGCCACAGGCCCAGTGGGACACATAGCCACCCTGCTAGAGGATCTCAGAGCTGAGCCACAACGCTCACCTCTCCTGTTCTAATGGAGGAAAAAACATTAAGGGTCATAATGAATATACACAGACATTAACACTAACACACACACACACACACACACAGGCCCACAGTATGTGCCGTGTGTAAACACACTGTACACACCAGCATGGATCATGGCCAGCTCATGAGCCTGTGACGGTCATTCAACCAGAACACACACTCGGGCCACACGCCACACACACTCACATGCTCTGTGAAAACACACAGAACTGTACAAACAGAGCAAACTCCTAAGCGAGAACAAACGCACACAAGAAAATTCCATCTGATGCCGTCAAAGGCCCCATTCAGTGACAGTCATCAGAGATTTTCATCATTGGTTGTACTCATGAAACATCAGTCAAGTATGCTTCAAAAGAAACAAAGAGCCATGAAAAATATGATAATAGTTAACATGAACACAATTAAAGGAAAATGTCTTCAAAGTAAATATCTAAGCCAATAAATGCCTATTGGTAAAATTTCTGAAGGAAATCTTGGTTGTCAAAATGCCTGTCTCGCTTGTCAAACTCCTCGTCTAGCTATACCAAACCATGAAAACAAAACAAGATCAGTAAGAATTGAAGGTTTTAGCTTAACGTGAAGCCTAGCCTAACTAAAAACCTTTTTTCTGTGGGTATCTGTCTAACTGCTAAAGCCATAACACCTTAAGACAATGATATAGATGAATAAATATATATACTCTCGTGTTTCTTGGTTAGCTGAAAAAAATGTTCACCTTTTTTAAGCTCTGGCTAAACTCTGTCCAACAATTTCAAATGTTAGAGTTAGGATAAGGGAAATATGGTGCAGATGGCCTAGCGATTGGGTTGCGCCCCATTCGAATTCGGCCAGTGGCTCCTTTCCCCCATTTCATCCCCTAATCACTCTCCCAGGTTTCCTACCCTATCCACTGTCCTATCCAATAGAGGCAAAGCGTTACAAAAAATAAATCTAGAAAAGAAGAACAAATTCTGGAGAATAACTTCAGATTAGGTTAAAGTTTATAAGAGCCGTTTAACCTGTGTGTGACATCAAGTTGTGGACAGGTTCATCAGTCAGTCATAGCTGCAGATAAGGACAGCTGTCCTGCAGGCCCCTGGTGAGGACTGACAGGCAGAGGATAGTGTCAGTCATCCCACATTGTCTCCTTTTGATGATGTCATTGTGCTACCGATGAGGCAGATACAGAACCATCAAAAGAGGGAGATGGGGAGTGAAAGGCATCACTGCTGCTTCATATCAAAGAAGCATAGAAAATGATGCAAACATGAGAGGGGAGAATGGATGTTCGACATTGATGCTGAAACTGTATGTTTATAATCACAGATTCATGTATTTAACTGGGCACATTACAGATGTTATGTAAAGCTATATACAAAGAGGAAAAGTGTTTCGTTCTCCATAATTGAGTCCTTTACTTTCAGGGTGTCGAGTTAAGTGTGTTTGTGGAGCTCCCGCTGCTTTGTTGCTTGCGGGCCTCTGCAACAATACCATAACACAATTTTAGATTAAAGACTGTGACACCAAATTTGTGCCATTACACAATCAGTTTTAAATTTGCAAGACTTAAGCAGAGCATCATGACGGAAGTGCGTTTACATGGACTTGAGTATCCCGGTTATGATTGGGGTTTTAAGTATCCCGTTTTTGTATTTGTGCATGTAAACATCATATCCCAATTTCAGAAACCGGGATACTGCAGTATCCCATTTTCTGAGAAACCTGGTTTTGCTACCTGGAGAACTCAGATAGAAAACGGGATACTGTGGCATGTATACGCCTTACCCCGGTTTCTGACAGCTGCCAACACCTGCGCAGGCGCAGACTCAGCCAAGTGACGTACACGTAAAACAAACATGACGCTGCCAACGGGAGGATCTTATTCTGGAGAGAGGAAAAACTTTTATGTTTCACTAATAAAACATAGAATATAATTGAAGCTGGGCTATAATATAGAGTGGATTCCTTTTTTTTTACTTTGTGGATGGACTGAGTTTGTTTTGGATAAGCAAACGGCCGCGTTGGCGGATGTCTTCCTTCTTTTTCTGTGGACTAAAAAGACAATTTTAACGGAATTTTCACAGATCATTTTACGTTTGTTTGGGAATTTTAGTTTATTTTGGATTCATAAAGGGGTACATTGAAGTGATGTTTTTGTTACAAGCCACAGTGTTTTCATGTGTTTTATATTTCTAAATGTCCGCAGTGTTGTGTTGTAAAAAATAAACATCATGTGCACCTTCACAAATAAGATGCAGTAATCAGAAACCGGGATACTATTATTGATCATGTATACAGGAATATAAATAACCAGGTTTCTCTGTGAGCATGTAAACGTAATATCCCGAATATGATCAAAACTGGGATAAGGTTCATAACCGGAATACTCAAGTCCATGTAAACGCACTCATTCAAAATTATGTTAAGCCAAAATATATATTTAGCTTTAACATTATCGATTTCATGTCATCTGACCTTCGGCCGTAAGTCTCGGACACTCTGCGAAGAGAATGGCTGAACTGTCAACTGGTCACCTCCAGGTGGTGAGTTGGATGCGCTGGCGGAGGGAGGAAGTCGGTCAGACCCAAACGTGTTATGAGGTCTGTTGGGATTGTCTGGCAGATGCCTCTGTTAGTGAGGTCTTCAACTTCCACCTCTGGGAGAGCTTCTCACAGATCCCAAGGGAGGCTGGAGTCATTGAGTCAGAGTGGACCATGTTTTCAGCCTCCATTGTCGTAGCTGCTGCTCTGAGCTGTGGTCGCAGGGTTTCTGGTGCCTGTCGTGGCGGCAATCCCCGAACCCGGTGGTGGACACTGGAAGTAAGGAAGGCTGTCAAGCTGAAGAAGGAGTCCTATCGGGAGTTGTTAGCTCATAGGACAGGCCTGCCGCAGTCAGTGCTGTTGGGAAGGCAAAAACTTGGGCCTGAGAGGCCATTGAGACTTTCGGACAGCCTCAAGAAAATCCTGGCAAACTGTCCGCTGCCTCAGGAGGGGGAAGCAGTGCTTCACCAACACTGTTTACAGTGGAGGTGAGGAGCTGCTGACCTCAACTGGGGATGTAGTAGGGCGGGAGAAGGAATGCTTCCAGGATCTCCTCAATCCCACCGTCACGTCTTCCACTGTGGAAGCAGAGGCTGATTCCTCAGAGGTAGACTCGTCCATCACCCAAGCCGAAAGTCACCGAGGTGGTTGGCAAGCTCCTCCCACTAAGCCGAAAGGCGAGGCTCTCGATTTACTGGCCGATCTTCGTTCCCACCCTTACCTATGGTCATGAGCTTTGGGTCAGATCCCAGATACAAGCGGCTGAAATGAGCTTCCTCTGAAGGGTGGCTGGATGCACCCTTAGAGATAGGGTGAGGAGCTTGGTCACCCCAGAGGAGCTTGGAGTAGAGCCGCTACTCCAGAGTGGAGTCAGTTGAGGTGGCTCGGGCATCTGTTCCGGATGGCCCCTGGATGCCTCCCTAGGAAGATGTCCCTCCACAAGGAGGCCTCGAGGTAGGCCTAGGATGCGTTGGAGAGACTATGTTTCTCAGCTGGCCTAGTAACGCCTCGGGGTCCCACCAGAAGAGCTGGAGGAAGTGTCTGGGGCGATGGAAGTCTGGGCATCTCTGCTTAGACTGCTGCCCACACAACCCTGCCCCGGTAAGCGGTAGAGAATGGATGGATGGATTTCATGCTTGACCTCCATTTTATGTTTTTTTTTTTTTTTCTCTTGATGTCACACCTATAATAAAAAGTCTTTATGTGTATTGCCAAATGTGTAACATAAAGCTGTTGTTTAGTCCTCACAGCCTCTTTCTTATTATCAGTGCGTTCTTTTGCATTGAAGATATGTTCAATATGTTTCAAGAGCAAAAAGTTAAGCAGAGCTCTTAGAGAAGTTTCTAGACTTTTGGGATTTTTTTGTTCACCCTAACCTGCCGAAACTGCTGGTTACATCCAATAATATAAAAAGTATAAAAAAAACTCACAACACTTGTGGTTTTGCTTGCTAAAAGCAGATTTGTTTGCAATTTAAGACTAAGCAATTACATAACTTGAGAACTGTCCTGTAACTGATTTTGACTTTGTTTGGAGTCAGTTGTTTGGTCAGTTCAAAGTAGTTCAGTATGTACAGTATCTTGAAACATCAAAAAGCTCTCTCTGTTTTTTCTTTCTTCTTTTGCTCTGTCTCGAATGTTTGCTCCACTCCTCACAGAGGTGTGTGTTTATGTGTGAACAGAAAAGGTATTAAAGTATGATAATTGGAGAGCTCATCCCAAACACCTGTCAGGGACAATTCATCGTGCACACACATGCTTCAGATTATCCTTCTCTGATATGTTCATGTTCTCACACAAAGGGTGTTTAAAGCCCGTATATACCACACACACACACACACACACACACACACACACACACACACACACACACACACACACACACACACACACACACACACACAAACAAACAAACATGCAACTGAAGTCCCAGAGCTGAGCACATATCAGACAGGCATTACAGCTGTCATTATCACATGTAAAGGGGTCTACACACACACACACACACACACACGCACGCACACACACACACACACACACACACACACTGGCGGAGATAAGTATTATGGGTAAGAAGGCTTTTTCCTTCTGAGCGTGGGGAATGGCAGGTTGCAGGGAAAACACACTGTAACAAAGTCCCACATCTCGCGGCTTACTGTTCACACTAAAAACACACATTAAATACACACATGCGACACATACAACACACTCCTGCCAATCTGAAACATAACCTTAATCCATCTTTTATCCCTCCACCCATCTCCATCATATCCTCCAACCCCACATCTCTCTGCCCTCCTCTCTGTCTGTCTCTCATATTTGTTGTTTTTATTTCATATGGCTTTTTGAAAATGGGATTCTTGTACACGGTGTGAGATAGAGAAAGAGAGAGAGGGAAGACCACCATTTTCATTTCTTGTAGATTGTTCTCAATGCAAATCTTACTGAATGAATCATACTCACTTTCAACCGTCAACGCTTGCGTGCCTGTATGAGATAAATGTTTTTTTAGATGCTCTGACATCTGACGTTAGTTTTTAATAACATGCATGTTTAAAAGATATTCCAATACATGCATTTAGAAATGTATATAATTATGCAGCATGCGCTCATTATTCTTTTCTAATTCTATAACAATTAAAGCTTTAACTCTTGCTTAGACTGGAGCATATCAACCTTTTATCAACCTCAATTTGGGTCAGACAAAATAGTATACAGCAATATATCACAGTCATGACTGGTGTTTATTGAATTGCTGGTGCCAAAGTGTTATTTCTTTGCACTCTAAACAGATTTTCCTGTCAGTATAAGCCACTACATCACTAATTCGACACTCCACAGATTGGCTATTACAACATGGATTATTGACCCATGAACAACTAAATTATCAAATAAGTCTGGAATAAAAAATAGAAGACAATGTCCATCGGCTGTGACAAGAAGTTAAGAGGTAAATATGAATAAAATACTGTGAAAAAAACCCCAAATGAATCCTGCTCTTTAAGTTTTTAGGAGCATTTTATATTTGTTAATCAGATATCAGGATTGGTCATTGTGATAGTCTGGTTATATATCATTTATAACAGAATCGCTGTAACATAACATCTCATTGTGTCATTATTTACCATGCGATTACTACATCTGTGTTTAACTTGTAATCCCCAACAAAGGCAATCATTTCATATTAAGTGTTAAAAAAAATGTTTTAATCTAAAACCCTGCTGTCTCTCTCTCTGTGCTCTCTGTCTCTCGCAATCTTTTTCTCTTGGGATGAGGCCCTCCTGACAACTATTTATCTGACCTCTGATCTTTGGGGTTCCTGATTATGGGGCCGTGTACAATGCTCCTGCAGCAGATGTGAGCGCGCAAAAGAGGAAGGCTTGCAAAAGGAGAATAAAATGACACAAAACACACTTATATATGAACTTCATCACAATTTGTTTTGGTTGACACTTTTAGACAGGTATTAACTTAATGGCATCTTTAATTTGGCTCCGATATATTGAGAGATGTTTCTTGAGAAATCTCATTCACAAACATGAGACGGACAGAGCATTGGAAAACCTTTACAGAAGATGGACAACTACTTGGTGCATAGTAGTATTTGTTAAATTTATCAAACAATTTACTTAAGAAGAAAAAATCCTTTGACTTTAAAAAAAAAAAAAAAAGTGAATCCAGAAAGACAAGAACAGAGAAGGCAGAGGTTGTGATGCTAAAAGATGGACTAAGTAGTGTTGGAAGTGAATGGAGAAAGGAAGAAACAGCTGTTCTTCAGTGTGCCTGTTAGGACATAATCAATTGTTTCACCTGGGGAGCAATAAATCAATGTCGCTTAGAAAATGGCTGCTGGAAACTTAAACGAAACATGGGTTACCTCAAAAAACAAATGAATACCATATGATACAACATGTTAACTTGTGATGTAGTGATTCTGACTTTGATGATAAAACAACATAGTACAATATGATTATTACTTATGATTTCATATATGTGCAGCACAGAAAGACCCAACACAAGAAAATAAAATATGATAAGATAAAACAACAGAATGCTGTAATTTGTAGTAAAAGATTATCGAACATGACCCGACATGTTACAGTAGCATTAAGGTAACAAGGTAATGAAAACATGTTACTACAAGTTTTGTTATGTTTCAGAATTCCAAAATGTTACTTATTAAACTCAGCAATATGGTTATAGTGGCTACAGATGAGCTACAGTACAACATTACGACATTAGAAATTGGGAATATGTTGCTTTGAGTCATTTTACCATAGGTTATACTGTATATTTTTTATAATACACTCTGTAAGTGTCGCTTTTTATGTCGCTGATGTTAGCAGACTTAATTATACAATATATGAGTTTTTTCACTTCCCATTACATCTATAATTTTTGTCATGCTATGTCACTTTTTGTTAGATCATGGGCATTTTGTGCCTTTATTAGAGAGATGCTGCTAAATAATGGGTTTTGATTAATTTTGAATGTTTACGAAAAGACCAAGAACATTTTTAGCTTTACAATTATCCAAAAGACATTCAACACAAGACCAGCACTACCAGTCGAACAGGAAACTTTTTATGTTGCCACCTACTGTACTTACTGATCCTAAAAGTGTTTTTCTATAGCCTCACTAAGCTGTCTCTACAGGGCATCAGGGTCCCTTTCTTGCTTCCCCCCTCTCTCCTCTGCTTCCTCTCGTCTCTCATCCTACTGCTGAAGGTCGAAGGTCACCTGGTCTTCGGAAGCATCTTGTGTGGTTATGTTAGAGAGTAATGTTATGATTCCCAGCGGGACAACAACACAAGCACACACACATGTCCTGACACAGAAGACACACTCTGTAACCTGACTGGTTGGTTTCCCTGCTTTGGGGGAACTAATTGTTTTTAGACGAAGCAACTTGAGGAGCGGCTCCGGAAGGGAGGATGGGAGCAAAGAACTGTGGGAGACAAGGAGGAGAGCAGAGCAGGGCTATAAATTAGAAATGTGCCGGATATTCAGTTTCCATATGGGTTTGGGTACAAAAACTGGAAACTCTCCATGTGTATGTGTGTGTGCCCCTCAACACATCTACATACACATACACACACTTCCCAGCCTATGATATATTGTGATGCATTTTTTTAAGTGTCCAGTTGTCCATCTAGTGAAATTTCAATGATACCCACCTCAGAGAGCCACTCTGCAAAACAAACCACTCAATAAGCTGGAGGTAATGGAGACTGCAGGTCAGGCTTCACAGCAATATCATTACCATACACACACTCACACTCACGTACACACGGTCCCATTGTCTGGGCAGTACTTATTAGTGCTCTTGCTAACAGAGTTTGTCCATAAGTGACCTTAATTAAGTGGCTAGCACCATTAGCCGTGGAGCTAAGAGGGTAAGAGCAATACATTTGCATGTGAATGTGTGTTTTTTTATGATAATGGTTTTGTTGAGGTGTGTACTGGAATACTAACGACAGTCTGTGTGCAACCAAAAATGGATAAATAGGCAGCTGAAGTTCAGTGCTGAAGAGGCGATGGTTTAGATAAGTTACTCATTGTGAAAAAAGACAAAAACAGGGAGCAATGCCGAGGGCCGATTTAAATGCAGGTTAGCCCCATTTGCAAGCACAAATGCACTCACACAAAGGCACACACACGCACACACACACACACACACACACACACACACACACACACACACACACACACACACACACACACACACACAAAAACACACACAAACACACACACAAACACACATACACACACTCAGTGCTTTAAGCACCTTTCAGTTTGCCCTATCATTTTTCATTAGTTATGAAAACAAGGACTCTAATCTCATCAGGTTTTTCAGGTACCATAATTTTGTCATTGAAACATTGATGATGACAAAAACAGAAGAGTTATTAAAGTGTTTAATTGCATCTACTGATGAAAAAAAACATGTTCATCGTCAAATGTATCACAATCAATTGTGTTTGTTTTACTTATTATCAACTTTACACTTTATCAAATTTAATCTTCTACCATTTAATAAAATATTTATTTTACAGCTCATCTGTCCTTAGTTTGAATAATATTGAGGAAAAAATTATGGCTTTTCAAGATATCATCATTTACCTTTAAATATTTTGCTGCTTTCATCGTCATCATTGTTGTTGATGATGTTGGCCTAGCTAATGGATTCTCACCCTGGCCACTCGTAAAGCTGCTAAACCCAGGTCTTGTGGTCAAAGGTTGCTGCTGTCCCTTTGATGTGACCCCGACATCCTGGGAGGAAAGGGAAATAGAGGAGGAAGAGGATTCTTCATGGATTAGTGGTGAAACACCTCATACGAACGAACACAAACACACACTAACATGGAAGAGTTATGACCCGCACACACACACACACACACAATTTAATCATGGACCGCCGTGCAAGAGTAAACTTAGTTTAATGTCTCTTTAGACTAACTTTTCATTCTCACATACTAACACTACAAATGGTTAATAATAAAATGTAACAAAATATAATTCATTATTTAGAAATAAAATGTTTTCCAAATAATATAACAAGATGGAAAAAAATATATTGATAACATGTGGCTATTGCATAGTTAATTTTAACCTTTGTTAAGGCACCAAATAAATAGACGTGAAAAACCCCATGATTCCTAAATTCAAATTTTATCTCACTGAAACAAATCCGAATTAGATATAACACCTTTGTCCAGAGTGTACACTGTCATAAAACAAAAAAAAACCACAAGTCTCCTTTTTTTAACAACTCTTTGTAACAGACAAGAAAAAGAGTCGATAGCACTTAAAGCTCAGTGAGGCTGTACTATGCTACAGTGGACCTTTAATACTTAAAGGTCAGACCAGTAGTCTGTGATTTGTGTACTCGCAGGACCTGCATAAAAATAAGGATGGAAGAAAATTCCACTTGCGGTGATGTTGTCTGAGCCGTATTTACACTTTATGTCCATAGATGGGGGGGCCGGTCAGTTTATCACTATGCATATAAAAGCTGTTTAAGTGTAGAACTAGAGAAAAGAAGAATAACATACTGTACTCCCTGCTTATTTAAATGTCACGTCAGCTTTTAGATCATGTGACACTAAGCGCATACTATAGAACGCTACCATCAGTCTGATAACACAACAATGTAGCTCGGGACAAGGACAATTTTGTCAGCCGCTTGTGCTCAGTGCTTATTAAATGTGGGCTCCAATTTGATAACTCCTTTCTTGAACATGAGGGGAGAGAGGTTGGAGGTTTGTCGCTGTAGGAGAGCGGAGAATTCAGTGTTGCTGAGGTTTTTGTTTTAGTTCCATGCAGGTGCTCAAGGGTGACGTCTAGTGCATCAAAAAGTGACAGTTCTTCCTTTAAGGTCGACCAAAGTGTTTTTTCTAAGAAATAAAAAAGGCTTCCAAACGCATCAGTACTTACATTGATGATAACAGTAAAGAAGGACTTTTCTTTCAGTTAAGGAGGTGTGGTTGCTCCTCTCAGTCTCTAAACACACACACACAATCAGTTTTCTTCAACAAGAGAAAATAAAGTCAGTGCTTTATATTACAAAGAAGTAGATGCACATAGTTCGCAACCATAAACCTACACACAAACCCTGAAACACACACACACACACACGCACACACTAAATGGGGCGGATTACATTCTCCCCAGGACTTGACTTGCATTAAAGTTTAAATGTGTTCAATTTGGACGGGCCCAATATTAGAGTGGAGTATCATTACCCGACTTATTGGATGAGTCTGAGCAGAATAGATTTCTACTGATGAGATGAAGAGGCCTCAGGCACACACACACACACACACACACACGTACGTACACACACACGCATACACACACACACACACACACACACACACACACACACACGTACGTACACACACACACACACACACACACACACACACACACACACACACCCACACACACACACACACACACAGGATTCCTCCACCTCTCTATGTCACTCTCTCAAACCCACAGACCCGTGGAAACATTTGGGCATTTTAGGGATTACTTTTTCTACTGCTTTGTAATTTACACAAAATGTTCAAGTCCTCATTTTGAGCTCTAATCATTAATTTAATTATCAATAATTCAAACAGATAACTATGTGGTCGTTTCTAAAATGTGGAAATAACCTCTTTCAAGGGCTTTGGTGGGATCTAACTGTTGTATCATTTTCTAAATATACAGAAGCCTATACATATATTATTATTGTTATTATGGAACAATTTAATTTAACTTATTTGTTATTAACTACCAAACTAGTTTTTGGCTTGTCCAACACTATGAAAGCATCGACCTGTTACAGGAGGGCCCTCTTTAAATATTTGTCTTTTTCAGGGTTTCTCTTGTAAGTAGTTTGTTATAAGAACAGTAACTATGCAGCAATGTAAAACTTCTGGCAGTGACTTTTTTTTTTTAAAGTAACTAGTTTCTACTTTTGCATCACTATCTTTGTCCTGTCAACCTTAACCTCCAGGCCCTTTTTAGGTATATAGAGCACAGACACAAAATAATACTGACACAGAACATGTAACCATTTATTTTGAGAAGAGAACTCTTTATGGCCTTCTTTTGTTTTGTATTTAATGCAAAGGTTTCACATTTTCACTCTAGTTTTTAGCTCCTTGTAGAAGCATACAATAAAATCAAGCTCTCTCTGATTCCCCCAAATCTGTAGTTTTGCCTCTCCACATCCTGTCTGCTCATGTTCACAGATTCAGTGTTTGTGGGTCTAATGAGGTGAAGTGTGACACAGAAATAGTAAGGCTACAGTGCAAACGTGTTCGTACAGCCATGTTATAGTTGACTTGTTATTCTTAGAGGATATTCTTTCCAATCTCCTCTAATTAGTGGTCTTATACTTGTCTGATATTAGTGGTTTGATTATAACCACAGCTCTACTGCATAGTCTTGCATTTTATTTTGTTTTTAGCTCAATTAAAGTTGAAGACTATAGGGGACATTTTGGTAAAGTTGAGGATGTTTACCTTGCAGTAAAACAAAGCAAAAATATTGAAATATTGAAGAATATGTCAAATGTGATCTATAACTTATAGGCTAATGTACCAATATTAACATTCCTATTAATAAGTACTCTTTTTGTGTTTTTAATATGATGGGGGGTTTTTACAACATGTCCTATGCAGTCTATCGTCAAGAACACGATTCTGGTAGGTTCAAAGGTAGTGACAACTTCACTTTGGTCATAATAAAATCACAAGATGTCATCTTCAGTTCCACTAACTATGGTTGGTTACACAACTAATGAAGTGCTTACATGAAAACACAAAGTCAGATCCTTGAGATGGTCAGCAGCACATAATTAAAGGCTTTAAACACAAACTGTGTTGATTGAGTAACACTTGTTTGATATGATGTGATAAGGATGTCAACGGACTTGTTTGTGTTGACAACAAAGTGCTGTGTAGTTTAGTTGTCAAGAGGCGATCATTTAGTGTGTGTCATGAACTAGGTTTAGATATTTAATAATCTCATTTGTTTTCATATAAAGATAAACATCTTAAAATCTCTGTAAAACTTTGCATCCACTAAAACACTTGATCTGTTGTCCAAAAATACATAGCCGTGGTCACTCTTCTCTCTACTTCTTTAGCTTTCATTCAACTTTTAGCCCCCGTCCAGGGAGTGTGGGAAATGTAGTTTAAAAACTAAACTGACAATATCGAGTTGGAAAAAAACAACAGTCTTTTTTATTATCATCTTGATCATGCTCGATTTATCCCCAGGAGGACATTATGATTATTATGAAGAGACACTAAAGCAACACATTTAAATATGAGTATCAGTACCAAGTAAACTATACACAACCAATTAAAATCTTAACACTGAAAACTATACAGAGCATTGAGACATAATAAGTGGCAAGTTTACAGGTGTAAAGACATGCAATAAATGATATGGGCTTTATGGATGTTAACAATTTAACTTTTGTGTGAATGGGTTACTCAGTGTGTCATAGCTCTTGAATGATCGCCAGGCTTGCAAACAATTTTAAAAGCAACAATTTTAAACTGTCGAAGCATAAAGAAGGTACAGCAGGTTTTTATGCTTTTACATTTGAAAGCATAAACAGAGTTTAAAATTATGATCCTTTTTTCCTTTATTAAGATATCATAACGATTTGAATTTGAATATCACAAAATAGAAAAACTGTTTTCTATTTCTTTAAACATTAGCTGTGTTTCTTTAAACATTAGCAGGAGTCGTTTATTAACTCATCATCATCAACTAATCCCCTTAAAGAAACGTGTGTTTCAAAATAAAAATACAATATAAGATACACTAGTGGTAGGTTCGCATGCCATATGTTCAAAGGAGTCCTTAAAGCAGCAGCCCGAGTTCTAACCTATGGCTCCATTGCTGCGTGCCCTTCACTTTCTTTCTTCCTGTATTGTTATGCATCTCTAATAAAGAAAAAAATAAATAAAGAATAGATTTAAATTAATGATAGTGATAGAAAATGGATAGTCCTAACCAATTCATAAAAACATTGTTTTTAGTTTTTTTTTTTAACTGGTATTTTGCTATCTTAAATTGAACTGTTTAATAAAATGATGATGATGATCCATTTGTAGTGCACATTTGTAACAGAGATTCAGTCATCACAGAAACACACGTGCAGAGATGCACTGTGACAGATTATCTGGATAATAAAAAGAAGAAATCTTTCCTCAGACAGAAAAATGAACCGTTCACAGCTGTCTCTTTTAGTTTTTATCCACTTAGGACCTAAGTGACACCTCTTCATTCTCCACCATTGCTTTGTCCTTCCCTCCCCACCTCTACCTCTTCCACCATCTAACGCTTCTCCTGTTAAAATAATATCTCCTTCATTCTCTGATTCTTCCTCCTCCCCCACACTATTACCTTTTTGTCTTACCCTTCTTCTTCTTCTCCTCCTCTTTCATTTGTTCTCCCCTCTTTCTTTCCCTCTCCTCACTTTGAGCGAAATAGATTTTCAATTATGTGCTGAGTGCCTGGAAGCTTCTATATTTCCCAACCTGACCCCAATACAGCCCCAGTGACACCCCACGCACCACAAATACATGCACACAAACTCAAACACACACACACACACACACATATAAGCAATACACAGAGACACACATCCGATACATTTCCGCCTCCACTTACAGCCTAATGGAGTGGAGGAGAGGCAGAAGAATGTCTTCAGTGTCCTGGTTAACTACCTCACACAAGACAGACATAAATGAAACAATGCCCTATAAATGTCCTTATTAACAAGATAAGTTCAGATGGATGGAACTTAGTTTATTGAATAGAAATTTTTTATGGAAACAAAATGACAAAAAATGCAAATTCGCTAAAAACATAGTCTGCCAAGGGTTTCAAAACACAATGGAGAAATAAAAAATATCAAAAGACTTACCTGAAGTTTCTTAAACAAAACTAGACCCTAGTCAAAGAATCACATATGAATCATTCTTAGAGGATTATTTAATGATTTAGACGAAGAATTACAATATTAAAGTTATTTTCTTTTTATTATTTGATTAGTTTTGGGTTTGGTTTTAGACTGGGCCAAACGTTTTTGCTTTGAAAGTGATAAGTGGACAGCATATCACCGTTTCCACCCAACGGTCCAGTTTAGTCCGGTAAAGTCTGATCTTGTTTGCATTTCCACAGCCAATCGTGCCATATTTGGGGCGGCAGTAGCTCAGTCTGTAGGGACTTGGGTTGGGAACCGGAGGGTCGCCGGTTCAAGTCCCGGCACGGACCAAGTCCGGAAACTGGTCTGGTAACTGGAGAGGTGCCAGTCCATTTCCTGAGCACTGCCGAGGTGCCCCTGAGCAAGGCACCGAACCCCAAAACTGCTCTGGAGCGCTCGCTGTGGGCAGCCCCCTCACTCTGAGACCTCTCCATTAATGCATGTCACTAGAACCCTGTTTGTGCATGAGTGTGTATCTCGGCCTATGTGTGTGTCATTAGACAGAGTGTAAAAACTGAATTTCCCCTTGTGGGATTAATAAAGTGTAAATTATTATTATTATATTTGGTAGGCAACATGTAAGCCGGATACCAATAGCTGCGTCGGCTACGTAATAGCATCACATGGTAGCGGCGTGGTACAGTGTACTCCAGCTTATCTCTTTAGAAACTAACATTATTTTATTTGCGCTAAGGGATCTCTAAAAACCTGACCATGCTGCAGATTTTTTCTTTATTCTTTATGAGAGAGGAACAGGGAAACGAAAGAAGAGGAGAAATAACTTCATCGTGTTTTGCGCTACGGATGCTTCATATCAGGACAATGAACACACCTCTGAGTGAGAAACTTTACATTGTCATGTGGTTCTTTGTAACAAAACGCAATTAAGCTTTGCTTCAGAGAAGGCTGTGTGCAGCAAGGAGAAATACAGCTGAAAAAGCAATCGACTGGGGATTTAAACATGGAGGGGTTGTTTGTCTTTTAATGCCGCTGTTGCAAGGGACCAATCCAAGTGTTTAGCTCCACCTTTTAGGGTTGGATCCAAGTACTTGGCACCCCAACAGAATGTTACCAAAAAGGTAACGGCTTTAGTCTATGGAAGCGCCACATAATGTGTGCTATACCAAGACAAACCGAACTGAACCGCTTGGTTGAAACGGTGCTTATGTAACTTTGGAGGTTTTCAGAATCTTAGATGTTCAAAAGTACATCTGATGCCTCAGTGCAAAAACTGCAGTTTTTCATGTGACTGCTTGAGCAGCCCCGGAAGTCACCCTATTCAATAATTCCCTTTTTAACAGCAGAAATTAACATTTTTAGAGTTTTGTTCAAAAAAAGATATTGGTCTGATTAGTAATTGCCAGTAATCGGTCCACGAAGAAGAGAACAGACAAACAGAAGTGCAAAAGAACCTCTGTGAAGCTGCAGAAATGTAAACCAGTCAACTTACCAAAAGAGGGAAACTGGGGCATCCCCCTGGAGCCAGACTTGGGGGGAGCATGAAGGCACACTTTCTGGTGGCCGAGTTTACCTCCACTCTATGGATGCCCTCTAAATAACTACTTTGAGCCACTGTCCTGTAGGCCCAGCACCCAGAGAGAGAAGCCTGGGGTTTGGGTTTTATTTTGTTATTTTTTTAAATTTTATTTTACTGTTCTATTTTTTATTTTATTGATCCCGTGTTGAAAAATCCAACCCAAGTCCCTACGGACTGAGCTACTGCCACACCTAAACATGCTGTGCTTATAGGGTTGCTATGCCTATTGTACCTCCTCAACGTACACCTTTCCTGGAAAGTAACCCCTGGAGAGGAGCTGGACTCTCTCCTGTTCTGGAGGTCATCTGGTTGTGGGGATACTGGTTATTGACTTATTGAAGCTAATTCACAGTGCAAGACTAAACTCTCAATACAGCTGCTTAATAATTAAGGCACAAACAAACACACACACATGCACACACAAACAGATTTCATTAAGCAGTTCTCTCCTCTTAAACTGAGCCCCCCCTGGGTGTGAGTGACTGGTTTTCCATTTTAAACAGAGCTGGAGGTCTAAGGTCAACAGCCTAATGCCTTATCTCTGATGCACCACAGCTGACCTTATTACTGAGGGCTTAGAGAACCAGTGCACATACACACACACACACACACACACACACTTAGACATACATGCATAAATTTCCACACGCTGCATGTTCTCCAAACTAGAGGTGCTGAGGGTGAGATGATGGCCTCAGGGTATGTTCAGCACGTGGAGAGGCACACGTCAGGCCGTACTCTGACGTTCTCCTGTGCTTCACATACAACCAGAAATAACTATAAAACAAGAGCAGGATCTGCACAGGTTACCACATATAGGGGCTGAGAGCCTTTAAAAACAACATATTAACTTTTCCGTAAAGCAACTTCAAAAACATCAAAAAGTCCCCTTATATATATATATATATATATATATATATATATATATATATATATATATATATATATATATATTATTATTATTATTATTATTTTTTTTTTTTTTTTTTTTTAAACAAAACAGCTATATTTAAACTTTCCCAAAAATGTTGGCATGTAAGTCGGTAAATATTAAAAAGTTTTATTTCTTGTTTATGAAAGATTTAGTGACTCCAACATATGACCCAAATTTAATGTAATTTTATGTGGGATTTAACATTAAAGTTGCTTTAGAATTGTTGTGACTCTATCTCATAGTAACATCTCTGTAACGTTGTCTAGTGTTCAGAATATCTATGAATGAATAAGCAGTAACTTTTCTTATAATGACTATGTCATGCTTGATGCCTACAATATTTTAAATATTGATTTATTTGTGAGCATTGAGTGCAAAGACAACAAATACATTTGTGAAAACATTTGGAAATTTTAAAAAGACAATACATTTCCTCTTATTTTGAAAATGGTTTTCCAATGTTTCTCATGTAGGAATTAGCAGCATCCACTGGGCTACACAGTTGTAAATTGTGTGTGTTTAAGTGCGTATGTGTGCATGTGGGTAGGCGTGGCGCTGCTTTGTTAAGGCCTGAATGAGTTGTTGATGGGTACAGCAGCTTGGGTCTCTCAGGGGATGAATGGGGGAGGAGGAGGGGAGGAGGATGGGTAAGTTGATAATTGCAGGGGAACTTGGACTCAGTCTGCTAGCCCTCCACCCCGCTCAAACACAAATACACACACACGCGCGCACACACACTAACACACTGGCACTCCCTTTGAAGGGGTGGTCCCTTGATTAGGCCACTTAAACACTGAACTCCCCCCTTCCCCCCTGTATGTCTGTCTACGCCTGTCACCCACACCTCTCTCCCCTTTAAATGCCCAGCTCTTTTTCCTTTCTCAATTTTAAACATTTTATGTTCTCCACCTCTTATTTTCGCCACTCTCTTCGAAATTTCTTTGTGTGTTCTGTGTGCGTGTGTGTTAGGGGGGATGGGGCTTCTCTCAGGTCTCAGCTGCCGTTGTGTGTGAGGGTGAATTACACGCTGTAACGGAGTGTTGACAGGAGCAGCTGGACATCAGTCGGCCGTAGCGCCTGGCTTTGTACAATGCCGTGTACCTCTGTGTGTGTGTGTGTGTAGGTGTGTGTGTGTGTGTGTGTGTGTGTGTAGTGCGGCCAACTACCCAACGCAGAGCTGACATCTTCTGGCCAGTAAGGGCAAAAACAGTCTGCAAGTAGAAGAGAAAAAGTGTTGAGTTGTTGTCTTGCTTTAAATAAAGGTCTCCAAAATGTAAAAAAGTCACAAAGTAACAATAAACACTTTACTTAATTAAACTATTGAATTAGGTTTTTCACTTGGATGATGTAAATCACAAATCACAAATACATTTGAATGATGGGTAAAAAACAGACAGAACCAAATTGTATTTCATATAAAATCCAATTCTGTCAACAAGCGAAGGAAAGTTTATTTATAGAGCACCGAGTGGCCCATAGAGCTTTAGACAGTTAAATACACAAGACATTAAAACACTAAATGTATTAATAATAAGCCCAAGAACCAATGATTTCCCCACTTTCAAGTTACTGAAAGCAAACAATGCTAAGTCTTCCACTAAAGTTGCTTTTTTAACATGTAAAATATTATAAATGCCCTTTTAAGTCAACTCTTCAGTGGCACTGAAACCCTCTCATTGAGGCTTGGACTCTCTTTACTTTGTATTTTATAAGGTCTCAAGCACTATACATTGTTGCATTTATTCAATTCAAAAATGTAAAAAAAAAAAAAATACATTCCTAATTTTTTTTAGATTGGCAATCAAAGCTTCTGAAATCATTGTCCACATTTTCTAGTATCTGTCTATTCAAATCAGAAATGGCAATGATTTAACTTTCATTTTAAAGAGTTTAAATTTATTGTTGGTATCTTTTAAGCCTTTCATTGTAATACAGATGTCTTGCTTAAAGGTGCGGTGCTCTTTTGGATTCTTTTAGACACTGACATGACGTGCAGAAAATGGATTGTAAACTAAGAAAAGTATCCTTGAAATAGGTTAGATAAGAGTGTGAATGTATGCAGGATTTAAGGAAAATAAAATGAGAGAGAGGAAAGAATAAGAGAAGAGAGGGGAGCAGGTAAGAAGTAATGATGGTGGAGAAGCAAGCTGGTCTCAGGCTGGTCGTGAGGCCAGAGACAGAGTTTTGTCACAGCAATCTCACACTCTGCTTCTGTAATGACTCGCCTAGAGGCACAAATGATTTCCTCCACTGGTGTTGCTGTAGCTGGACTCACCACAACTCCTAGAGAAGGGGTTGGTGTGTTGAAAGAAGTACAGAATAAAAAATATTACAACTAAAACAACATGAAGACCTTTATTTGAATATCTAAATTTATTTCGGGTTTATTTTTCTTATCAGCAAATTAGACTTTAGTTCACATTCTGTTTGTCCAGCTGGTCTTGTCGTAGTAGCTGTGATCCAACTGTGGCAACGTGTGATCATTTTCCATCCACAAACCGGAGGGGAAAAAAAACAAAAAACATCCCACATCTCTTGATACTCTCTCTCTCTCTCTCTCTCTCTCTCTCTCTCTCTCTCTCTCTCTCTCTCTCTCTCTCTCTCTCTCGCTCTCTCTCCCTTTGCCTTCCCTACAGCTTGCTCGGGGAAATGTCATAAAGACATCATCATCAACATTATCATCATCACTGTCTGAGGGTAAGAACAAGCAGGAGTTCTATGACGATCTATCTGCCAGTCAAAAAAATAAAACTAGGAAAAGGACGAAGAACAGAAAAGTAAACAGTCATCACCTTAATCGGTTTATGTTTGCAGGAAATGAAACCAGAACCATTTTCCCAAGATGTGTAACATAATTTAGCTTGTAGTTTCAAGAGGCTCCACCCCTAGCTCTTTTAATGTCTTGTTACTGTACTAATACTGTTACTGTTGTGTGTACACACTTTTGATTGGTCGTGTACTAATAGACGAAATGTTGGCTTGGCAAGAGAAATGTTCAATAACACCACCCTTATCTTTTAAATACCACATTACTTTTACCTTAATGGCCACAATTTCAATGAAGTACAGTCAATCTCAAATCCCTCTAAAAATTCCTCCATACTTAGGATGAGTACCACTCTGCTGAAAGATCACTGAAGCATGTGGTAAACACAATGTGTGATGCCATCGTCCCCACATTCATTCTGGATATTAACTGTCTGTAGCTGTAGCAAATGATTTGGCAGGTGGGCAGGGAGGGTGAGAGAGAGACAGAGAGGATGGGAGGAGGGGGGAGAAAAGAGAGACAGGGAGGGAGAGCGTATACATCACTTCATCCTTAATTAGCTGTCATCAGCTTTTCTCCTTAGAGGAACCAGAGACTAATAATTAATGATCAAACTCTAAAGTAGAGTCACTCCCATCCTCTCCCTCACTAGCTCTCTTCCTCTATCTCAGGAAGAAGAATTAACCGAGAAATAAGATAAGAGAATTTGGTGAGAGAGTAATAAAAAATGAGTCGAGGTAAATCAGAAGGGATCTCATAGATTTAATAAATGACTCATCGAAAACCAACAGAAATTAGGTTAGAGGCATTCCTTCACCTACAGGTTTCCAAGGTTACCTCTGCTCCCTGCCCTCCACATTATCAGACCTTGTTTGATGTTAAAGAAGCCACGAGCATCCTCATTATTAGTTCAGTCTAAAACACACAAGACCTGGATTAACGAACACTCCTTATCGTCTGATGGTGTGAGGGGGATTCAGGTTTACAACAAGGGAACATGCCAGTAAAAACTTTCACATAGCATTTTTTTGTTCTTTTATTATGCCTGTACTGGAAAGTTCAAATGCTGTGGTCAAAATATGTTTTCCTCCTGTGTATTAGGTCACAAACCATATAAGAGATCTGACAATTTTTTCAATTTTTTTATTTCATCAAATAAAAAGACACAAGATTGTCTACAGCCAGGCGGAAATAAGGCCATGTTTCGAGTTCCTTGCCAACTACAAGTTTTTTCACCGTGTAAATAAATGACCTTGGATGGGGAAAAAATGTCTTGGCTAACAATGAATAAAGCTGGAAAGTTGGAACACTTCCGTAATGTTATGCAAGTGAAAGAATCTATCAAATTGTTTTTATGACACCACTTCTAGCCTCAGTAACAGTTAAAAGTGAAAAAACAAAGGAAAGTGAAAATCTGCAGAGAAATAGGACAATCTTTACTAATAGGACAATCGATACACAAACATGCCAGCTTACATAAGCATTGAATCATCATATTATGTTTCTTCTTCTTCTCCAAATATCTTCATCACCTGTCTTATGTTGATATTGTGATTCTGTTAAAGTACAGGTAGAGTTAAAGACAAATACAGTCTCTGTGTTATGAGGCTCATGTGTGAATAACCATTTCATGGTTTTCAAGAGCTACTGTGTTCTTTTTCAGGAGAGTGAAAACAGCTTCATTCACACATTGTTGTTCATTATAGGACTGTTATACATTTCATAAGCTACAATACTAAAGGAAATGCAAGTTCCTATAGCTAGAGGTAATGTTGTAGGTAGCAAAGGAATGATACCTGTCCTTTGTAAAACAATCCAGCAGTAATATGATTCTGTCACTTAATATTACTTTGAAAGTTGTAAAATTATCTGTTATCTATATTGACTGTTGGTGACTGTTGGAGTCTTGTCTTTTCAGTTAATAATCAATCAGAAAGTGAAACGCAAACAAAAGTAAGATTCCTTAAATGTATGATTTATAAAAAAGCAGTATGACATTATAGCAACTTAGCAAAAAGCTCCCCACCATGACTGTGACATGGAATCATGGAAAATAGCCTTTTTGTGATTAAGCTTATTATTGTTTAAAGGAAGCTTTTGCGCCGGTGTAGACAAGAGCAGTTAATTAGAGAGGAACACAGTGTAAGTGGGCATATGTGCACAAGGCGACCAGTCAGCCAACACACGACAGGAAAGCGCTGTGAGGGGGGGCGCAGGCAGGCAGGCCACTGACCAGCTCTGGAGCCAACTCGGAGCAGCCATGGAGGCACGCTATGGTCTCAGCGCCCCAAGCCCCTGGCATGCTTCTTCAGAAACCCTGTTTGGAGTTGAAGGGAGGGGTGGAAGCTGCTGGCTTTACAGACCCCACCACAACCTGTCCTCTCTCCAAGACAGGACCCACTCTGAGACGTGTTTGTGTGTATGTACGCTCCTTCCTAAGCTGCTCTCAAGTGCTGTAATTGGATTATCCTTAATGAGTAAACAAACAACGACAGCAACTAAATAATAAGCAAATGAATGAATGTGTCAGGAAGCGCATTGCTGTCTCTTTGCCTTCTTTCACAATCAATTTCTTGCTGCCCTGCCCTCTTTTTCACTCAACACTTAGCTCATTTAGTTCCTCTTGTGTAATTATCCTGATTAAGAATGACTCAAAAACACTGCTGCTGCTGGAGAGGAATGTGTGTTTGTGTGTATGCGCGTGTGTGTGTGTGTGTGTGTGTGTCGCACTCGAGTGAGACAGGCGTTTCTTAAGTGGCTGCTTTGAAGTCAGTGATGAGCCTGTGATTAGTCCTGTGATGTATTGACAAGAGGGAGAAAAGGAGACAAAAAGACGACTGAGAGCAGACGAGCTCCCGGGGAGGAAGGAGAGCAAAAATAAACAAATGGAGAGTTTTGAAATGACATCTGTGAATATTATTAGAACATTAATCCTCACTGATGACACAGATGCTTAAGCCATCTCCTTCTGTTAATGCAGGGGGAAAAAAGCAGAAGAGATGGAAGGAGAAACAAGGAAGGGGAGAAAAATAAAGGAGAGAAATGTAAAAAGGTGATAAGAAGAGGGCCAGAGGAATGAAGGGGAATTATGAGTAGATCAGAAGAGGAAGAGTAGCAAATGATAGGTAGACGAGGTGAGGAGAAATGACAAAAACTTAAAGGGGGCTATTTGAAGAGAAGCGGAAAAGTGGTGAGGATAAGGAGACAAGCAGAGGAAGAACAGGGGGGAGGTCATGGAGAAGAATTAGGAGCAGAGGATGTTAAGGAGAAAGAAGATGTGTTAAAAGCAAAAAGCACAAAACAAACAATAAACTTTTCTTGCATCATGAGTTAAGGCACTGATAATGACTGCAATGACCAGCGAATTGCTTTGTTACCTTGATTGCCAGAATGTGATGATCATCAGGAATTA
The DNA here is from genome assembly GCF_947650265.1 of Symphodus melops. Lineage (NCBI taxonomy): Eukaryota > Metazoa > Chordata > Actinopteri > Labriformes > Labridae > Symphodus > Symphodus melops. The sequence continues at coordinate 14,521,556 of NC_136692.1, read as the reverse complement.
TACTATTAACACCACCAACTGAGTTTATATTTAGTTTTAACAACCTGAAATAACATTTTTTTAAGGGAAAACAGTAAGGTAAACATACGGACGCATGTCAGCAAATGGTTTCCGTATAAGGAGAAAATGAGGCAAAAGAGGAGACAATTAGAGGAGGAAAAAGAGAGTCTGGAAATTGGCAATGAAGACTGAAGGAAAAGGGAAACAATATAGCAAGGGACGAGGAGAGGAATATAAATAATAATTATAAGGGAAAAAGGGAGATATAAGGGAAGAGGCATGAAGAACAGAGGAGTGGAAAGACAATACAACCAGAGAGGATAGGGGAAAAAGCACTAAAATGAAAAAGGAGAGGAAACAACTATATAAAGGAGATAAGAGGCAATGTGCCCTCAATGAGAGACTGGACTAAAGCACTTAACTCTTTTTATTCCAATTTACACTGCCATAAAAAAAGTACCATTTTCTAAAACAAAATCTAAGTGGAAAAAAATCTTAACCAAATCATTTCATCACTTTATCTGCCCTAATAGCAACCATATGCATTTTTAAAGGGCCGTTCTACCTCTTAATGGTTCCCTAGGGGAACGAGGGGTTAATTGCTGCAGCTGGTGATGATGAAGCTTTTCAAGAGTAAAGGAGTGAGGAGTCTCTCTGTCGGTCTTTACTTCTTCTCTTTCTTGTGATCAACTTTGTAGTCTGTGTAGTTGTTTGCAAAATGTTTTCTTTTGCAGTAACATGATTTCACTTTGATGTTACCTAGTTATTAGACTGAGCTGACTTTTTGTACTTATCAGTAATGTTAGGGATGATATCACTTTGATTTGAAATTGTTGAAATTCTTGGTTAAAGATAGCTTGGGTATTGGAAGAATTGCAACTTGAGTCGTGAAATTCGTAAAGCTGGTAACATAGACTGTATGAAACATGGACATAGTTTCAGTCACACTGGTGGTTAATGTTTCTTAAAAGGCATTATGAAGCCAAACATAGTGATGGCCATTTTGAAAACGCTATCTCATTCTAACTTTTTATCAATCTAGACCTGAAGTTGGCACTTTGGTGGTCCATATCCTTTTTTGGACCTTTTCTGCCCTAATTGAGAGAATAGCTGAAAAGAGACAGGAAATGTGAGGGAGATCATGGTGGCTGAGGCCAGGAGTTGAACCTGCAACCAATGAGTTTAGTGCCTCTGTACATTGGGTGCCTACGCTATTGACTGAGCTAAACCAGTGCCCAGCAAAGCCCCTTTTAGTCATACCAACCTACGCTGGGCTGATGACAATGTGTTATCCTCATTCAGCCTTTTTGAAACAACCAAATAAGTAACACTGTTATATTTTGCATTCAAGCACCATGCTACTAAATCAGCTTGCTCAAGTGGTGTTTTTCACCTATTCTGATGCCTTCCATAATTTTCTGTCATACAAGAATCTCAGATTTCCACACAGTAAGAGAAGTTAAAGTGTACAACCTGCTTAAATTCTCTACAAAGTTTTATCAAATCATGGTGCTTCTTATGGCCATTGGCTACATATAACGTTGTCAGTGTGGTCATATTGCGTCACGTAAAGAAAACTTTCAGGCAAGGGGAAACAATTTTTTCTCGTCTCAGGGCAACATGAGGGCTGGATTCATGACCATTCAACACTACTACTGTTTCTAATGCTACAAAGCTTAATGTAAATGGGTGAAGTATCCCTTTAAATCAGAACAATGGTCTTAATAAAAGGTGTTTTTTCTTGCCAGGGTTTGATCCAGTGGGTTAGGTTTGACTGGACTGATCAAGACAGGTGGGTGCAAGGGGGGGAGGGGGGGGATATCGAAAACAGGAGGAGGTAGAGGGCCTCTGAGGTTTGTCAAGGTCAGTTGAAAGTCACCCAGCAGAGAAGACAAGCTAAGGATGGAGAAGTGTTTCAAGGTGGAGGTTGATTGAGGCCCTCCATTCTGGCAACTGGTTACGAGACAAACACAGACAGATGAAACTGAGGGGCCGCAGTGGCAAGCTGAGACAGTGGCGGAAATAGAGAGAGATTACACGCATAGACTGAGGGATAATAAAGCACAGGAAGGAGCAGGAAGTACAATGTCAGGGAGGGAGAGTGAGACCAAGGGTTGAACCCGCCTCAGCTGTGAGGGGCACCTGTTCACGGTGGGACCATCTCCTCCCGCCGGTCTTAATCAAATTTACCACAGAGATGGACTGTGACAACGCCCCCCTCCAACAAGAAACCCACTGTGTGTTACATCCAAATAATCCCTACCTCTAGCCAGGCTCTCACTGCGTGCCACTTCTAAAGGTGTCCCACCTCTAATACACACCCATGCCAGGATGTACCAAATTAATCTCCCTTCCAAACTCTAATTAACTGGCCGGTGTTATCAGATGTTTCTTCACAGGGAGATTTCGACTGTCTGTTTTTTTTTATATATTTCAACATTATGTTCTAACGACACAAGTTACAGATATAGTATTCAAATAATAAGTATCAGTGAATTGTTTAAATTTGCTGCCATGAAATGGGACTAAATGGAAATAATAAAGTAAAAACTTCTTATCAATGGGCACTCATGAACATCCCATGTAAAGGGTTGTGTGGCCTGGTGAGAATGTAGATACAATTATTCTTGTTTGTAAAGTAGAAATGCTGCAAGATCCATCAAATCCAAATAAAGACTGGATCCAGTATGGATGTCTCAAGCTTGCATCTTGTCTTAGTCAAAATGTTTATTTTAGGATGCTGTGAATTATAATCTGTTTCCCAAATCACCGTAGGGTTTCAAAAGACAGAAATCATGATTGATCTGCATATTAATTTCAGGCTCGGAAACTCACCCTCGCAAAAATGATGGATACAGTTGGAAAGATTTCTGCAAATGAGAAAACAACTCTTCTTGTTTTATCCTTTAACTTATAAATAAACACATTATTGTAGTTGATTTGCCAAGAACTTCAGTATTCCTCCCCACACTTTCTTTTTGTGTGTACTGTATATTACTCTTCCCTTTTCTGACATTTTGATTGTAATTGTTTGATTTGTGAGTTCTTTATCAAAGTGTCATCTGCTTGTTCAGATAACATTGAACTGCAGTTCCCCAATATACCTTCAAAGCTGTCAACAAAGCTGTAAAAATTGATTTAAATGTGATGACAATACCTGAAGACACTTAAGTTAACATTTTAGTTCCACTAAAATCTGCCAATTTCAACCAATTTATCACAATCCCTTATGAATAAACCACCACAATCATTTTAAGAGTCACACACTAGAGCAGCAGAAAGTGTGCCACAAATAGTGGATATGCTCCATATACAGAGGCTATAGTCCTCTGAGCAGCCAACCTGTTGCGTCTTTCCCCCATGTCATTCCTCTCTTTCTCTCCTTGATATAACTCTATCCACTGTCCTGTGTCTCCAGTAAGAGCATAAAAAAGCCCACAAATGTTCCATAGAGCATTACCTTTTAAAAGACTTCAACAAAACTCCAAAGAACCACCTTCCCATTATGTTTCTCTATCTTTTAACATATTCACCTTTCTGTTCTCTCTATTCACTCCTGTTGTTATTACCTACGTAAAGTAACAAACTGGATTCAACACAGCTAACAATATTAATTAAAAGTATTTTTCTCAAGGATTTGATTATCCATCACCTCTCTCCATCTCCTTCTGTTTCTCATACAATCTGTCTCTGCCTCTCCTCCCACTCTCTCTTATCGGAGAGAGAGGTGTCAGTTTCAGTGAAACAACTTAATTCTGATGTCAATGAATTAATTAGATGTGTTAATGAGCTAGCGACAGCTAACCCAAATTAAATTAATACCGTAATGGCCTCAGACAGCGAGAATTAGCTCCCATTTCAGTAAACGATTTCTGGAGTGTACACAGTGGCCAAGGATAGACACACACACACACACACACACACACACACACACACACACACACACACACTTACACGCAGCTCAAACAACATCCATCCCCCCGAGCAGATCATCATCCAGATGTAATTAACTGACTAATTACAGGAACTCTCACTGGCTTCCCCTCCCCTCACTGTATCTCTCCTCTCTGACAAATACTGTCTGCCTGTCTCAACTGTAATTTGATCCCCCAGAGACACAACTTTGTCAGCACTGTATTTCTTTTCAGTTGAAATACTTCTATTTGTGTTGGTTTTTGATTTATTTATCTATGAGTCTCAAGATGCATAAAGAGGACTTTATGTCTATTTGTCTCTGTCCTCTTCCTTTTTCTTGTCAAAACACTAACTGTCTAAATACATTCAACAAGCCTGACTCATGAGTTCTGTTCCTGCTGTTTAGTCAGCAAACAGCTCTTATAGTAACCCCTCCACAATACACAGTAAATGTACTTGGCAATAAGACTGACTCAGATTCTGAGACTTGAACATTTTTAGTTTTCAAAATGTTGCAAACTGTCCTTTTTCTTCAATACAAGTTTGAAAGAGCTCTTTTAAAACCAATGTCCTGTGGAAGAGAGTGGCTTTTGATAACATGTTATAGGTGTTCAGCAGTCGGAGAGTTGCCATGACTATGATTATCTTTTTTATCCTGTTAATTTTTAGCCCGAAATAGAATCCAAATGAATATCCAAGATATGGTGTATTGAGCAAGTACCTTGCCAACCAAATTAAGGCTACTATTATTAGTTAGGTTTTTCTAATCCCCCAAAATAATGGATAGATTTCACAGTTCCAGTTTTTGATTTTTATCAACCTTATATGGGTCTTCTGATGGATTTTAAATGACCTGAGACAAAAAGAGAGATACGACTGGATAAGAATGAACCAAATGGATCTCACTAAAAGTTATTCCAACTGTGACTTTTTCTGGAGATTTTACATATCGTAAAAATCACAAGTTGATGTAGAGCTTGTTACTTATTCCACTACTAGCTTTGCATGCACATGAGAGTGAAAGACATGTTTGATTGTTAATGAACTGACATAAATGTACCTTTTCTAAAATCTTTGTTATACAATACAGCAGCAACTATGATGATACTCAATGTCTTTTTTTATGAGACGTACAGAATACACATTACAGCGTTGCAGATAACAACAACAACACACCTACATTCATGCCAGCAGCACACCCTGACATGAACTGACAGGCATAGAAAGCTACAATATGCTCACCATGCTTCTTCTAAAGTGGAGCTATTGTGAACATGCATTGACACTGGGTCGTAGGACAGAAGTATCCTGTTATTTTGCCCTATAATGCTAAGAACTTTATTGTATCACATCTAAGTTTCTCTTTTAGTTTTTCCTTACATTGCATCCTATTCTTTCTCAAGAGTAAAGACACTCTCTGTAAAGGTCTTGTACTGTAGGTGTTGTGGGTGAAGCTTACAGCCTTTCTGCAGTCTTCATTTGTATAAAGGAATACAGTCAGTTTTGACTGCAAAAGAAGCAGATTGCATGGACTGATATTCAATACCGGGTCCCATCAGCTATCTGATGACAATTCAACTATTTTTTTCTCCATCTCTATCAACAGGCATCAGCAGCTACGTGCAGCTAGCTATCCATTCGAGTTTCTCAAGTTGCTAGTCACACTGTAAAAAATTAAAAACGTAGAAAAGGTAGTCTTGGCCGAAAACACTTTATCATAATATTTTTCCAAATAATCACTTGCTATTTCAGTAGCCTAAAATTGTCTGTCAGTCATAGAACCCTTATTGTGGTCAGACATTAGCCCATATGTTCCCAGATCCAGAGGTATCACAGATTATGCAGGACCTGCAGAGCTGAATAGAAATGGCTCTACTTTAGATGTGTCCACTGGCCAGTTATTCTTTACTCTCCTTGTTTCTTTTGTGGTATGTCACATCGGGATGTGCTGTAAACTGGTTGCGCACAAAACACATTTAACAGGTTATAATCCAGTCAGAGGCCTAGAAACTGTGTTAGTGCTCTGTTCAAGCAATTTACATGTCTGTGTGTGTGTGTGTGTGTGTGTGTGTGTGTGTGTGTGTGTGTACAGTGGGCCTGTCTGCGTTAGCATGAGCATTTTCCTGGGGTTAGACTCTGCAGGGAGTAAGCTTCTCTCACAAACACCATCTGTCAACAACAGGCTCACCTGCTAGCAAACATTTAGCTCAGGAACCATCTCGCCTGCTCGCTCGTCTCTCTCCCTTTCTCAAACACATACACCCCAACACACACACTGCGGCAATGTCAAAGCAAGATAATGTAATTTCCCACTTAGATGACTTGAAAATCTCACCTGCTTTATGGCCTCTTGAATCTCTGAAGACAACACCAGGATGTGTTTGATGGAAAGAAAGACATAGGGTAGAAACACACGAAGGTGTTTAGGAAAAGCACAAAACACATCATTTGACACTTTTTTTAAACATGAAAATGGTTGTGGGGGAGAGTCAAAGGCAATATGCAAAGTGTGTAATGATTGAGGGAAATGAAAAGTGAGATGAAGGCGGGGGGGTGGGGGGGGGACTATTACCTGAGGTGTCTGACTAAATTAACTTCTCATCATCACTAATTAGCCCCTTGTTCCCCTGTTCCCCACAGGTGAGTGTTACCTATATTATTGTGTTTGCACCAGTGCAGTGTGTAAATGTTCGGTGTTTGATTTGGGATTAAAAGGCATTTCTTATAAAAAAAGAAACGGTTCCTTGTACTGTTCATTGTCCATCCATGAGTATGCCCGAGATGATCTACTGTATATTCTGCCATGATACCTTCATTTGTTTTAGGTGTTTTACGTTTGTAATAGGCAGCTTATTTCATTACAAAATCCAAGTCCGGCCAGTCTGCTTAGTCTTTCTTTGTCTCTTATTGAACTGGAACAGATTTTCCAGTGAGTTTATCGATTTTACACTAAAAGCCATGAAGAGAGAAAATGTTGGCTGAATGTTATTTTGAGAATTACATTTAAGTCCTGATTTGTTCAATACTTGAATTTCCCCACTGGGGATCAATAAAGGATTATCTTTTATTGTTGCAAGAACATATGTAAAATCAAATAAAATTAACAATAGAAATCAACATACTTTCATATAAATCTAGTCATCTTGTGTCCTGTTTTTCAGTTAACATTTGTTCTTTCATCATGGCTTCCAGGTTAGTACAGTTTCACTCGTGATTTTAAAGTACACAGTACAGAGGCAAATGTCTTGCTGGATTAGGGCTCCAGTATCTCAGGAATTACTCCTCTATAAACTTCCCTCAACATTTCCTTCAGTTTGCTTACATATTAATATGTAAGTATATTAATATGTAATATTAATATGTTGTCATATCAAGGTAATCCGTCGTTCTCTTCTTTAAGGTAGCAAGTTAAACATTCACAGCTGTTGCCTAGATCTAATATTTGTATTATTACCTTGAAATATGTTGTGATCTTCTCCAGATTAATCCCACTTTCTTTGTCATAAAAATTGCTGATCAACCAGGAATCAAATAAATGATAGCAGATTCCCTGCATTTATACAACTTGTACATTATAACATTTTAGCCACTTTCTCTGAGAGTATCGTCAGATAGATAAGTTGAATTTCCGTGAAAAATCCACCTATGACTCCCAGATGTATAATAAGGTTATATTTGGATAATAATTTAATCAAAATATAGCATCTGTGAATTAACATAAACATTTTTGCTTTCTCTCTGTTGCATCATCTGGTGTTAGCTGTATGTTAGGGGCATCCCAAAATAACGACTTACATAGTCAAATCTGATTGATCAGAATTTACCTATAGTCAACTGATTGTCAAATGTCTCATTGATTGATTGCAACATAAGAGATGAACCCCATATTTACACAAAATGTATTTTAGACTTGGAATAAATATTTATTGATAGGACATGATTCTTCCTTTACTAAGGTAACTAAGTCTGCATTATGGTGAAATGTTTAACGATATTACACATGCCCATTTACTATAACGAAGGCACAAAGAAGAAAGAAAAAAAGATTTACAAAACTTTTACTCTAAATATATTTTGCACTGAAATAATTAGATGATCAATGAAAAAAACGGACTAAGGCCACTGTCAGGTATTTTACCATTCCAAAAAAAAATGTGTAAAAGACAAACAGGCCGACATGCCTTAGATTTTAATATCTTTAAGTTTTTGTGAGTACATTAATTGTTTTCAGAATAAGTTAACATTTATAAAATAGGTAATGATTTGTTTGAAGAAAACAGACAAATGTAAAAAAACAGACATTCAGCATCCCCATCTAAAATGGAATAGTTTGAATGAGGCTCTTTGAATGAATCATTGAATATGCGATTATGGGTCATCCCTATTGTGTGTTTAAGGAAATAAGTTAATTGACTGAAACTTTTGCTGACTGAAATGTAAGCTTTCTGTGTGTTTAAGATTGTTGGAAGAAGAGATAATGTACAAATGCAACTCAAAAATGTATATAAGAGATCTAGTTGTATATTTCAATGCAGTGACATTAGGATTCACCATATTGTCACCATGGATACACATACAGTGTGATGACATTCAAAGTATTAATAAATTGAATATTTCAATCTAGAAGAAAGTGGTGCTCTGAGTGATTAACTGATATTACAGGAAGCCATGCATAAATCATGTCTTTTTCTCTTCTAAGATTACTTAGTTTAAGAATAAGAAAAATGTAGGCTGATGTGTTAGAATAAAATCCAAGAACAGGAATAAACACAGGAAAGCAAGATCTGATATTATGTGTTTTCACATGAATGTTCCATGTCGTAAAGCCATACAGAAAATAAGCCTCAGTAATGAACGTTAAGTATTTCTCATATTACCTTTGGTGTATTAGTGTGCGATGACAAAGACATATTGAAGCTGTATATTCCTGCTATTTAAACATTTCAAGAATGTAGAATAATCTCGATTATTCAAATAGATGTTAATTAGAGCTGTTTCTTCTGGAGATAGCATTATTCTGCTGAAAAGCGAGTCGTCTCTGAAGATTCCACCAACGCCACAAAAGAACCAGCATGGCCATAAAAAGACCAGCTCTGTTGCTTTTTTTTTGTTTCTGATACATTTTTATTTTGCCCAAATTTCCTTTGTTTCCCCCCAGTCTTCCTCTGTTGGGACATCATTTAAAGATAAACAATGGCAGTGGATGAATAACCTGATATAATACATATTCATGGTGTTGGAGAAGCATTTTAGATCCACTTGTTCGAAATACAACAAAGGTAGCGTCCCTGCTCCGTTATCCTCTCTGTTCCCAATCCCTCTCCTGTGCCTCCTTCAATAGTTTTCTGGTCTTTTCTCCTTAATTATCTTTTTAAATTCCCCCTTCTGTTTAAACCTTTGTCCTTCTTCTATGGACCTATAAACAGACAGCAGTAGCTGAAAACGTTTTTCAGGTTAATCTTCCTCTTGCTAATTTAGAGGAAGAGTCTGTTCCCGTTTTGTCTTGGATTAGTGTTACTTCTAACTGTAATGTTAAAATAATGTTAGCAAAATGTATGTGAAGCAGCAAGGTCATGTAAAACGTGACACCATGAAGAGCAAACACGCTAACATTAGCAGCTGGATATGAAATAACAACAGACAAGAATAGCTTGAACAGTCTCATTGCTGGAACAATTGTGATTACAATAACATTGTGTGCTAATCCTTCTAAATGGGAGCCAGGAACTAAATCGTTTTGATGACGATGGTGTTCAGCTTAGTTGCCTTTCACCAGTTTGTGCAGTAATCCTCATTAAGAAAACACTAATCCTCCCCTCCATGTTGCCATGTTTGGTCTCATCCCCCCTTCATCTCTCTGACATATAAAACTTAAAACTTGTCGCCCCATTTCATGAGAAACGCTCTGATCAACTCAGTTGAAATCCTGTAAACTCTTCTCCCGGTGTTTTCAAAGTTATTTAGAACAAGAGAATATTTGTCAGAAGCCTCTCAGTTTCTAAAACAAATCATACTCTACGTGTGTATGTTCATGGCTGTCTCCACACTCGGTCTATGAAAGGATTTTACAGCTTTCAGTTTACCACATGGATTTGACAATGTACCATGTTTGAATGTACAGTAATTGTTAGACCAAGGGAACGCTCCACTTTCAAGGCCCATTCCCACTAAGGTACGGTTTGGTCCGGTAAAGCCTGATCCTGTTTGCATTTCCCCAGGCGGCGTGTAAGCCGGCTGACGATAGCCGCGTCAGGTACGTAATAGTGTGACATTTAAGTGCATCGCTAATAAATTCAACAAAGAAGAAAACATGACAGAGTAAACAAAGACCAACATCCAGAAATTCATCTACTTTGTCATTGTAGTGTTTCCCCTACATGCATTTAGCAGCTTGGTGCGCTGCCGATTTTCATGATTTTTATGATTTTTTTATGAGAGGAGAAAGGAAAGTAGACACATAAGGTGTTTGTTTCACTTCAGGGATTTTTGGTATAGGGAGGCAATTGTATTAAGGAAATAGACGCACCTCATTTTGTGTTTTCCAAGTAATGGTCTCATTGTGTACAGTGAGACTTACACCAAAAAATACAAAAAGACAACCCTTTGCAGTGTGGCATCAATTTCAACATTCTGGAGGTTTAAAAAGCTGGTATTGTCAGTAAGTCATTCCCAGTTCATCATTCGAGCAGCCACGAACACACAACGTCACTAAATGGATGAACAGTGTGACGTGGCCACAGCGCTCCTTCAGGTCGGTAGCAGGCAGTCAGATGTTGCTCGTGAACTTGGTGTATCTCATAGTGTCATCAGCAGACTTGCAGCAAGACACAGAACTACTGGCAGTGTTCGTGACAGACCCAGGAGTGATGGACCGCAATGATGGCCGATACCTAAAGACCTATAAACTCAGACTCAGTTATGCTGCTGCCACACAGCTGCAGGCCTGTTTACGAGAAGTGAGGGGTACTAAGGTTTCCAGACAAACCATTCGCAACTGACTCCACTATGCCAGACAACCGTTGCAGATGACTCCACTGACACCAAGACACCGCCGTGACCGTTTGCAGTGGGCACAAGACCATGTGACCTTTCAGGTCAGGTGTTTATCTCCACCTTTTAGGGTCGAATCGATACTTAGAACCACAACAACCAAAAAGTAGGATGGTACAGATCTGTAATTTGTTGATCTTTTCCGGCTTTAGTCAATGGAAACGTCACAAAATGTGTGCCGTACCCAGATGAACCGAACTGAACTGCTGGGTGGAAACTGGGCTTTGGTTGTAGCTTTGATGGACTATACAATACAAAACAACTTCATTTATCCTTGGTACATAATGTGTCACTTCTTCAAGAATAAGGTTAAAAATGTAATGTTTTGAAATATTAATTGTAAGAGGTTCCCAGTGTGTAGCTTTTTATTTGGGAAACATTTAGCCAAGCCAATTGTACAGAAAGGGACGATAAAATCAACATTACTGTTTGGAGAAGCGCTTACAGAGAATCTCCCGATATCTATTTGAATTATTTAGAACAAGCACTGGCCTCTAGAAAAAGCAACATAAAATTAACTGTAATTTTGGCAAATACTATATCATCATTTATATAAACAGTAAAAGCTTATACAACCCATTACAAGGCAGATAACAAAGAGTGAACAACATAAAAGGGCTGCTGTGAATGGCTTAAAATGCTAATAATTTTCAGTTCCTCATCTTTCAAATAATTTATTGAAGATTAAATTAGTTAAATCAGTGTTGTCTGAAATCTACAAACACGCTGACTCTTGACCTGCATCAAGCCTTCAAGGATAAGACATTACATGAATTTAGCTTGAACACACAAAATGTGCACATTCCTATTCACTAAAAAAAATTCAAAATTTCCTTGACTCTGTGTTGCGATAGCCAATCAACATTAAGATTTCCTTTACATTTAACAGTTTGTAAAAAAAAATCATTCAATATTTTTCATCAAAATGTTACTATATTTTTCATAAAATACTTATATCCTTGCCTGACTTTTACTAAGGTTGTTCTGATATTGTTTCAGAATGTATTAAGATAATCATCTGATCAAAGCAAAACCAAATATGCTCAGTTTCAAAACAGTTTCTGCTTTGCATTTTATATCTTAACCTTAGCACAAAGATGTCTAAAAATGTTTTAAATTTTTTTGAAGGGAAACAGAAATCTATTCATAACTTTCAAGACACACAGACTCTAACCAAACATACAGCTGGAGGCTATTCACCCATAATTCTTTGCTTTCTAATTATTCAAAAGGCAGACAGGACTGAGAGCTGTGATTCGCCAGCCCTCTTCAATTAGTGTTGTGTTAATTAAAGAGCATCATCAGGTTCTCGTTAGTGATTAAACACCCGAGTGTGATTACTTAACTCCGCAGGACTCCTGACGAATCATATGCCCCCTGATCCCTGCGATGAGTGTACGCCAGTGTTTGAGTCTGCATGTGTGTGCATTTCAATTTTGGTAATGCTAAGGCGTTAGCAGAGGGAACAGATTCTCCAGCTCACACTGCATATCAATGATTCAATGAACACTGAATATGCAAAGCTGCAAGGATGTGTGTAAGCTTGTTTGTGTGTTTGATTAGAGAAGGAATTTTGTTCACTTGCTGATGAGGTGTCTGAAGTAAGTTAATTGCCTATCAAGAGAGCAAGCCAGCGCTGTCTGTTGTGTGTGACTGTGTGTGTTGTATTTGTGTGTTTGTCTGATGTTCTGTGGGCTATGTCACATCATGAACTAATTGCCTGCTGCTCAGGTCCCTGTCCTTTGTATGGATGAAGTTCAAAATATTAATGTATTCTTTTTCAGTGGTGGAAAGCAACAAACAATGATTTTACTAAAATATCTTGTAAATAATAATACTGGTGATGTTAATACTTTTAATTAGCATTTGCAAAATGTTTTTGCGAATAATGGGTAATGTAATCACGTTCTTCTTTCTTAACCACAATACTTGTGTTGTCCAAAAAAAAAAAAAAAAATCTTTAAAATAGGAACACAAAACAAAATGTAATTTATGCCAAGCTGCAACCAGGAGTCCACTTCCAGTTCTGAAAAAAAAAATCTGCATAACTCTGGTGTCCATTTGAGGCATGCTCCAAAAAGCCCGGAAATCCAATATGTCTATGTTAGAATGCTTGTGTTTACAACCGTACAAAAGAAACATTTGTTTTGTTAATACTTCTACTCCAACTCGAAACATTCTAAAAACAAATAGCTCATTTTTATTGAGACACCATACAGAGGGTGATTTTTTTGTAAATATCTTTCACTGCACCTTGGGAAGCCAGCTAAACTGAAAAACACCTCAATCACTGCATTATGCGACCTGTGTTTTCATGACGTTTGGTAGAGATGCAGTCGCAGGGGGAGATTCAGAATCACAATCAGCTTTATTGGCCAGGTATGTTCAACACTCAAGGGATTGAACTTCAGTAGACTGTACCCTCTCTGTACAGTGTAAACAAAAATATAAACAGGTAATGAAGGACCAATATGTTCAACACTAAATAAGATAATAGTGCAGTGGTGAATAGTACGAAAGGATGATGAAGTAAACATGAGATTAAGGCCTACAATTAATTGATACATGTGTTGTTTATTGCTATTCTGCATTTGTTTGTTAGTTAGTCGATTCCGAAACCAGGCTAGAGAAAATAAATGTTGAAATATAAGAACAAAAAACATTAATGCGATGCAAGGACATCATCTTTCTCCTGTGGCTTATGTGTGTTGTGTGATGTGTGATGTGTGTGTTCCAAGCCGAGTATTTTACCTCTAGAGGACCTGGCTGCTAATTAAGATGAATCCACCACATGCCCACCCCCATCTAGCACTCCCTATTCATCACTGTTATGTTAATATGTGTGTGTGCCTGTGTAAAATGGCATCTTGGGCCCTACAGATCACAGCTACACCCATCCCATCTGACTCATTGTAATATATAGCATTTAATAACACTGTGTACCCACACATACACACTTGCAGAAAATCAATATCCATGATTTAATAACGCAATGTACTGATCCAAATGGATTCAAAAGGCCTTATTTGTAGCCAAGAAAGCATCACAACCATGACAGGCAGCAGAATTACAGATCTACTGCAAGTGTGATAATTGAATGCATGTATGCGGTGTGTAAGTGTATGTGTGTGTAGACATACTTTATTACTGGCATGATGAAGTAGGATTTAATAAACTAACAAAAACCCACTCATAAAGTCACACACACACCCTCAGCAGGTGAGCGTAGCTGAGTTGACACTTTGTCAGCACAATGTAATTTGACATAATGAATGCAAGCATCGTTACTGCTGTTAATTGGCCAGACTAATTATACACTGAGGACGTCATTAGAGAGAACCTGCCTCTCCAAAAGTGTGTGCGTGCGTGTGTGTGTGTGTGTGTGTGTGTGTGTGTGTGTGTGTGTGTGTGTGTGTGTGTGTGTGTGTGTCAGATTGTGTGTCTGATATTCAGAGTGGGGCACTGGGAAAAAGTGCAGGAGATTGAAGGAAGAGAAGCTGGTTGTGATATGAGTTCAGGAAAGGAGAAGAGGGTGGGGGAAGGAGGAGCACAGGTGGTCAGGGCTGATGAAGGAGGAGAAGAAAGGGGTGGAGGTCTAACGAGGAAGGGTCTAGCTTTGGCCCTATAGGAGGTAAGATTTCTGGCTGAAAGAGAGGAGATGAAGACGAACAGGAGCTTGAAATGTTTGGAAAAATGTCAAGAAAAGTTTGATAATGTTTCCTGCCAAAGTCAAGGTTGCCCATCAGTGCTTATGATTACCATATTTCAAGGATATGAAAAAAAAAATCTATCTGTACCGACAAAATTTTCATTCATGTGTTTATCCATAAAAAGCTGATTGATGCTTTCCTGGTAACACCACATTGTTTGTGGTCTCTACTGAAGGGGTTTTCTGTTACATTTAAAAGGTTTTGTTTGGTTCACTTATATACTTACACACACTCAAATAAATATTAGTAGAGATAATAAGACCATATGCTTATTTAGAGCACTTAACTGTATCTATAAAAGGATGTGTCAAACAAAATTAACCCCCAATAAGGTGTTATTCCACCAAACAGATCTGGGGATGTTTTGAAGGGGATTGATATGAACAGTTATAAAATGGTTATAAATGAAAAATAATAATTGTTATTCATGTTTTATTAAATGTAAGAATATATTTTGGTATATCAATCACTGGGGAGTATGTACTCTGAAGCAGGAGCTTAAAAGGGGTTTTTAGTAACAAGAATTGGTTTCTGTGTTGTGGAATGAATAAAAATGGGGAGGGCTCAAACTTTTCCAAGAACTATGAAAAAGTTCCTGTTGTCCAGAAACGCCAATAATTTGTCTGTTCTAGACTGATTTATACCCTCTAACAGTAATGTCAAAGAAATGCGTACAGACTTTAGCAGACCACTTATACTATTTAAAGTCATACAGTGT
This sequence comes from Symphodus melops, assembly GCF_947650265.1. Lineage (NCBI taxonomy): Eukaryota > Metazoa > Chordata > Actinopteri > Labriformes > Labridae > Symphodus > Symphodus melops. The sequence continues at coordinate 14,506,163 of NC_136692.1, read as the reverse complement.
CAGAATTGTTTTCCTGATCATTAGAAAGTTTGCATGTAACATGTACTGAACGAAACGTGTCTCCCTTTTGATAAAACTGATTAAGCAGAGAGAGAAAGAATGTGACTATTGGGTATCGATGGCATAAAATAGCACCCCTGTAATACTTGAAGGGGGAAATTTGCAATGCAACTCATATCTGCAGTGTTATAGTAAATTTAGCATACAGTAGTGCCACTGCTTATAAATGAGAAATGAGCAGAGTTAAGTCAGACTTTACAGTCAAACAGTTAGAGAGAAAGCTCGCCATCTGCCTACAGAAAAGGAATGAGGTTTAAGTTTACGAAGAGGAGAAGCTTGCAATTTCCTAATTTTGTTCTTGTAAGACAATCCATCGTTATCAGTGTCTGATTTCCATTGGTGGTAAAGTAGACAGAGAAGCTTCAGACACACACAGTCCACACTGAAGACCGAGGCATGAAATTACATAAAAGGAAAGGGATACAGAAAGAAAGACTGAGAGACTAGTGAGAGAACAAACAGGCCTATCAAACGACCACAAACCCAGATAACAAGATAAGACCTAATCAATCAGTCCTTGCACAAGGAGAGATTGCACTAAGTGGCTCATGAGTCCTGCTGCAAATTAAATCTGCACACTCCTTCAAGTAAGAGCGAATGGAGGGAGTGAGAGTTGGCGAGAAGAAGAGAAAGAGAGAGGGCGGATAATAGAGGGTAATTTCATCAGCACGGCCCATGATGAAGCTTTTACACGCTGGTTTGAGAGGCCAAACTAAAAGGCTGCAGGTTTGGTGATATTGAATATGAGTAGTGTGTCATGATTCGATTTGTAAACCGATAGCGGGGAATTAGATTACAGGCTCTAATGCTGCTATCTGAAAGGGTGTCAGACCTGAAGCGTTCGTTGTATGTGTTGGAGTGTATGTCTTGAGATTTTCTTCCTGTGCAAGGGGAACTGAGAAACACTGAGATTCACTTTAATTTACTCACTCCTGTGAAATCTATCCATATCACTGCTGTATGTGGAAGTGTGTCTGTGTGTTGTTTTAGTTTATAGCTAACCATCACCAGGCAGCAAAAATAAAAAAAATAATCTGGGGAAAAAGCAAAGCAGAGAGCAGAAAAAAATTGATTGAAAAAAAAGGGAGAGCCAAAAAGAGATGAAGATCTGTGTTATGGAAACAGAGCTGCCAGTGTTCTTCCAATGATAAATCTTCTTCTTGTTCCCTTTCTTGAAGCTGTAGCAACTACGTGTGTTTCATTTGGAGTGGCCGCACCTTTCGGTTAATGGAAAAATGTTGTCATAAGGCAATAATTATGACTATCCAAATGTTTACACTCTATTTGTATGAGTGCGGTGAGCTAAAGCTCCAGTTTTTATCCAAAGAAAATTGCAAGTCAGCAGAAAGTGGCACCAACATTAGCAAAGACAGACAGTCCGCCCATAGACACACACGAGCCCAAGCTTTGGTTGACTTTGTGATATCATCTTGTTTACACTTTCAAGACCACAGTCACATGGCAGCCAATTTCAGGATACCAGAGGCTTGGAGGTTTGAACAGCATCTAGAGCAGCATCTAAAATTGAATGAAATTTATGTTTAACCCAAAACTTTCCTTTAAACAAATCAACAAATTGACTGATGACAATGCCAGAAAAAGAAACAAAAAGAAACAAACAAACACTAAACACCACATAAACAGTCGTCTTACGAACAACCAATGGAAAGCAAATGATTAAAAAAGTTAAATTGATGTGAAGGTAATTTCATTAGCCAAACAAACACAATCTAATCCTAATCAGATCAGGTGCTCAAACCACCTCAAAAAGCTCCTTTTGATAGGAAGGAGCAGCAGCTCTACTCCAAGCTCCCCCTAATGTCCAAGCTTCTCATCCTATATCCAGGGCCGAGCACATCTTCCAGGGGAAACTGAAAGACCAACTTGTGAATCAAAAGCATTGCCTTCAGGCTTAGTTCCCTCTTCACAAAGACGATCTAGAACAATGCCTGAACTGCAAATCTGCCTGTCAAACTAACGGTCAACTTGTGAACAAGGCCCAGAGATACAGAAACATCTACACTTGCTGCAAAGATTCACGCCCCACCCAGAGGGGGCAATCTAAATGTTTACAAGCACAGAAGTGAAAAAGGAGCAACCCTGGCAGTGACCCACACACACTATGACTTTGAGCTGAGAATGCAAACACAGCTTCTATGTTCATAAAGGGCCTGGATTGCTCGTAGTAACGGCCCCATGACCCCATGTCCAAGCAGTATTCTGCACATGACTCCTTGAGATACATACATACATCATCACCATACATACATCATACAAAACTTCCATGCTCCGCCCCAGAATCACTGTACCACAGCTATAGGACGGACCTTCACTGTTAGTCATCTAGCTGCAACTCCTAGCAGCCACTTTCACAATGGAGACTCTGAGCATGGACCACTTGAACTCCATGTCCCCAACCTTCCCCTGGAGTCACAAGGAATTTTTTTAAAGGTGGGAGTTGTAGACCTCACAAACAGGGGCCTCTGCCACATGTTCCCAGCCATCTGATCCGACCAGGTACATGATCAGAAGATAGCTCTGCTTCTCTCGTCCACCAAGTGTCCAAAGCACCACTCAGATTCAGAGGAGGCAGACCGTTTCTCCAAATCACCCCCTCCAGGTGTCTCCATCATTGCCCATGTGGGTGTTGAAGACCCCCAGTAGAACTGTAGTCCTCTTGCAAATCCCTACCCAGAGACTACAAGAAGGCTGTTTACTCTGAACTGCTGTTAGGTGCATAATGCAACCAGTGCTGTGCTTTCACGTTGGCTGAACTATATTTAGCAGGTAGCACTCCTCATCCGTCACCAACTCAGGTTCCTTTTTAACCGGCTAGGTGGCCTTTCACGTCCCAAGAACCAGTCTGTGTTGCCAGGGATTAGCTTAGTTCCCCATATTTGACTGTCACCCAACTCATCAGAGGTGACTCTTCACACCGTTTTCTTTGGTACCAAATTGCCCCAGGAGACTCTAGCAGGGACACAAAAACCCCTCCGCCATGTTAAGGTTGCGATTCTTGGAGAGGGAAAAGAGAAATATGGATGCAACACTAAGGTGTCATGAGGAAAAATGGATGGTAACACAAATACAAGTAGACATAAACACAAACACAAAATACAAATAAAAGAAAACATTAAAATATTTGGTATGTGATCATTCAAAAAACATGTACCTCAGGTAACTAAGGTCTCATGAGCAGAATGGATAACACAAACATAATGCAAAATTAAACACAAAACAGTTAAAACCTAATTCCTAGACAAAACTGCAAACACATAAAAAGAACAACACAGTGGGTGTACTTATAAAATGTATTTGATTTTTTTTTTTTTAAACACTGGCAGCAAAAGACACACACACACACACACACACACACACACACACACACACACACACACACACATACACACACACTAAGAAAGTTGTCCAAGTGGTGTTTGGCAGGAAAGGCTGGCAGGAGATTCATGATTTTTAATATGCAGAGCAACCGAAGGTGGAAAACCAGACAATCACACACACACACACACACACACACACACACACACACACACACACATACTCCTAATAGTACAGTGAGACATCATTTTCAGCGCTCCACACACACATGACACATGAACTATGAAGATGTTTTTGTGGTGGTGTGGTGACAGACACCAGCTATCACGCAACAGCTTCCTCCCAGCAGAGAAGACAGAGCGCTTACATCATTAACACCTCCTGCTGTGTACCGCTGGGCCTCTACCGTGTGGAGACACAGAGACACACACTTAGGACATAAAAACCAAAAAGGTGCTATAAATGTGTGTAGTCTGTCCCCTGTGTAGGTGTGTTTGAGTGTGTGTGTGTGTGTGTGTGTGTGTGTGTGTGTGTGTGCTCTCTATCTCCCAGAAGCCTCGACTCATCTGCTAATTAGTCAGGAGCAATTAAGTCCGCTTAAACTAACTGCACAACAGAGGCAGACTTAACACACGTGCAGGTAAACAAATAATCACAAACAGAGCGAACAACTCACAGTAACTGACAGTAAAAAGGGGAAAATTAAGCAAAAGGAGTCATCAAATATAAACAAGAATTATTTAATTTGCCAGAGAGGGACAGAAAAGGCAGACAGAGAGGCAGATAAGAGTTAAAAAAAAGAGAGAGAGGAGGAAGAAGAAGAAAGAGATAATTATAAATCCCAATGGACAGATTGAAGCAGAGCGGATTCTGTCACATGCTATCTTTTTTTTTTATATGCTAATTTATTCTGTCAACAGATAGCCTAATAAATACAATTACTGATTGTTGGGTTTTTGTTAGTTACTTTGTGTTTTGAAGAAATGTTGAAAAAGAATTCTGTCTCAAGACAAACAGACTTGTAACGTCTTCATGAACTTATGAGCGAGAGCAACGGAGAAAAATTCAGAATCAGAATTGGTTTTATAACATTATATACATTAACATGTACAAGGAATTTGTCTTGGTGTATTGGTGCGAAAGAAAAAAACAAGGCTCAGAAAGAAGAAAGATGTAAATGTAATTCAATTTGGATTAAAGCGTCAAAGAATCTATCTTTATCACTCCTACTCTCTCTCCTTGCCTACTTTTGTCCCTTAATGATACTGAGAGCCACTGGAGTACTTCTCTCCTTTTTTTCTTAAAGTTCCCACTGTTGTTGCAGGTCTCAGTCATAAACAAATAAACAACTAATAGTAAATGAACTGACATGCACCAAGACACAGTGTTTGTGTTCTCGACTGAATGGTCATGCAAATGTGTCCCAAAAAATGTAGGCTGTATAGCAACTAAAGCATACAAAAGGTGGAGTTGTGGCAGGCCAAATAAACATCTTGGTTGCTTAGATATTTCTTGATTCTTTTTATATAATTCCAGTTTTGTTTAACCTTTGTGAATATACTTTATTTATTTTTTGTCAATATACAAGCACAATTATAGAATCACTAAATGAGACTTTTTGCTCACGAAAAAGGTACGAGTAAATGAATACCTTGGTTGCTGAAATGCGCCAATAAGTTGTCTATAACGATCTTCTAGCATACATCACACACACAAAGCTGACAGATACAGTAAAAAGGATTTAGTCTAAAGTGAAGTTGGCCTCCAGACAAAAAGCTATAATTGGCTCTATTCGAGTCAAAACTTCCAAATTCCTATTTGTCTAATCATAAATAACTCTTAACCATAATAAGAATAAGAATGAAAGAAAAAAGTAATTAATGATAAAAAAAAAGTCACCACCCGACCAGCTTCAACAAAAAAAGAAATGAGCCATAAAAGGTTGTAAACACGTTAATTTCTGCTGAAAATGCTCAAATGTAGGACCCAATTTTAAATATACTCTCTTTGGTAGTCAGCCTCAAGTGGATCCCTGAGAAAACTGCAGTTTTCAGAAGCTTCGTATTGGCTTAATTTCTCAACAAACAGTACAGGGACAGTCAAGAGGGCAGAGTGTCAGCAGATATAAACAGCATAACAAACTTATAACACTTAGAGTTGTAGTTTTATGTCTACTAATGATGTGTTAAAGGCAAAAGGGGAGAGGAAGAGCATTAGAAATGACAAATAAAGTCTTTTTGACTTTGCTTATCAAAATTAAGAATACATGCTTGTTTTTATTTCAGAAATTCAATAAACTTACTAATCACTTAGATTTTATATTTCTGAGATTTTTAAAAAAGTGCTTGGTTATTACTAGAAATGTGATTTTGATTTTCTAACTTTTTTATACAGCATTTGGTTAGTATACGTGTATTTTTCTTAAATAAATATAAACATGAAAAACCCAAAATAAGAGAAATTAAAGACATTTTACTCAATTTCTAAGTTCTCAAGCAGATATGATTGAACAATACCTAATCTTTCTGAAGTGTTAGTTTGAAAATGTGTGCAAATGTTAACTCTGATAGATGATGGTGGTGATTGATCGAGCGCATATCCTCTCTGTCTTAAACATTATTCATTCAGAGAAACGCAAGAAGCCATCCATGGAGGAACTTAATCTGTCTGCACACATTACTCACACACACGCACAAACACATCAAGATCATTACCCTGCCTTGTCACAGACACTTAGAGAAATACAAAGAAGGAGTCCTGAACCAACATCCCGAGATGATTTTCCCGCCTGTTACCACCACTAAGGTGTATATGCTTCACTGTGTGTGTGTGTGTGTGTGTGTGTGTGTGTGTGTGTGTGTGTGTGTGTGTGTGTGTGTGTGTGTGTGTGTGTGTGTGTGTGTGTGTGTGTGTGTGTGAGTGTGAGTGTGAGTGCAAGAGGAGACCACATGCAAAGGGTTTCCACGGGCGACATCCAGAGGTTCTTGAGGGGTTCCCCTGGGCTGTGATCGCTTTTCCAGTGCTGTCATCACAAAGACTAGACTCATACTCACACTGTGTTCTTTGTCAAAACACAAGGAAGGAGGCTCCAGCAAGAGAATTCTACAACAACAACATGTCAAATCAGCAGTTTGATCCTGTTTTGTTGTGTGTATGTTTTAAGATATCCTGAGGACTACGGACTGTAAAAACATCAGCCCACTCCTTCATGCAAAATCTTTTACCCCATTACATTGGCACGGTGCAGGCTGGTCAAGTTGTTACACACAACGGTGGGGAACTAATTTTGATATAACCTTACTTTGTAAATTGAGGTTGCTGTTGGGTAAAACAATAAAGAGGGGAGAAAGAGCTTGACTACAACAGCGCTGAAAAATGAAGTCTTACTAATACCTAAATGTGCCAAATGGACATCTCAAAATGAATGTTTCTGTTTGTCCTTGTCTGCCGAATCTGTAAATAATCAGCCTGCCAACATCTATTAAAGGTTTAAAGGAGCATCAACAAAAAAAAAGATATTCAGTGGCAATGCCATAATAGGAAGAGAAACATTTCAGGCAGTGATAGTTTCAAAAAAAAAAAAAAAAAAAAGAGTTGAATTGTCTTCTCAAAATAATGAAATAAGCAAGGTTTTGTTAGGATGACCAAACTATACGCTTTTTAAGGGATGAAAGGAAACAGCAAGAAAGTGTGAAAAGAAAATTATGAATACAGCTTCCTTTAAGACCATATCGTGAGGAACAAGAACATAAAGTTGTTTAAAACAACACAAACAGGAGGAGTTTGTGTAAATGTTGAGTTTATACCATTTTGACACAGATTGAAGAGATTCAAGCTGTGAAAAGCTTTATTACATTTAGTCAGAGCAGATTGGAGCTTCACCTGAAAATCTTTAAAAGTCTGAAGAAAATGTGAGGCCCTCTGTGTTATGTAGATGAACCACCTCAAAGGTATATTTACAGTCTGTACCAAAACCCCGGTCTCCAATGTTATAAATGTACCGTACTGAGTCAACCTCAATGCCCTTCTTACCCTGAAGATAAACACATTCCAAAGTTAAGCGGAGAGGCTATGTGTCTGATTGATTCAGACACATAGCGGCGCAATGATGGAACATTTTATCATGGTTTAAGAAAGGAGTCAACAAACACTTTCACACATAACAACAGGAACAGATGTTGCCTTTGGAGAAGAAAAGATTACACCGTTTTGTATTTTCACACCAAAAGATATAAAGGAAACAACAACTCGGAGCTAAAAGTCAATTTTGTGGCTTTTTTCTTCTTTTATTGTATTACTTGTCTCTGCTTCTCTTTGCTTTTGTAAATAGATAATTTTACAGTAGGAGTGAGAAATTGTTCTTCTGTATGTGTGTGCATGGGTGTCTGTAGGACCCTCTTTAGATTTGTTGCAGCAGATAACTCGTAGCAGCCGATATTACAGTTTTCCCACACTGTCTTTTTGTCTGTTAGGTCAAAATTTTAAATGATAGTACACAAGTGCACGCTCAAAATATTCCAGGTAAAATAAATGTTTGAAAATCATGTTACTCCTTGCAATAAGAAATATAATGAAACAAAAAAAAAAGACCTCTTGACTCTTTCTGACCAATAAGCATTACTTTCATTAGTTATTTGAATGGAAGATCCCAACATTGAACAATAGGCTCAAAAATATCAAGTAAAAAGAAACCATTGAAGGACCAGTGTCTAAATAACAGAAACATTGACTGAGGAACGACTCAAAGTTTCTATTCAGAACATTGTATTTGTGACAACCGTTTGTCTGTGTTTTCATTGAAATGTATACATATAAAGATTACATCAAGGTTTTGCCCACTTTCACAAATATTTTTGTATGGAAATATTTTAGATTTGAGTGAAGAAAAATATAATAAAATGTTGAAGTATAAACTATTTTTATTATAACACAGATTTTGTTTGCACTTAATCCCTTCATAACCTTTTTTTTTTTTCCCACTGTTTTCTCATCCTTACACAGAATTATGAAATGATTTTTTTTACAAACAAAAAAACCCTGAACGAACAGTACTGAGGAATTGTATGTGTTACACAATGTGAGGCTTGTCTAAAGTATATTTCTGTCCTCGCTGGTATTTAAACTAGTGTTTTCTTTAAACCTTTAAGTCTGCTCATCTGTTCACTCTAGTGTGTCGGTTTATAAAGAGTTTGATGTATCTTCAGTATTGAACACAAAACAGGCTCTGCAGCAATTCAAACAGTGTTGAAACAAAAGGACACTTACAAATACAAACTACGACTTTCATTCACTTTAAGTGTTTTATTTCTCTTTATTGTCACACTTGAGTCTGACAAGAGACGAAGGAATATAAAGGCTTGTAAAGCCTTCTGTAGTTGTAAGAATAATGACAAAACCTCCTGCAGCTGAAATGCAAACTTTTGCTTAAAAAAACTAAAAAAAAAATCTAAATTCCCATTATCTCTGCATTCAACCTTCAAGAGCTTAGCTCTTCTGACAAAAGATCCTGAGCTGAGCTGCAGTGAAAGAGAAAGTCTTGTACTGCCTCCTGGTGTTTGAATGAAGAAAGTGCATCCTCTCTGCTGGAGTTCAGGTGTTTTAAAGATAACAAAACATTCATCTTGTTTTTGCAAAATATGATCAAATCAAAACAGTGTTAAAACAGAAAAGAACAAGACAAAACATAAGACTTACTGGCTGATGAAATTAATGAATTGAAGATGGTTAGTATGAGCACATTCTGTAGAAATGCATTTACTGTAAGGATAAAGCAACATGATCAATTCATATTTTAATATGTTTAATTAGATTAAAATCTGGACAAGTTTTTCCATTAAAAATACAATTTATACAAAAAGTACAGCTGCTTATTGGGGAATAATAGGAAAAGAACAATAATATACAAACAATGACCATACCAATAGCTGAGTGGTTCGGTCGCAATACGGAAAACAACGATTTATATTTAGCTAAAAAAATATTTAAATGATGTACAAATTCAGATCCAATGTGGACCAGTTTTGGACTTTCTATGACTGACCCAGTCCAGTCATTCAACTAGTTTAAAGTCACAAACCACAAGTAAAACTTGATTGAACACAGTCGTTCAACTGCAGTAAAACATGACTCAACGGGAAAGACAGTAGAGCATTATAAGAATTAGTGTTATTTTTACTAAAAAATTAAATAAAGTAGCACACACTGAAGATAAACTGAGTTCACAGAACAAGTGGTGTTAACTTTAAGTTTTTGGCTGAACTCAAAATCAACTGAATTTCTCAAGGGCACTGTCACTGTTAAAATGTTTATATGCAGCTGAAAGCTCCAAATCTTTAGTAAGTAAAACTTCAATCTGACTGCAGGCACACAGAACATTTTACATTTAATGGATGATTAATCATGGTTCTCTGTCATTTGTTTTCCTGTAAACCCTCTTACAACTCCTTAATCCCCAAATATGTTGTATATATTGTCCAAAAGTCGCTCTTACAAATCAAAAGGTTATAAAGAAAAAAGTCACCTTATCACTGTCCAAGCAAACAAGTTGTTTTCCACAGAGGAAGACCTTTGAAATAAAGGGACATGCAGTTAAACATGGTATTTACAACAACAGGGTCAGACCCTGAAGTCAGTCAGAGTCGCTGAAGAGATTTGTAAGCAGCTGTCTGACCTCTGTTCTTTAACTCATATGAGCATCTGGAGTATATATAAGGAGAAGAAATGTGAGTCTGTGTGTGTGTTTCGCATTTGACAGCGTTAAGTAGACAGATTAAGACTAGAAGGGTATTAAAGCTAACAACTGGAGCACTGAACCCAATCACATCACTGCTGGTGAGTCATTAACCCCTCAACATCATCTGTGTTTGGGTGTGCGCTGCACTGGCAGGCAGGAGGAACGTCAGATCTTGATTGATGCGCTCGACAGAGGGAAGGGCATTCTTCTAGAAGCACTTAAAATGACAGATCACACACACGCACACACTCACGCCATGTTATCCCCTGAATCACAGTCTAAGTATCCTGACATTAAGACTACAACTAAAGCAGAAAAAAACATCAAAGTATACATTAACAGCCCTGTGTTTGGCAGAGCATTATCCCTCTTTCTTGTTTCCCCAGCCGAATAGTTTGGACATTGGAGATTTCTTCTTTGGTTTGTCTTTCTTTACACCTGAGAGCGAGAGAGAGAGAGAGAGAGACAGACAGACAAGCAGGAACACAGATTAAAATGACAGGTCAGATCAGTTGTTACATATTTCTGAATTATTCATCAACATTGTAATGATCTAAAATGATTTAAAATATCATATTTTAAAGCTTCGACAGCACAAACCAACTATGACATTTTCGCATGTTTGCGTTAATCAGGCATTAGATGAGAAGACGTCTGTAGCTTTTTTCAGGCAGCTGTCTACTTAATTCTGATTTAGGGTAAATAATGTCCCAGAATTAGTATCTGTAATAATCTTGAAGGTAGAGACGCAAAGATGTATGGGTTGAACATCAATATCTGTGAGTTAGGGGAAAATAATGTGGCATGCACTGCTATCAGTAGCAGAAACGTATCTATTGTGTTTTATCAATGCAATACTGGAACGTTAGTATACTTAGATACTGTCTGAGATTTTATTGGGTCAAATTCTGATTTGTTTTTATGTTCAAGTGTGACAGAAAATGTCGGTATAGTTTAAACTTTAAAGTCTAACACCGTCTCTGAGAAAGATCAGCGACATGCAGCTTGAATTTCCCTCGGGATCAATAAAGTATTTATCTCTATCTTCTAAATTAGTGAAATTTCAGGATGAGGGACTACTAACCGCGATTTAAATACATCCAATCTCAAGACTCAATGGGAACAAAAAAATAATTAAGAAACCATTATAAGACGACATCTGTATCAGAATCGATCAGCCCTGATTTACACAATGGGTTCATCTCTTGTTGGAGGGTTAACTGATGGAACCTGAACACACATAATGGTTTACTTGCAGAGAGGGTGTGCTTTTGTTTTCCACTACACAGTGCAACCGCTAATACAAGCTTATTAAACCTTTAGAGTTGTTCCTCTTTTATTTGGTATGTTTTCCTGTTTTATTTCTAAATTGTTATTTATGATTGGACTGTGTTGTGAAGCACTTTTCAATATTGGTTTTGATAAATGACATACAAAAAAACCTCTTCTAGCCACTAGTGGGATTGAGCAGCACTTTTGTAAAGTCCAAGAAAAAAAAAACCCAAGCCTGGCTTTGTGTTTTCATGGTCAGTATAAACTTCAACAGAGAGAAAAGTAAATCCCGATTTTTCTCTGACATAGACGAGATTTGACGACCTCTAAGAATCTTGGCTTCGATCCATGAATTCAACTTTAAACATGTTTCAGAGTGAAATGAGTAGGTGGGGTCAAAACCAAGGTGCATGGTATATGAACATTTTGCTAATTCTCATCTAATGGCCAAAAACAAAACTCTTAACATGCCAAAAAACACAAGATTTAAATTAGTGCAGTCATTCATGTAAAAAAAACTCATTTGATCACGTCCCATTTATTACAAGCAATAAAAAAGCTGTGAGCATGAGGTTTTTAGTCTGAGTAGCTTCTTAGTCTATTTTAACTGTGGTAGTTTAAATAGCAGGAGCATTGCCATGGTTACCTAAAGTTTAATTGAGATAGGAGGTGTCGCCTGTAGGAGCTTTGTTTAATTTATCAGACTTTACAAACACCTGGTAGCCAATCAAGAAAAGATATTTCCTGAGGTGTTTGTAGTAAGTTAAATGCATCTGATTTGACATTAAACTAACCCATGACTATACACAAAGTTTAATGAACTCTGAAACTTTGGCATTAACTTTATGAATACATTAAATTGAAATGGCCAGTCTTTAGCCCACGGTCTGCATTCACTCGCTGTAGTATAACGACCTTCCACTGAAGTTCAATAAATCTCTTCAATATCAGCCCTGCCTTTTTAGTCATGAATTGCAAATGAAACTGGCTTTAACTTCCCTCTATCAGAGGGTCAAATTAACCAGCTACACTATCCATTTATTTAATAGGAACACCACTGACAAAAAGGGAGGGGGGGTTAGATGCTTTTTCCATTAGCAGTCATTAGCTCGACTAAAAAAAAAAACAGTGCACAGTGGCACCCTTAAAAACACACACACACACTCCAACACACACACACACCACAGTGAGAGTTTCATCTACTTCAATTAGAGGCGTAAATGATAGAATTGTATAATTTATGAGCAAATTAATCACAATGGTGTAGTGAAAACTAATGTCTGATTTGTGTGTGTGTGTGTGTGTGTGTGTGTGTGTGTGTGTGTGTGTGTGTGTGTGTGTGTGTATGTTTGGGGAAGGGGCACTCACTGAAATTTTTCATCATCTTGTTTAGCTCTTCGTCCTCCTCTTCCTCCCTGGGAAAATAAAGCAACAATACAACGGATCAACAGAAGTTCTTACCGATAAAAGCACATACACTGTGTTGATTTATACATCGGCATTTCCTTCCCACTCTTATTTTGTTAAATGTTGCTTAGAGCTGTGCTCATGGTGGATCAAATTTCGGCCTTTGTAAATAATATAACAACGAGTCTGGTCTAGAACTGCTCTTTTTGTAAAGTGTCTTGAGACAAAATTTGTTATGAATTGGTGCTATTCAAAGGTAAATTGATCTTTAAGACTGTATGCATGAAGGCAGGGAAATATTTATTTGCAGATTTGTACTCGATCAATTATATTTTTAAAACAGAACATTGTTACCGTTTGTCAAAGGTCATTTTAAGTATAATTCACATGGACCAAACCGGATTTATGCCTAATCGCTATAGTTCTTCTAATATTAGACACCGTATTAACCTACAGTACAGTACACATGATTTCATCAATCAAACAAATGCCTTGTCGTTACTTCCTGGATTAAGACCTTGTATGATACAATTCAATTCAATTCAAAATCATTTATTTCAAACCCTAAAACAGACAGACACAACATTAACAACAAGGTTTGAAAGGGGGATGGCTGAAGCATTGCTTATAGATTACAGATTGTACACCTTTGCTTTTGTGCAAACAAATTGACTTGTTAATGATTTATTCCAGATGGACCGATCCACAAGGCAAGGTAGCCCTTTAAGCCCAGGACTTTTAGTGCTAACTTAAAAAGTTAAGGCATAATACACATTTTCAGGGAATTACAGTAGGTGATATTCAACACTTTTTTACTATCATAAATAAAATATTATTAATATCTCATCCATAAAAATCCATATCCACTATATTAGTCTGTATTGTGTTTACAGTATTATCTGGTTACCGTATTAACTGGGTTAAGTCTGAAGTTATGCCGATGTCAGGCTACTGCCCGGCTACTCTCTTTAATCAGTGGAAGTTTCTATGAGGGGTATTAGGCACCTAGGCATCCAGATAACACATGACTACAAGGACGTGGTCCCTAAAAATATTCAACCACTACTCCAGAAAATGTTGAAGATTTTGGTAGGTGGGGAAATATTAATCTTTTACAATGGGGAAAACTGCAACTCTTTTGAAAAACGATGGATTATTTTGGCTTGTGGCTCAATTAGCTGCTTATGATAGAGAAAAAAAATCTCTGTTGGAAAGCTGGACCAGCATACGTTTACATGGGGCCTTTTCATTGCTTGGCAATTGTTGAAAGGTCCCAGATGATTCACCTCACCACACCGGTCTGAAGCAAGGGAGACTGCTCATCGTCAACAGCTGAAAGCTCGGCTGACACTTTTACCCCCTCACAGGAGAATTTTCAGGCTGAATTTAGCTAATCACAATAGTCATATTTTAACTTTTGTAAACCTTATCATAAAAGTTGATATGTATTACATGCATAATGTGTACTTATAACATTGTAAGGAGTGTCATATTATTATGTGTTAGAATAGTTGGCGGTCATAAAACCGCTTGTGTAAGTGCAGGCTGTAAACCTTATTGGGTTAATGGACTGCCCACATAGTGGGGTGCGTACAAGTGCCCTGTTAGAGATAAGGGAGTGTCCTGCAGCTGCATGAGAAACACACATATAACCATATATGTCTTGTTTTGCTACATTATTTTGACGTAACCCAAAATGTATATTGAAATTTTCATGACGTAAATGTAAAGTCAACCATAGTATAAAGGAGGGAAGCACAGGCTTCTCTCTGGTTCGGTCTTCCTTTTTGGGACCTGACTTTTGCTCTACACTTGTTACTGACTTATATTCTCTTTTATTTAGCTTTAGTCACTCACTGTGAGAATAGCACTCTTTTGTAGGATTTGTATTATTTTGTAATCTCTGTGTTTAATCAATTGTGTTATTATAAAATAAAAGGAAACCTTCCATTGTAAGGACTTTCCCACAAAAACCTTTTTCCTTTTAGATCTTATATTTTTCTCTTGTTGGACCACGACGGACCAAAGGGATAGAAGACTAAGGTAAGACGCTTTTTGTCCCCATTGTTCCAATACCAGAGAGGAAAACATAGACTGGGGAGGGACACTCCGCTTTAAAGTGGTTAGGACCCACTAGGGTGTGAGAGACCCAAGGAGAGTCCCCTTCTGGTAACGGCTGCGAAGGAGGCCTTTCCAGTATTAACAGCCTATGATCTGACCATAGAGGGGAATGACTTCAAAACTGTAATAACTCAATAACTTTAAAGGTATAAAAGCTGAATAAACTGTGTATTTCTTTAACCGCTCCTGATAACCAATAGTGATGTTCTAGTTCAAGGCAGCAGCAATATCTTTATGAAAGGCAGTTATTGGTCCTCCTGACGAGATTCACACTCGGCCCAGACCAAGCAATCAAAGTGAGGCAGGGTAGAGGTTTCAAGGTCAAGTAGTAAATAAGAGCAACAAACTAGGATATTAAAATAATTCCTAAAAATGCCAACTGCTTAGCCGAGATCCCCGCGCTCTCGCAACACTATCAGCGCCTGTAACTTAAGAGGTTAACTTCATCATTTGATTCATTTTAATATTGGGCAGATCTATTTACCTGGGGGAAACAGAGTGTGCACTATTATTTTTAATTTAATTATGATCATTTTTGTTTTAATTGTTATTTTGTGTTTCTCTGTTTTGTTTAATGTTCTGTTTGTCTATTTCGATTTCTCTCACTATGTATCTAAAGTACAAGATTTTATGTCCAATATCGGAATTGGAGTTTTTTCATTCCCTGTTTGAAAATCAATAAAAATGTTGAATATAAAAAAGGAACATTGCGTCTGTGTGGAGTATAAGTGCAGTGAACTGATAGAAGCTCATGTTTCCAAACACACAACACTTGTATACCTCTTGTGATCTTTTCACACATGCAACAAATATCTGCTGCGCTTTATGTGGGAGGGTTGTGTGTTTGAAAAAGTACTTTATTCCTTTATAAAGTCTTTTTATATGCTACATTAAGTAGTTCAGATTTACTGATAAGGGGCTAGAAAACATGAGTTTTATACAGACCTGATTCGGTCCTCATCCAGACCCTCTATTATAGCATTTCTGTCATTGACAATCTCCACCAGTTTGGCCATCAACTCCTCTTCTCTCTTCTTGTCCCTTTCTGTTTTTAGTCGTTCTGACCAAACACAAGCACAATTTAGTCTTTGTTGTTTAACCTTATTCATTCTGTGTAGGTATATTTCCACAGTAATCCTCACCTGATTTCTCCATAAGTCTCCTGAGCTCCTGTTCCACACTGGGCTGCTGCTCCTCCAGGTCCTGGGTTCTTCCACTGAAATCGCAACATTAAAATCTTAAAAAATATTTGTGTCTTAAATATTAGCAATGTCTGCAGCCAGACAACACTGATTAAGAGCTCGTTTGCAAAAGCAGAAAACTCAATTTGAAAAATGTTCAACTGGAAGGTTGGGGGTTGTATCCCCAGCTCTTGCAACCACATGTCTGATGCGTCTTTGGGCAAGGCACTAACTGAATTAAAAAAAAAAAAGTTATTGAATTGAATTAAACTGAATTGAATAAGCATCACCCCCGCTCATGGTGAAAATAAAATAACATGCTGGGCTCTCACATCGGCTTATCTTCATACAGGGGACTGGCTGGAAGAAGTCCAAGCAAAGTAGGGGTGAAAAAATATTGGCCGTTGCTTTTTGCACATACATCTCTCACCCTTAAAATGTCAGGAACTGTCAGGAGTTTTGTGCATGTGTGAAAACACCATATGTGTGCTGTTAAGCAGCATTCTGCTTCACACTTTTAGTCCACTGAAACCAGTGGGGGAGAACTGTCATCTGTCCAGGACGCCCTGCAGTGGGCTGGAGGAGGTAGGACACTGGGATTTCAAACTGTCAACCTTCTGGCTACAAGTCTGTTTCACTAATCGCTAAATAGTGGCCTTGCCATTTTTTAAATCTGTGTCTCTGTATGCGTGTACTCACATGTAGACCAGTTCAGACTCCCGACGTATGGCCACCTGCTTGTTCCTGATCAAGTTGAACCACTCGACCATGACTTCATCCATGAGAGAGTCATCTTCACCCTCTGAGACACACACACAGTTAATGCACACAGTTAATCCCATTTCCTCTACTTCCTGTCAATCTGCCTCTTTTTGTTGAAGAGGAGGCTAATACGGTACATGTGTGTCAACAATCTCACCCTCCTCACTACTGCGAAGCTTCAATTCAAGCTCCACTCCCCTCTCCTCCAACTCATTCAAGTTCTCCTCAATCTCATTCAGTTCCTTTATGATGTCCTCTTTCTGAATGTAGTCTGGCTTTGACTGCAGATAAAATGCACACAAAAAGAAGAGTTATTAGGAAGATGCCAAAACATAGGTTAAATAAAAGGTACAATTCATTTATCTCAGAGCCTTAACATTACATGTTATTATTGAGCAACGCACTGAATAAAAAACAAGATATACACTTGGTGTAAAGAATGAGAATAATTTATTACAAAATCAAGTCTATTAATAGGTGTCAAGCAATATGTCATTTGATAAATATGTACTGAATAAAAAATGATAAAAATCGATAAACTAAAGCTAATTTTCTACCTAAATCCTCATCACCTTGATAATCGTTGACTCTGACTTGGTTCCGTTTGTAGTTAGGTCTTTCTGGCCATTCAGGATTTCTACAAAATAAAATGAGAGAAATATGAAAAATAGAAATGAAAGGAATTTGGCCCAAAGACGAAAGACAATTGAGATTTTTTTTAGGAAAAAAGTAATTATTGTAGAAACATTTATGTAGGAAAAAATAAAAAGGGGTTATAGAAACAAGATGAATGTATGTAGGTAGTTTTAAGTCAAAACTGAATTTTGACAGAATATTAATACACCAAACAACACCATGTTACCCCTTGATGCTGATGGCGTGACAGAAATGCTTGGGGTGGAGAGATGAGTGGATGGTGAAGGCCCAACTGAAAGCTCTGAAGTCTGTGACTTTGCACCTCCAATAGTCGACGGCTTAGGCAGGGACTGTGCAGGACCAGTCTGACTGTGGCTTGGTGGAGGAGGGAAAAAAGAAAATTAGAGGCAGCAGTTAACAAATTGTAATGTGTCAGCTCATACAGGTTGGCCCCTTCCTGTCTTGCTGCAGTCCTTAATTTTGATTCATGATTCAGGAGGAAAGGTCATCCGCGGAAAGAGACTGTGAGCACTGAGCATATGTTGCACTACAGAGGCCTCTACAGCGTCTTGACACCTTTTGGAGATCGCATGCATGTGGCGGAAGGTAAGGGACCGAAAAACTCTGACTACGAATGATGCCTGAGACATTTGGAGGAGCAGCAGGTACAGGCTTCCTGTGGGAGGAGTGTTTGGATAGATGGATCAAACACTGGCTCAAAAGGATGGATGGGTGGACAAGACATTAGGAGGAAAAATGTGTTTTTACATTTAACACTTGATGTTGAAGTGCTGTGAGCACACCAATGTACACATAATCCCAGCTGGAAGTAGGACGTTAGGAACGGAGACGGTAATGGAAAGTAATAAACCATAATATTTAATTAATTATTATATTAATAATATTATTACTAAATTAATATTTAATAATTATTGGATAAGGTAACATAAAAATACCAAGTGTAAGTCATTAAAACAGGTCTCACTTTGTTTCTTTAGAGATGGGTTTGAGCTTGGACCGCCAGTCCGCTGGAGAATCTTTGTTTTCTGATGCTGCTGAGAAAAATGAATTCAAAAGAAACTTTATTAACACTTTCAGTTCTTTACACCATTGCTTGCTGCCTAGGGATCAAGCTCCCCTGGTTGTCCAGGGAGGAGGGAACAAAAAATCTTCTCTAATGTTGTCAAAATTTGTTAATTGCATATATTAACACAAATCTTTTGGTTAGAACCGTTGTGTAGGGCTACACTGTTGGGATTTTATCAGCGAAAACTATTTATTCATATATATTAAATATTCATATTTATGAATGGGAAAATGTGCAAATGTTGTTTTATTTGTAGTCTGATAAAGTTTAGTTAGTTCTATACATTTCTTTGTCCATGCTTTCTGCACGATGGACGGCCATCCCCATAAGGATAGGATCCTCAAGAATGATCTTATGAGGACCCCAGGAAGAAAAGCTGAGCTCTTGGATACAATTACCGTAATAGATATCCAATAACAAATAAACATCCATTTCAATTGTTCTGTATGTATGCACTGTAATAACAATAAAGATCCATCTACCATTGTCAAATTCTTGACAGGATGTGGATATTTTCCAAATAAGTTTGCCAGCTTTTTTGTCCAATATATATCAAACACGAATTAGGAGTTCTCAATAGTGTATTTAACATAAACAAATGACTATTCATTGCTTATTTCATTAAAACATTTATATATCGGGTTAAAGTTTTTAATAAACAGTTAACCTGATCTGTTTGGTGAAATGCTGTTGGGCTTTGAGCCGCCTCGCTCTGGAGCTCTGGCGACAAGTCCACTCGTTCCTGCCTGGGTCGGAGCAGAGTTTGGGGTCTCTGGAGTCTGTAGATCAGCCAGAATTGATGGATCCGCTCTCAGTCTTATCCTCACCCTGCCTCTGTCTCCCTCCTTTTCCTTCTTTGGAGTCTCCACTTGAGAAGGTCTGACGAGAAGTTATAAAATGCCATTATCAACCAGTAGGGGTCAGGCTAAAATGAGACGTCTAGTGTTGAGTGCTTGGATTACTTACTTTTCAGTTTTCTTTAGCGCTACATTTGTCCATGATGGTTTACTGTTGTTATTGCTGTTCTCCTCTGTCAGTGTTTTAGAGATGAAGGCAGCTGCTGAAGCTTTCGCTTTACTGCTCTCACTCACCTTTCCTGAATCTCCACCTGCAGTTACTCTTTTAGTTTTTTCCTCGACCGCATTAAAGCTTACATTTTCTTCTTTTTTGCCACCACAATTTACAACCACAGTCACAGCCTGACCCACTGAGGCCTCCTGGTTCTTATCAGTAAAACTGGGGTCTTTTTTTATGTCAATTTTTATGGTTGTAGTCTTTTTTTCTTCATCGTTAGTGCTCTTAACTTTATCAGTCCCATTCAGATTGGTTTTGAAATCAGTGTTTTTGGTTGTCGTCTTTTTTTCTTTGTCGATAGATGTGTTAACTTTATCAGTCCCATTCAGGGGTTTTTTAAAGTCAGTGTTTGTGGTCGTAGTCTTTTTTTCTTCATTGTTAGTGGTGTAAACTTTATCAGTCCCATTCAGATTGGTTTTGAAATCAGTGTTTTTGGTTGTTGTCTTTTTTTCTTTGTCGATAGATGTGTTAACTTTATCAGTCCCATTCAGGGGTTTTTTAAAGTCAGTGTTTGTGGTCGTAGTCTTTTTTTCTTCATTGTTAGTGGTGTAAACTTTATCAGTCATTTTCAGATATTTTTTAAAGTCAGTGTATGTGGTTGTTGACTTTTTTTCTTTGTCAATAGTTGCGTTAACTTTATCAGTCCCATTCAGGTGTTTTTTTAAGTCAATGTTTGTAGTTGTAGTCTTTTTTTCTTCCTCTTCAGCAGTGACATCCGACTGAAAGAACTTTAACTTGGATTGCATTGTCTTAGCGGCCGTGGTTGAGGTACGAGGAGCAGGAATGGGCTTGGTGTTGATGGAGGGGGTTGTGGTGGGAGTAGGCTCCCAAGCCATTTGTGAAGGTGTGGGTTTGGAGACTATTAAAGGTGACCGACTCTCTTTTTCAGCAGGGGAAGAAGTTTTGGAAGGAGAGAAAGAAGAGATTGTTGTGGCGGAAGACTGAGAAGAGTTGGGTTTCTCTGACATCCATGCTGGTCCTAGTCTGGAGGGTGTATTTGTCGTCATGTTGGTTTTTGTGGTGTCTGGTAAAGGAGTGAATTTGGATACAGGGGTGTTTGTGGGTAGATCCCTGAGTGGTGCCAGTGTGTTTTTGGTTGGCAGTGCCCTAAAAGAAAAGAAAGCAAAAATTGAAAAAAGAAAAAAAAAAAATCACATTTTCAACGCACACACCTACCCCTCTATACATTTAAGATGGAGAGTGTGAAAACCCGCTGCTTGTGCTTTAAGGTGTGTTTTGGTGTTGCTATGCTTAGTATATGTATTATAAATGTTGCTTACTCATGATTTGATGGAGCTGGAGCCCCTTCAAGAAACAAATGCAGCTTTTCCATGTCTAATACTATGTTCAACTTTTTTTGTAATAATATTGGCAATGTGTAGCTTAGATTTTGACATTCTGTTGAGGTCAAGAAGAATAACGGGTTATCACTATAGTCAAGAGTAGTTGTTCTCTAGTGGTGTGGAAATAAAGAAATTATTACTTTTTCTCCAGGAAATCACAATAAAAAAAAAAATAATAATTTAAAAATTGTTTTCATTTTTTTCTTTAAAAAAAAAGATATTACGGATATCTTAAGTGTGAATGCATCGATACATTGTATTTGTATCGGAAAACAAAGCTGGTTTTACCATCATAATGTATTAATTCATCTCTTTATCTTGAGATAACAAAATTTGTTATCTCAAGAGAAAGATCTATAACTACAGTGTTTTATTTAAAACCTGCCAAAGTACTTTAAATGTGAACGAGTTCTAACTCAAGTAAAATGGATCAAATGACAATATTTACGTTTAACATAATGTAATGGTCACTAAGCATAGACAATGAAATAAAATGATTATCATGCTGGTGACTTTAGACTTAACTGATCTGAAAGATTAGTTATTGTTCAATTATTTTAAATGGGTCCTTACTTTGCACAGTGCCTGTGATAGAGCTTCCCGTCCACCAGATGTCGCTGTACCAAGTGAACATGCTCGTTACAGGAAACACATTTGTTACTTAGGGTGCCTGCCTGATGGGGTTTCTCAGCAGGAACAAACTACAATAGAGAGAGAGACGTTTAGAAAGGTTTCAGGAAGCGGAAATGACAAATTCATTGCATCAAAATATGCGCATTAGGAAATCTAAGGCAATGTGGGGGATTTTGTTTTATGCAGAGGCACTTTGGTTAAAACTAAACAGAAGAGTTGTTTGACTTTCCAAAATGTCCACATTTCTCAGGTCCCTTCCCAGACACTTTAATTATTGTTATGTAACTAAAGAATTGCCATCTGTATTCAGTGTGCAGCGTTTACCTGTTTTGTATTTCTGGTTTGTTTCGGGGAAGGAGTGGGTTGTGTGATGTTGGAGGAGGGGGGCGGGCTGTTCTCTCTGCCAGGTTTTGAAGAGGGAAACACTTTGGATGTCACAGGCTGGTTCTTCTTTCCGGACGGTTCCCCTGTGGGAGCTTCAGCGGGGCGTTTAATACCTCCCAAACCCCCGACTGCAGCAAATAGACAAACAAACACACTACAAATTAAACAAGATAAAGGGGATTTAAAGCAGAGCTGGATTCAAAAAGACATAAATACTCACTCGGGGAGCGTCCATGGAAGTAGTTATAGTACTGCGAGACGTATGTCAGGACACTGAGTCGATCAGGGACCCTAAGAGCCACCATATCTTCTGCATCCAACAGTGCTGGAATTCCCAATTCCTCCTCAGCGACCCTGAATGCCTGCAAATAACATTGACTTTATGCAAAAATACAGAAGATGCTCAAAATGTAGAACAAGTCGCCAAGGACTGAAATAGACAAATCAGGTAAAAGCAGATGCGTGTGATACGTGACATACGCTTGTCCAGAATTTGAAGAATTTCTGCCTCTTAACACTGACCTAGTCTTTTCTCAGGAACTTGCTGGGTGTCATGATAAAAAAAAACAGCCACCCTTGTTTGCTCAGTCATGTCAATTTGCCCCATAAACATCAGGAAGATAAGACCTTACCTGTCCGAGCTTGCAACACAGCTGCTGGTACAGACTCTTTTGATATCACGCAATAACCTGCAACTCCTTGATGGCACAATTAAACTTCTGCACTCTGCTTTACCACACACTCATCCCTCCACTGGCCCCTCGTTACTGCTTGCATTAAATTTAAATTCATTCAGCTTCCTTACAAAATTGCGGCAAAATTCTCCTATTTATCTAAACTCTCTCACCTAGGTCTACACACCATCCTGCACTATGATAGGTTGTCTAACCTTCACACAATAGACTCTTCTCCTCTGTAGTCCGTCGGTGGTGGAATGAATTACCATACTCCTTTCGATCTGCAGAGTCCCTTGCTACCTTTAAGGAAAAGCTAAAGACCCAGCTCATTAATATTGATGATATTGTTAATGTTAACCAGTATATTCATGATGGTTATATCAAGTGGCAGCTGTTAATATTGATGATGATGGAAAATAGAATCTGTACACCCTGTACATATCAACACCCATGTCTGTTTGGACGACATGAAGCAGTTGATTGGCACTGACTGGCGTTATTGCCTCCTGTCTCGATCATTGTATTGTACTTACTCTCAAATACATGTTGCTTAGCGCCTGCTAAATTAATGCTACAACTATTCGTATAGGAAAGCTTCTGATTTATGTTAATATTTAAGTGCATTTTAAGAATGGTAAGTATTTCCTCAATTTATAATAACTGAAAATGTGTTTCATCTCTAAGGTTAGGAGTATTAGTCTTTGAGACTATTAGTAAAAGATCAGTCTATTATCTTTCTATTTTCTCACTATTAGATTAGTTGTTTTCATTAATGTGTGTTTAGTTTCTATGCCCTGATAATGGTTTAAAGTTAACCCCTCTTATATGAGGCCACATTTTCTTTAATTTCAGTTATGTTTCCTTTCATCAACGTCTTGCTTTGGCTTTATTCAAATGGCTTCAATCGTGTTTTGTGTTTCGTGAGTCAAGAACTCCTAAACTAGAGCCACATTCAGCAATTCCAAGGATGCCAAAAAAAACAAACAAACAAAAAAACAAAAAAAACAAGCAGAGGCAGGCAACAAGCTTTTCTTCTTCTAACAATAATAATCATGTTGTACCTTTTTTGAATGCATTCACTTCTGAATTAGGATTTGATTTCATCCTACTTTTAAAGCAAAGTGTGACGATGAGCTTTTGTCAGTTCCAGAACTGCGAGTCCAAAAATGAAGCACAAGGGACAAAATGAAAGGAGAAGAATGCAACAAAGCAGCCAGTGTCAA
Organism: Symphodus melops; assembly: GCF_947650265.1. Lineage (NCBI taxonomy): Eukaryota > Metazoa > Chordata > Actinopteri > Labriformes > Labridae > Symphodus > Symphodus melops. The sequence goes on along the minus strand of NC_136692.1, from coordinate 14,482,234 downwards.
CTTGCCATATTGGAACTCTCTGAATTTGGCTATGATTTCTCTTATCGGCTATCTATAATAACACAGACACCTATGATTCTGGAAGTCTCTGTTACGTAACATGAGGTGGTGCTCACACAATATCAAGAGCGAATACTCATGTAGTAATACTCCATGACTGCAACAATAACAGACAGTAAAATCTATTCTAAATCGTTTACAGAGTCTCAAGTATTTGCAAGAGCTCTGGCTGAGGTTAGCTAGTGTTGTTATGTCAAAAACCAAACTGACTTTCAGTTAAATGCAAAAACTTGGCTTAAGCATGCTAATATTAAGCCGGAAATTATGGATAGAAAAATAGACTATTACCTTCTCAAAACCATAGCATAGTTTACACCATGTCTCAGAGAGAAATGTTGTTTTTTTCTGTATGTCTAGCACACACACAAAAATTAACAATAAAGATTACCTTGGAAAAAAAAAAAAAAGCATGACTCAAATGATTTCTGCCTAAACAGGAAACAGAGAAACGTGTTCATGGTTTCATTTTTGGCAGGTTAGATTATTCTAACAGTGTTTTCCCTGGTTTGAGTAAAAACAAATCCATCAGACAGACGCAGCTCATCCAGAATGTTGCAACCAGAGTCCTCACCCACACCAATAAGATACACACAATTAATATTCACTATCCCACTCCTGATAGTTTTAGCTTGCTAAGTTGATAAGTAATGGCAACACACACGAGAAGTTAAAGGATGATGAGTGTGTCCACCAAATTAAAAGGCAATCCATCTTACAACTTTAAGTCTTCAAAGAGATGCACAATGTTTTGTTGTCCATACTAAAAGTAAACAATAGCACTTCTTTAAAAGGCCCCTTTAAATGATCGCCTGACTTTTCATCTAAAGCCTTAAGATAAAAAGTCAGTGTTAAAAAAGAGGAGGTCTGTAATGTATATGAGGTTGAGAACTGAGGACCTCTGGCCATCTTCTCCAAACAGGAACAATGATGACTGTTATCTATATCGTAGAATACCTCTGACAGATAAATACCTCACACAGCACTTCACAAAACCTGAACGACCCCTTTAAAGTTGGATGGCTTCATCCTCCGGGGAACATAAAAAGTTTCAGTGAGGCATTAGTTGGGCTCATGCGGGGATTTATGGGGCTTCTGTCTCCAGTCCTCAGTGAACTGGTGGCAAGATTGAATCCATGGCCAGACGCCCTTCAAATAAAAAGGCAAAAAGCCCCAAAATTATCTTAAAAAAATAAAGTTTGGGGGCACTAATGGCCTAGCCGTTAAGTTGCACCCCATGTATGAAGCCTATAATCCTCTAAGCAGGGGGTTCAAATCCAACTGGCTGCACTCTTCCTGCTTGTCCTTCCTAACTCTCTCTCTCAGATTTCCTTTTATGTCCACAGTAGTATCAGAATAAAGGCAAAATCCTCGAAAGAAATGTTTCAAAACATTTTTATAGCAATCCATACCATGCTTGTCTGTAGTGCAGAAACATGAACAGTGCAACTATTCCATTTATAAATCCTCCCTTATAATGAGAGCAACAACTAACTTGTGCTAATTGGAAGAGATGTGGATGTGCTATACTCCAACTCTGTGTGTATATATGGGAAACAAAGGCTAAAAGGTGAAAATGCAGAACACGTCTTACCAGTTTGTTGTTGTCGTACACATTTTCCTTCCTCAGGGAATCGAAGTTGCTGCAACAGAAGAGAAAAAATGCATCACAAAACAGTCAACACAGCCTCCCTTCATTTGTTTACAAGCAGTGCAGACAGAACATGTGTCATTTAGTCATGCACAGCTCCTCACTTTAACATACATCATGACACTGACAGTGTGACCGATGAGTTCATTACACAACAAACCACAGTGCTGTTCCCGCATGTCTAACGTCAGTGCGTCATCAAGCTGAAACACACAGAAGCCAGCGTTCATCACGGACATACAAATGTTTATACCCATTAAACTTAAACCGTTAACCAATATGTAGTGCTTCAGACATCATAAACATGAAATGTTCAGTCATGCTGGCCTGGCTGAGAGGAAGAGATGGAAACAAAAAGAACAGCTGCGTATCTTCTGAAAAGGAAACCAAAGCTGGTCTCTGTTCCTTAACGACCTCTCTGGAATAAAACCAAGTCTGAAAGTGGACAAAGTTCAACCAGAGATAGTGAGTCAAGCCTCTGGAATATTTGGGAAATTAAACAAAGGCCTAACATGGACAGATAATATTTTACTGCTCTCATGTTGGAAAATTAACTTTCACTCTCTGGTGGAATTTCCCTGGCTGAACAGGAAAGTCCTGTGAAGAAACAAGCCCCTGATAATATTTGATGAAGGAACCGAGCTTAAGAGGAGGTTCAACACAGACAGAAGTGAATTAGATCCTATACAACTTCAATTCTCAGCTCCAACTGTAAACACTTTAAAGCAATACTTCACCTATTGAAACATTAATCTGTAGTGAAATTGGGTCATATGTAGTAGAAATGTGAAATATTTGTTTTATTTGATGCCGGTAAGATATATTTCTGTCGCTTCAGTGGATGAAAACATGAGAAACTCGACTTGTAGTTCTTCCCTGCCAGCCTAAAATTCTTTACATGACACAATATGACAATTTTTGCGTCATATAAAGAAAACGTTCAAACAAAGAAAAACATATTTTTCTCGTCTTAGGGAAAAATGAGGGCTGGATTTACGACCATTCAACACTACTACCATGTTTCTAATGATGCAAAGCTAATGCCAATGGGTGAAGTATCTCTTTAATCTAATCTTTAGAAAGGAGAGTCCAAGAGGTTGATCAATGCAATCACTGCTGTTACTTTGATCAATGAATCCCACACTTGTTCTTCCTTTATCCAAGTTTAGAATTTGACACTATTATCCAGGTCATATATCTTGTTCTTTTAAAAACTTTGTTGAAAAGATGAAATAAAAACATTTGGAAAATATTGCTATGGTCTGAAGTTTGTGATTTTGTGTCTACTTCATATTGAATGCACGGAACAAAGTAAAACTGACATAAGATATAAATCAAGCGAATATTTACTCATATGAAGCAAAAACCAAAGCTGAAAATATAACAGGTTACCGTAAATTCCGGACTATAAGCCGCTACTTTTTTCTCACACTTCGAGCACTGCGGCTTCTACTCCGGTGCGGCTAATGCATGGATTTTTTATGGGGGACAATGAGCTTCTGCCGCAAAAACATTTGACTTCGTCACGTCGGATCTTAATATCAGTCATTTTGCGCTTCATGCACGCACCCTCATCATGGAAAACACACGGAGAAATACATATGATGCAGCTTTCAAGTTAAAGGCGATCGACCTGGCTGTCAAAGAAGCTAACAGAGCTGCTGCACGTTAAGATGACACTGACAGCGACAACAGAGACTGAGGAAGTGAGTAATGAAGTCATTCTGAGGCAGTGAATGGATGGACTTTTTCTTGTGAAATATATTACGGTCATCTTTTTCATCAGCCGTGTTACAGACACCGTCGGCTAGGCTTCGTATTGTAACGGTTCATGTTGTAAAGTCAGTAGTTGATAATGTGTTCATAATTCCGATTATGTGGAGAGTCAGTGAATGCACCAGCGAGAACGTGTTGAGTGGCTGTATGAGAGAACGCTGGGGGAGAGAGTTGGATTGTTACGGCAAGTTATGTGTTGCTCTCTGCTGTAAACGGCGTGGTCACGGCCGACAGTGACCGGGTTATTAAAAGTTATTATTTGAACGCTCTCGTCGTCCTTTAACGTCCGTACGGACGCTACAGTATTTGCGGATGTTACCGGTAGCCTACGTCTGTGTAAATAGCTCCTGTTATAGCGTGGACACCTGCGGCTTATAATCAAGTGCGGCTTATATATGTACAAATACATTTATTTACTTATTTTTAGCCGGTGCGGCTTATATCCAGGTGCGCTCAATAGTACGGAATTTACGGTACTCTTTTTATCCATGATTTTTTTTTTTTTTTAACTGTGATTGTAATATTGTGATCCCTTGTTATAAAAGTGTGACAGTTGTATCTGTCAGGTTGAAATGTTCTTGTCCCGTTTGCTTAGCTTGAGTCAAGTTTGGTTAGTGTACAGGTTTAATAGTACCCATAGACTATTAAGTACTACATCAGGGAAAAAAACTGTGATTTCTCCATTTGGCCTTAATTACTTAGTCTTGATATCATAAAATTCAAAATCAGGCCACAAATATTAATCATGATGCTTTTCAAAGGAAACATATTTCATTGTATTAAATTCAGTGGTCTACCATACATTCCAAAATTAAGTATTAAGAAACTACAATATCTTAATTGAGTTGCTCAACTTGCTCTGGACCGTAGAACAACAATGCTTTCAGACACGTGTTTTGTTCTATGTTGCTCTTCGTATTGTGGACTTTACAAGGTCAACAGCAAAAAGAAATCTATTTGCTTTCAAGAGCTGCAATTTTGCATTATTTTCATTATCAGTAAATCAGATTTGCATTTTGAAAAGATGAATGGCTTGCTTACAATGTATAAATTCACAAAGAAAAGGCTCATTGCAACTTCCAGGAGCCCTAAGTGACATCTTCACATTGCTTAACCTTGCAGTTTAAAACCAAGCCCTAAGTGTTGTCATTTTCACTTTAATATCACCAAAATTATATATTTGATCAATTTAGAATCTCAGTTGAAGACTTACTATTCTATAGGTCTCTAAATACCAAGAGATTAGCATAACAGAGTATAACATGAACATGTGTCAGGTCAGTTGTAGAAGAAAACAAAGAGTAGCCACTATACAACACTACAATTAGGTTAATGGGCCTGCTGGGCCAGTTTGTTTCATATTGGTCCCATAAGTCACTCACAGTCCACATTTGAGCTTCTGTTCCTGCTTTTCCTGCAAACTTAACAGCTGAAGTTGTTTCCTTCTCAAATAAACAGCTGGATCCTCCACACAAGAATAGGCTAAAACCAATAGAGTCCTTCTTCTCTAATGTTGGTGCTTGACTAACTGGAAATGTGTAAAGTTTTTTTTACCAACGAAAACAAGTTACAAAACTTCAAGCTCCGCTCCCGTTGGTTGTCTTCTGGTTTCTTACTTACATTAGGTCAGGTCTGTGTTTGTGGATGAGGGCGCAGAACGCCAGACCGTCCCTGAAAGACGTGGTCATGTTGGTGATGTTCACATCTCGATACCCGTCACACCGGAGCCGGCACCACTGCTGCAGAGCCTTCACGGCCGCCATCCCGGAGCTCCGAACCGAACCACTTTGTGTGTGTTAGGGTGTTGGAGGCTCCCGAAGCTCCCCCTCCCTCCAACGACGCTGTGGTGAAAGTTCCCACAGCAGCTCGAACACGCTCGATCCAACAAAGAGCAGTCTGTAGGAGTTTGTTTTCGAGGGAGTGAAGTTTTCACGACTGAGAAAGTGGAAGGAAAGTAGATGTGACACCTGTGGAAAGGTCGATGATGACGCGGCCTGGGTGGAGTTCAGAGCGCCTTCTTGTTTCTTTAACCCTTTCCGTGTGTGTGTGTGTGTGTGTGTGTGTGTGTGTGTGTGTGTGTGTGTGTGTGTGTGTGTGTGTGTGCGTGTCTCTTTTGCTGTATGTGGTTAAGACTTTAATGTATAAAAACAAATTAAACTCGAAGGTCTGCAGATTTAACAGTCAATATGATTCGATACAATACATGATAAGATATGAAATGATTCGATACAACATAAAGAGATATAACACATGCCATGCCATACATCTTCAGTATGAAGAAATGTGAAAACATTTAATACAATTCAATGACAATCAAAACAAGATATATTAATATGACACAATCACGTACTATAAGATCTAAACTATATGAAACACATACAATGATGTGATTCAGTACAGTACGAGACTTGAAAATAAGACAGATTTGATGCAATACAATAACATACGGTATTATTTGGAAAAAAATATCCTAAACAGTCTTACAGAGCTACTATTTCAGCATACTGTCAATCAAGCATTGATATATGAGGAAGACTACAGTCAGTTATCTTTACAAACCCTACCATGTGATGTGTGTTATTATGCCAAAGTTAATTCCCCATTGAAACACCCCGCCCACAATAGCCAGGAACAAAAGTGAAGGTGTGTTCTTCTCTACAGCCTTGCTAATAGAACGCATGATAGATATGTACATGTTTCTATTTTTGATGAGCTATTACAAAACAATTCAACAGGCCACTGATTTCAGGATAATAGTTCAGAGCTATTTGGAAGATAGAATGTTTAACCAGTTAACAAGGTGTGGATGTGTTCTTTTTGTAAGTCAACCTGTCCTGTCCTGTCAGACGGGTGCAGTCTCTTCAATGAGTTACCTGACACCTGCGCACATGCTCTGTTCATGAAGCTGTGGGTTCACATAGAAGACAGAGGCTTGTGTGTTAATGTTAACCTGCATATACCTGCACGCACTTCACCGTCACGTTTCTCTCGGATCCTGCATGTCTGTTGGCTGAAAAATCTGCATATTTAAATACATCCGAGAGTCAGGCTATGGACAGAAAATACACTTCAAACATGTTGAAGTACTGATGGCAAATATTCCCACTTCTTATGATGCATAGCTCCATAATTATCCATAATGACATTTTTAATTCTTGTCTGAATCTAACCAAAATATTCACATTACAATAACCTCTGAGATTTTTTGTGATTTATGTTTGTTGTCCATCTATCATGCTCCCATCATTTGCAATGCAATTATTCTTGCAGTTGCCTGACTGGCATCAGTTGCATAATATTTGAGTAGGTTTAGACAACTTAAAAACACAGCCGTTCACAACTTTTACCACCTATTGACAAAGCAAAGGCAAAGCTATCTTTGAAGGAGCATTAAATGAATATATGTTTAAATTGAAAGGACACCATTTGCTGGTAATTGCATAGCAAAAAGTCAATATCTGTATATATTCTAAGATATACTCAAGGGACAGATCATTTCATGAGGAGGTTGCAGATATTTGTATGGAGACAAAACAAAGAAAATTAATGTTAGACTTTATGTTTTGCAGTGGTAAAATATCTGCAAATACTGTGAGTTACACATTGTCCACTAAACTTTATCAGGAGAGTTTGAATCCTTGTTCCCTGCCACCTAAAAGGGACAAATGTGTTTTAGTTTGAGACCAAATGAAGCTGATCTTAGCTTTTTCTTTTAACCCTGACCCAACTCTACTCACACTGAAGACATTTTATTTTACAAAATCATTTTGCTTTAGATGTTTTGTGAACCACTCTGTTAAGCGTTCATAACTTGAAACACAAATATCTTACTTGGCTTAGGAGGCAACGGCAAAATTGCAAGACCAGTGGACTGTCTTAACACAATGCGTTTCTCTTAAAAACTTGTAAAACTAGACACTAGAAAACTTTTGTTTCCAGTCATCATGAATATGCATGAGCTGCATGCTTATTTCCTGTAAAGTCCCATTCTTCGTCCCACTCTCTGCACATGCCGACCTTACAACACCCCCCGCGCACACACAAATACTTAATCCGTCCAAATCCAGACAGGAAATGCCCCCGTCAGTAGAGCAGAATGCTTTTGACAGACCCCCGCTGCACTCTCTCTCTCTCTCTCTCTCCTCCCCCTCACTGAATGATAAATGTGCCCTCCACAAACTGCCATCTGGAAACAGTTAGCCTTTTAAATGTTTGCACAGAGTCTATAAAGATACGTCTATCCTGAGCCTATCAGCAGAGAAAGACAATTCACTGTCGCTATCAGAGAAGAAAATGGGACCAGTTGTCTGCTTTTACTTCCTGGAGCGTATGTTTGAGTGTCTGTAAGAGTGTGTGTGTGTGTGTGTGTGTGTGTGTGTGAGTTGTTTGCTGTCATGACTCATGAGATTCAGTCAAAGTTCTGGTTTTGCTTCAGGGCTTCTTTCACAGCCCAAAGCTTGTTTTGTGGTAAGTTTCTGGAGAGCACGACATATACACACAAATCTTTTAACTTGATTGTGAAGGAAAGTCAGTTGACCCTGCATATGCGAACAACCGACATCCTGAGCCTCTTTTAACAAGCACAAGAACAACTTAAAGTGGATGCCAAAAACACACAAAGAAGCTACGGAGGCCTGATGCATAGTGCATAAAGGATGGAAACACCAAAAGAGAAGCAGGAACAGAAAGACACATAGAATCAACTGATTCTGAGGAAAATAGGAAGAAGCCGAGTTACATTTGACATAAAACAGTCAAATATTGGACAACAGTCTGTAAAATTGAGCACACACACTTTACACCCTTTGAATGACTCCAGGAGTAGACAAGTTAAACATGAACCAAACACACTTTTCTACAAAGGTTGTAATTCACGACAGATGTGTAAATAAATTCTCAGAAATGCTTTAATCCAATTCTCTTGCCACACATCATGTGTGAATTTAAATGTGCATCATCTTTGACAAAGACTTAACCTCTCAATCTGCAGCGTTCCTTAGTAGAGCAGATTAGCCTGTTAAATGAACAAATGCAAGAAATATTCATAAATGAAAATACACAAACAGTATAACATTTTTTCACTCTTACTGATCCCATTACAAGTAAAGATGGTGCATTTGATTTTAAAGTCCATACTGAGTATTTATGACAAGTATCGAGATGCTTTTAACAGAGTTGTAGGAACAGAGGGAATTATATTATTTACGCACACGTATATCTGAAGTCTATTTAATTTTTTGAACCTGACATAAGCCTCAGATTTTCAGACTGACGAAACATTTTTTAAATGATAAAATAAAAATAAATTGTAGGCTTTTGGGAAACCATTCCTAAATAGCAGTGCTGCCAAGATTAAGCACAACGCTGAGAAATGTCGCTTTAGTGGCACATATATCCTGCACCAAGACTTTTATTTCCATGCGTCAGGAAGTTCAGACTTAAGTAGCTACATCTAAATAACACAACGCTAGAGTAAGGACAAAAATATAAAGGGAAAAGGCAAGACTAATTTAAACAAACAAACTCTTGTACTCTTTTTCCATTTTCCATTTAATTAAATCAAGCAACTGAACAAAAATCAAAACATGAAACATCTTGACAGACTGAAAGACTAACATTTAGCAACAACTGTAACTGAAAAGGCAGTAACATCAATTTATTATCTTTACATGCCTTGATACAGTTGGGGTTGGGCTTAGTATAAAGCAGACATTCATTGATGATTTCATACGCTAGTTTAAAGGAAGGTGCAAGCTTTTCACAGTTTGTGATCTGGCAGAAATACTTTCTATTGCGTCTGATTTTCACAGCATCAAGGTCGAAATTCAAACTGGATTATCCGTACTGATCTTTAAAACTTCATTACACCAGCTCCAGGAAAACTTATCTTGCTTTGCGTTAAAGCTGTATTCTACCATCACATTGACAAAGTTATATTCACAGTTAAAAGACAGCAGAACACAAATGGCATATAGTTCACTTGTAGTTTAACACTAAAGTAATCTCTGTGCATAGCGACACTGGAGTTTTCAAAAATTAAAAACACAAGCTGAACGAGATCATTTGGAACAAACCCAAAGAGGCTCCATGACACGCTGACAGGGATCATAAGGCACCTGTACCGTACTCTACAAGACTGCAGTTCTAATCAGTGCAAAAATAGGCTTTAATCAGCTTTCAAGCACAAAAATATATCACATAGTGAGCTGTGTTCAAGCGACTTATTTCTATAAATACGGATCATCCTATTATATTACTTATTGCACATCTTCTCCCTGTTGATTAAAACATTTGAAAGTTGTATTTACTTTTTAAAATGTAAAACAGTGCAAAAGCAAAGCTGTTTTTTTTTTTGCGATAGCTAAGAGGTCAGCGAAGACATTTACAACACAAATATTTAAAAGCAGTGTTCTGTCTACTGAAGGTCAGTGTGTGTTTTGTTGTTTCATGTGTGTTTCTGTACATATTTTTTCATGCCACACTATGAATATGGAGACCACAGTCCTGATCTCACTCACTCCAGAGTCTGTCTGTCTGTCTCCTCCACAGCGTGTTTTTTTCCTGTAGTCTAATACCATAGATATCATAGCAACACTGGCTGTGAGGCTAAGGTGCAGAGTCAAAGCTTTCATCCGAGGGATTTTGCTTCATCAACAGATTAGGGATGTGAACATAAAGCAAACTCACCATTTAAAATCACTGGTGAATAATCAAAGATTATTAGAGGAGCCTTAAATGCACTACAGCCACCGTCTGGTGGGAGAACTGCATTACAATTGAAAAGGATGATAACATTTTTTTTTTTTAAATTAAAAGATTTAAGGTCCCAACAATCCCAATTTGACTCAAACAAATCAACAATTTTCAATTATGTCATCTTAAAAAAAGCAACAAAAAAAAAAGGTCTACCCCTCCTACACTGACAGCATCATACTAACACGTTAACCTTAGTTATTGTAACTTCCAATGGCCCAAAGTCTAAAAAATCATCAGCCCAGACTTATTACATCCAGCTGATGGTGAAGTTCTGACTGAGGTTGAGACCAAGATCTGAAACCGTTAACACCTGCAGAAAGAAGCAAAAAACATCATTACAACATGAACCATTTAATGAATTCATTTCACAGCTTTAACACTTTAATAGATTAAAAACATGACTGTGCTGCTCATCACGTTACATTGAGTTTGTTTAAACGTGTGAACATCATTTTCTCTGTAATTACTATCAAACAATATAACTAAATAACTCTGGCATACAGCACCTACTGTTTTCCCATCATCCCCGACCTCGGCCTCACCTGGTTGGTTCTGTAAGTGAACGCTGCATCCTGGGAGTTCACCAACACTTTGCTTGGCTCCTTTTTCACACCATAGAAAGACGCCGTCTCTATGGTAATGTATGTGGCCTCTATGTTGTTGTGGACTACCTGTGATGTCATCACGTTCTGAAAAAAGAAGAAGATAGACCAGAGTGAGTTACACACAACACACATTCAGAGTTTTATTTCAAAACTAGAACAAAAGCAAAAATCCTTTTCTGTAATGAAGAAGAGTATTGAGAAACAGTGAACGCACATGGAAATATCAAACTCTTTATTTTAATGAGGACACTGTCCTATTTTTGATTTTAAAGTCTTGAATGTAAGATTCAAATAAAATAAGGATGAAAAGGTATCTATAACATGGTTATTTAACAAATTAAGTGTCAATGAATTAGTAAAGTCACAACTAATTGTTGTCCAACAATTTTTTTTACAGAATGCAGTATAAAAAAGTTGTGCATTCAGATGTGTGCGTTTACATTTTTCTGAGAAAGCTTGTCCATTATTTGTGCATTCGATGGTCTGAGGCAGTTCTCACTTTGTTCACAGAGTGAAAACAAATGAAAGTAAGAAGATGTTGATGAATCCCAGATTTGTGTGTTGGACAGTTTGAGCACAGACTTTCTGAATGGGGCCCATTAATCCTATCGAATCTGTTTTTCATGTAAAAAAAACAACAACCTTGTAACAAAAAAACAAAAAAAAAACATAACTGTATTATTAAAGGCCTGCACCAAAAATCAGACAAAGTTAGCTGCTGGCTAATTGATGCAGTTGAGTAAATGTTTGCAAGAGATTTAAGAACATGTCCTTTGGGAATTGGTAGAGATCAAAAACAGGAGAGACAGAGAGAATAACACAGCGATTCCCTTTTGAACACGCTAAATATCCAATAATGCCTTGACTTGCTAAATATGTAAAAAAAAAAAAAAAAAGAAGCATTTGCTAATACTTGTGCTGCAATAGAAGATGTTTATACATTTGATATGTTAAAAAGACCGACCCCTCAGTGACAAACTGTGTTAGAAAGCAAAGTCCTCTGTAGTAAAGAATGAGACGTTATCCGTCATTGATGCCTTCAAATAAATCCACCTAAGACTTTGTTTCTCTTCATCTTTACACAGAACCCTGAATGAAATCACACTAGTTAAGAAAAGGTTGGTGTCAGTTTTAAAAAGTCTTCTGGGAAAAGTGTTGCTCATACAACTAAACACCCTAAAGCAGGCTGATAAGAAGATACCGGAGTGGATTTCTTTGTCTTAAGAGTCTGTACAGTTTTGTCACCTGAGTAACATTAAAGATGATGTAGACGTATTTGTTGTTCTCATAGGTGTCGATGCTTTCTCCATCGTCCCAGAACAAATCTCCGCTGGCTGAACCATCGTCAGAGAGAGCAGAGACCAGATGGAGGGGCTGACCGCTGCTCACCCACAGGGTCAGGTTGGGAGCCTGTTCATGTGAAATAAACACAGAATTAGACACAGATTGTCCTGCCTCTACAGGAACTTTGATATATAATAGAATAAATACTCTGCAGTAAGGCAAGATGTAGAGCATTTAATTCAACAAGAGAGAGAGAAGAGGCATTTCAAAATATCCACAAGAATAAAAGCAAAATAAAGGAACGATGCGATAAAGACCTCTAAAAGGCAAGGGGAGGCATGAGTAATTATTTATCATAGATTATAATAATAAATACTAAATAAGCACATCAAGTTAATAAAGGACAGTAAACATGACATCAGAAGAGGACTTAAGAACAGAAGAATCGATTCGAGGGGTAACGAGAATAAGGAAAGATTGGTTTAGGATGTTGAGAGATGTAAAGAGATGCATGATGCTCCAGACTATATCTGAAACAAAGCTTAAAGTTCACCTGAGTCGCTATGATGGAGCCCTCACGTAAATGCAGGTTGATCTTATCTAGCGGTGCTTGGAGTCGAAGTTCTTCACCTTTACTGTGAACAGCATCGCCCTGAAGAAGACGAGGACAATGTCAGAACACAGTACTCCGAGTGTGCGTGTGCGTGTGTGTGTGTGGCGTCTTACCACATAATAGTCGTACCACAGACCCTCGGGGAAGTAGCCGATCACGTAATCAACTCCAGGCTCCAACACTGGTGTCACCAATAAACTCTTTCCCCACAGGAACTGTTTGTCGATGCCGTAGGTTCTCACGTCTTTCGGAAACCTTTTGACAACATTCAAGATAAGCATCTCTACACATGCACACGTCAAGGACCGAGAAAGCTTTGCAGTGTTAAAAACCACAAACTGGTTCAAGCATAAAACTGTAAGCACGGATGATGGCCTTGAATATCCTGTTTATGATGCTAGTCTACTCTTCATACTGATGGACATTTTTAAAGTGCTGTGTGATGTTTTTAATTATTGTTTTTTTAATATTCACACACATTAACTGTTAACATGTTCTGGTGTTTCAGATCATCTACTTCCTGTTATGTATTATTAGTCTGTCACATTTTCTAAGTCGCAATTAGCTATCTATGGCACAATCTAATTGTGCATTATGCCTCTACAAATAAATAAGAAAATAAAACAATGGATCATAATGAGAGAAGTTCACAGGTCAAACTCAGTCAGTCGGCATCACTTACTCAAACATGATGGGCCGGGCCACAGTGTGTCCGTGAACATGTGCGTGATGAAAGAGAGTGTAGAGGACGGGGAAGAGAGAGTAACGCAGCAGCAGAGCCTGCTTCATGGCTGTGGTAGCCAGAGGGCTGAATGCTGTCGGGTCCTGAGGCTAAAAAATAGAAGAAAAAAAAAGTTAATCACTTTTTTCAAACAATTTTAACCAAATATGCATCACATACAAATCGTTATTAAAGCTACAGAGCAATCAGATCAATATGAACCAGTCAAAGGGGGGGGGGGGGTGTTACAAAATACTGATACAGCAACACATCATCGTTCTGACTTGTGTCTCAGTTTAGCAAATTTCTGCAATTAGTATCATATTGCACACTAAAGAGTTTTCCTGCCAGTACGCACCACCTCATGACTCGTCACCATGTGACATGAGGAGGCTGGAGTCATGAGGTTCAATGACCAAAGAAGAAGAAGACCGCAGGATAATGCGAGACAGAGGTGAAGAGAAGGGTGAAGCATTAATAAAAGTGAAACTGCTCTGAGTTCATGTATTAATCCTGCACTTTGTAGCAGCCTCGGATGATCTTTAGTTGATGATTGATCATATATATCAACATTTATCACTATATGATTCATAAATCGCTCTGTGCAGAATCTTATCCTAATCCTGGATCGTGTCATGAGTATCCCTGCTATTAACATGTTCTACAAATCTGTTACATACTTCATAATGTCTCATTACTGCAGCTGAAGGTTCTTGGAAATTAGAGACAGGAAATAAAAGGATTTTTTAATCCTTAATTGATGGTTTTTAACTCATAACTTCAAGAAAGAAAGTAAGGCTGGAACCTTCATGTCGATGGCGTTGTGGTTGCGTGTGAAGGGATAGAAAGCTCCCAGCTGCGTCCAGCGGACACAGAGCTCCTCCTGAGGCTCCTCACTGAAGCCACAGATATCTGCTCCCACCAACGGGATGCCCAGAAGGTTAAAGGTCAGCATACCTGGAGGAGAGACGGAGAGGTGGGCAATGTCAGGGAGACAGAAACTTGAGAGCGAGAAGAAAGTAAAGAATCAGAGAGATCTATTGATAAACTACTGAATGGAAACTTTCAAACAAAGATAAAAATAAGTGGTAGACTTTATCACAGTGTTGATGACAGAGTAAGTACATGGTCGTTTGTGCAATAAAATGCCCAGCTGCCACATAAAACCAAAATACACATCTTGAGAAAGGCACAAGGTTTGTATAAACAATTGTCCGACGACATAAATGTTTCATGAAGCCCTTTAAATACATCCTAAATTGCTGGCTAGTTTGCTTTCTTTGTCTGGCGGGCGTTTTGTGCCGAGTCGTCACTTTTCATTGGCTTATTTTGCTGCGAGAGGTTGAAAGAGGTCAAAAGCTCTGCAGAGTTCTTTGTAGCTTTATGTCAGACGAATCACTCAAGCCTAGATAAAAGGTTGGAAAGGAGAAAATGTTTCGACCAAAATGAAGCAGAATTTAAAAATATGCGCATTAACCTCTTCTTCAGACGAGGTACTTGTAAAAACTGAGAGGCTTTATAATGATTTATTTTATTTTATGTTATTGTAGAAATGTATGTACGTGGTTTATCTGCTTCGTATTATTCCTGCTATAGAAGTTGTTTATTAATATGTTTGTTGAGTTTGTTCTCAGCAAATGGATCTGACCCACATTTGACATTTTATTTATTTTAGAGCAACAACTTTATGGACATTTTTCTAGAAACTTCACTGTCTTACTTTTTCCGATTGGGTCATAAGTTTGGTGTCACATTTGGTCATCAGTTTTTCCAGCTTATGTAAAACATGAAGTCTTGAAAGAAGGGCCCACACACTGTTTCAAAGCTAAAACTGTCTCTTCTTTGGTAGGACAGTGGACGGAGTTGGAAACCAGCCAGAAAGAAAAAGAGAGAGAGAGGGCTACAGCTTCTGTATGCGAGACCAATCTGCTCCCAGTAAACGGAAGCTTTTTTAAAATTATTTACAATGTATTGGTCCACATTATCTAATATCATTATGCGTGTCTTTGGTCATCATAATTTACCGTTTTAAATGTGCTACACAAACAATAGAATCGTTTGTGTTCATTATGCGAGTACTAATGATTGCATTTCGTGGTGCAGTACTTTGTAGGAACGTGATGAATAAATTACATGATTGATTCCTTGAGAATCCGCAATCATTGTTCAGTTAAGAAACACAAGTGTCTGAATGATCTCACCTGCAATAGAGGTATACAGGTCCTTCCACTGGCTCCTGTTGTCTCCCAGCCAGTGACCCGAGTACATCCCTTGACTCGGAAAAGTTGAGCGGGAGATTATAAACGGCCTCTTTGCAATAATCCGCTTCAGGGCACTTCGACGGAGAGCGAGGAGAGACAGAGCAGAGGCAGAAGGTTAGAAGGAAAAAGAATCTTCAGTGTATATCATTTTGCTCTATTTATGTGTGATAAAGATCTACAGTATACCTTGCAGACGCCTTGGCTTCCATAAGTCCATAGAGGCTGTGTATATTATAGTGTATGGACTGCTTCTGCTGGGCAGTGGCACACAATGTTTTGGCTCTCAGCAAACCTCCCAGCACACCTGAAATAAAACATAAGAAAGGTCAAAATCACCATCAGAAGACTGCTTCTTTGGTACGCCACTTTTTGTGACATGAACGCGGAGAGAGAGAGAGAGCTATAAATCCTAAAAAAAAAAAAAAAAACGGAACAGCGCTAAGTATCAGATGTATGCTCTTACCGGGCATGTATGGAGGATTTTCAAGACTGTTTGATGGACAGCCAATGGTTGACCCATCCAGGAAGTTTGACGGCTCGTTCATGTCCTAAAATTGAAGAAGATAAAGGTTCTAAAAATGACATCATGTAACAAATCGAGCGGTATTATTAACCACTAACAAAGGTACGTTGTTTAATAGTTACTGTATACTTACGATCCATAATCCATCAAACGGCACCTTCTCATGGAACCTCTGGAGGTTGTCGTACCACCACTCATGCGTCACTTCATCAGAGAAATCAGGATACGCTGTCAGGCCAGGCCACACCTGCAGGAAGAGACGGAGAAATGAAAACAAAGATATTGAGGACATTTCTCAACATGATACTCTACTGCTTCCCAATACAACTGATAGTGTGAAGTCTGATGTTGGAATATTTACAAGGAATACAGAAAGCCTGAAATCAGGAGTCTCATATGTAGAGCACGAGACTCGCACAGGGCTGAAAACAAGTTTAAGATTTTGACTAACAGAAGAGAAAGCTACACAGAGACTAAGTTGTTGCTTCCATTAAAGACAGGATGAAGTACAAATGTATCTTCAAATGAAGATGCTGCACCGCCTCTTTTCATCGCAACTACCTTTACATATTTGCTTTTTAAATTAAGCTATATTTTTCAAGGGAGAACCTTGTTTGTGGGGTTTATTTTCTCACCTGTCCAATGAGTACTTTCCCTTCAGCGTCTCTGATAAAAACGTCTCTCCTCAGCCCTTCATCAAACGGCCAATAGGAACCCTCAGGCTGGGTGCTGCTGATTGCTGGGTCCTGCAGGAGGAGACACAGCGCTCACACAAAAAGCCCAAACGAGGCCCAACGCTCACGCGTGAAGGTAAATACAAACGTATGCGTTACCAGCATCATGACGTAGCGCTGGTCGTGAGCGTGCAGGTCTTTGACCAGATCAGGAAGTGTGGCGAACTTGGTGGAGTCAAAAGTGAAGTCCATAGAACTGTCCATGTAATCAATATCATTCCACTGGACGTCCTGTGTACATAAAAAAACACTAATGAGAAGCTGTTTTCAAAGGGTTGGGTAAACAATCTGTTGGGTGTTTTGTTTTACCTGAGGTATCCCATAGCTCCTTAATCTCTTGACAAGCTCCCAGGTAGAATCACTAGAGTTGTAACCCCAGCGACAAAGATGGTAGCCTAGAGCCCAGTAAATGGGCATCGCTGGGAAGCCTGTGAGATGGAGCGATAGAGAAGAGATGTAGGAGGTTATCGTCAGTAACAAATTGTTATATTATAATTAAACCCATGAAGTCCACTCTACACTGCAAGCTCTCGTTTAGTCTTTTACTCAACAGCAACCTCCGGTGTTGAAAAAATGAAGCCAGTGAAGAAATGAAGAAAGAACTGCAGGCTGGCTGCAAAAGCCAAAGAATCCCTGTGAGAGCCTGTATTAAAACGTCCACTTGAAACCGCGAAAAGGAAGAAAGGACTCCTTCAACTATGGCACAGAATGTTTAAACATTCCAGCCAAACTCCTACTCACCTATAACCTCGATATACTGTTCAATCACTGCGCCAGGATCAGGGCCGAGGAAGAGGTAAAAGTCAAGGATCCCCCCGATCGTCCTCCAGGTGAGAGCGGGGGCGGGCTGAAGGGCCACATCTGAAGCAAGAGAGCAAAATTATTTGTTTGTTACAGTGAAAGAGCTTCAGTCTGGCCACTAGGAAATTCCTCCATGTGAAGCTTGAGATCAAAGGAAAAAAAAAAAAAAAAAAGGCTCTGATTGAATGGGAAACATGCACAGTTATATAAATATTCTGAGCTGCTGAGTAAAGCTCCTTGGAAACAACATTTGGTAATGGATCTGATTTAAAATCAGCTTTTAGCATTCACTAGTTAATCACGATTAATCAAGGTCTGCAATGAAAACTTTAACCATAAAAATCCTTTTCCTGTCGTTTAGTTTATTGTTGTAACCTGTATATCAAAATAAAAGCAGGGTTAAGCAGAAAGTAAAGCCCTCTCATCTTAAGACTACGAAAATTCTAAATAAAAGCCCAACAAGTTCATATTCAAATGCAAAATAATGACATTTCATAAAATGTGATTAAAAATGCAATTGCCTATCGAAATGTAGCAAATTATCGGGATTCAAATTTTTAATTGTTTAACAGCCCAAATTAAAACTTGGAAGGATTACGGCTTAAAACGCCTCATGGAAAAAGAGAAACCATAGACATTAAATGTTGATTCAGTTTGCACACTTTTAACAAATACTCTGAATCTTCTTCAATAAGTATAACCTGACCTCTAAATGACCAGCACTGTGAAGTGGAAACTTAATGACGCTGCAGCCACACAAAGCAGAGCTCATGAAAGTAACTTCTGTTGGGACTTCTGTTTTCATAAAATTGCTCAATCTTGTGATTGAACTAGTTCCAACACTGTATTACTCTGCTCCGTTTGCAGCTCTGTAGAATAACCACTCGTGTTTTATTGTACTCAAAGAAACCTGAAGTGAAAGTCTGCGGGGCGACGAGCAGGCTCACCCATTGCGTTGCTGTTAAGCAGGAAGAAGCCATGTGCGTTCCCACCGTCCTCCATCAGCAGGTAGAAAGGATGGGCTCCATACAGGTTTGTCTGCTCCTAAATCATGGAGAGGAACACAACAATGTTACAGCCAATATCGTCTCATATTTATACAAAGATGAACACTCTACTCAATTTAATCCAGATGTATCCATAAAGCACATTCGAAAAAAGAAACGGCTGACCAAACTGCTCTCATGTCAATACATAACATTCACATTGTGAGAGATAGAAATAAAACAGTCACAGCTGCTCACCACTCTCCTTTCTTCAGTATTTATTGTATTCCCTTCCTCTACTAACCTGTAATCACAATTGCAGTAGTCTGATATACTATATATTTCTATACATTTCCACTAGAGCAATAATACCGCGACAAAGTTTTTCTAACTCCATAGATCCTAGTGCAATAGATTATCCAGCCGACTGCAATTTTTCATACTTGTGCGATATATTTTTCAGTGCAACATGTGCCGTTTACTTGAATGTAGGTCTTCTACGTACCTGTGGGTGTTTAAAAGTCACCACATAATGTGAAGCATTTCTCATTTTTGAATGTTAAATCAAGTCTTTCCGTTCTATTCTGAACAAGAACGGCATCTCTTAAACCGATCAAAAGCCAATAAATAAAAGCTTTTTTTGGTTTGTTTTTAAGAATGGGTTTCAAAACATGGAGGGGCAAGATGTTCCAGAGTTTGGAAGCAACTTCCAACGTGCTTTGACCTTCATCTCGGGACAACCACGATCAACTGGTTGTTGTATATCATGGTAGAATCTTAAGTAGTGAAGTCATGTTATTTACTTTGGCTCTGTCTTACAGAGACATTTTGCCTTGTCCCAGCAGAAAAAGCACAGTTTCACTGAGCAGAAAGATTACCTCACACGAGAGGGAAAGCTACTCCAGAGAGCAGCTTGCACCAGTCCAGGTCCTGTAAGGTGAATGCAGCCTATAGTTGTGTTATTGAAAACAGCTGTGTTTTTTTCACTATGGTTTGTCAAAAAATACGCTATGAAGAAGTTCTGCTGTGCATGCCAAGATTTGGATCCAGCTGGTTTCACATTTGAGGATTATTATAGTCCAAAGAAAGGTCTGTAGTGAGAGGGGTGTAAAAGACTTTTGTTATTATCAATGACTACATTCAAAGTATGCTAAATTAAGCAGTGTTAAAAAGAAATCCACTAATGACAAGCACAAGCTGACCAGGAGAACCTTTTTTTCCCTCTATTTTTACGCAACATTTGTTAGCCTCGCTAATTTAGTCTCCTTTGCCTTAAGTCTATCAGCATCTTTTAATTTCTCATTTTAAATCAGCGAAAACTAAGCACACAGAAGAGCAACCAGCTCATGCAATATTTGATTTTGTCTGTCATCATCATCTTAAAAAAATCCTCTATCACTGCACCAGGCATTACACAAGACCGAATGACCTCTATTACGATTGAGTTTATTTGTTACTTTAAAGAAGACAATGACTAAAGTCCATACCATGGGAGGCACGTCTCTGGCCCACATGGTGAGTGTGTTCCAGTGGACGTCATGTAGGAAGGTGGAGCGGTGCTCGCCCAGGCCATATATGAACTGACTGGGCAGGGATGTGGAGAACTGGAGAAATTGGTCAGCGTAGAAGAGAGGAGCCACGGTGGTGTTCAGACTAACAGGAAACAATTGCGAGAGGCCACAGGATATTAAAACACGTTCTATTATGCAACAAAATACAGTGGGGTTTTGTTCTTTATCTAACCAAATACAGCCTGCTCGAATCCGACTTACAGCACCGCTCCTGTAGATTTTCTCTTCACAATGAGACCGAATGGCGTCTTTGAAAGCTCTATGATGTAGTCTGGACTTTCTGCCTTCTTTGTGGCAGTGGGAACAGAGATGGGAACCTCAAACCTTGCACTTGAGGGGTCAGTGATCTGAAACAAAGAACATCAAGATAAACGAAACAGGTTGAAATTAAATGATAGACCGGAAAGTTTGCCGCCCTTGTTAAAAAAACCAAACAAGCTAATCTGGAAAGTTCTGGAGGGCACCTTAACACCCATCAGTTCTGATCATAAGATCTGCACATTGGTTCCAACATGTTCTTTCTCAACTCGTGTGACTGCATGCTCCTTCAAAAGTTACAGACAGATTTGACGCTTTTCATTCTTAAATTCTGCATGTGAAGAAGTCATGACTTCATACTGCTCAGATTTACTCACCCTCACATGAAGCCGCGTGTCCGTCTCAGAACGGAGCTCCACCTCTAGAGTGAGGATGTCTGCTGGGTAGTAGGTCTTCACATCCTTTACCAGTTTACCTTTCTGCCCCAGGGGCGTGTCTTCTATTGACACAAGCGAGTAGGAAGGGAAATCCGGTGTATAGAAACACCAGGGGATACCGTTCCGCCGCGAGGGGCTGGAGGCCGAGGAGGCAGGAGAAGATGCTGGGATAAAACAACAATTCCTTGCCTCACACATCTGCTGGGTCACAATCGCACCTCTTTCAGGGTAGCAATCGAATCTCCACGCCTCAGGGATTAAAGCGCAAGCCGCTCGGCGGGCAGCAGCTTCACTGTCGTTCACTACTTTCTTTCTCTCCTCATATTCTAAAGTTGGTGAGGCGGCTGGTGACGGAGGTCGACGCGGCTCTTGGTTGGACGGGTTGTGCAGCCAGAACATGGTGCCCAGCAGCCAGCCTCCACAGAGGAGCAGCAGCAGGAAGCCAATCACCAAGAGACCTGTGGTGACGGAGCATGTCGGCCTCCGTGGAAGCAGGGTGGCTTCTTCTTGCTCTGGCACCTTCAAACATCACAAGAGAGTCTCAATGTCCAGAAAAGTGAGAAAGACCGTCATTACAATGTACTACAGACATAAACAGTCCAAGTCAGCTGATAAAGGAAAAGTCTGTTGCATAACAGAAGTACTGACTCAACTTCTTTATTTAAAACTAATGATGGACAGGGTCTGACAATGTTTCACAAAACATAAAAAGTTACCCTCATGAACATTTCTATTGTCTGTTAAGAAACAGAGCTAACAGAACTTGTCTTCATATTAAAATTGAAAAAAAAAATAATAATAATAAAATGATGTCAGGCTGATATTGAGAGCAGATAATGAAGCATAAGAAAAGAAAATTAATTGCCGCAATAAAACTTAAATAAAGAAACACACGATTAAAATAAATGCAACAAATTCCAAACTAGTTGTCAGCTTGCATGTTTGAGAAATCACTGCAGAAGGTAGAAGTGAACATTGGAAAAAAAATAATCATAAACTCACTGGAATTTCTTCACGGACAGGATGAGGCTCCTCTAACAATACCGCACTGGAAAACTGAACATCTTCAGGGTTCAGCCGCTTATAGGACACCATCCTGATAGTGTGACTTTGTCAAAGTGAGAGACTGAACACATAAGAGAGACAGAGACAGAAACAGCAGACGTTCAGAATTAAGGCAGCTTTTGTTTCCTGTTAAGATTTGATGAGAGAAATGTGATCAGAAGCGGTGAAGTGAAAATGATTTGAATCAAAGACAGGGCTGGTAATTTTCTCCAGATACACCCTTAGTAGGATTTTGGTTGAATTGTCTTTAGGTTTTGACAGAAATTAAAAACTCATTTGCTCTGAAAAAGAAACAAAGAACATCCGTTATCTTTAGCAGTTTTAAGCATGTAAAAACTTAGACCAACGCTTTTCACTCAGTACGAGTTTTATGAACCAATCAGGCCTCCCAGCTTGCTCTATACCCCATGCATGCACGAGCCCACACTCTGAGCATGAGCTTAAATCAGCGTCTGGACCAATGGCGTGAACGCATTTAAGTGAGGGGCGTGGCTTCAGAAGGAGTACAGAGGGGGGAGAGTGAAGAGGAGCACGGAGAAAGTGCCATTTCAGTATTCAACTACATGCTAGTTTTTTTTTTTTTTGAAAATTACCAACCCTGCTTTTATTTATTTTTAAATATTTATATAACACAAAATAGTGGCGATTATAATTGAATTAAACGTGTTTTTAGGAACATTATAGTAAAGAGACGCATCTAAATATGAAACCTCCTTTAATCCATGCAGACTCTTAAATTGTACATTTTCACATCAATTTTATCCATTGTTTTTGCTTTTCTGACCCTGGAGCCTGACCTATCCTAACAGTATACATGTACATCCATTCATTCTTAAAGTAATAATTACAGTAAACATTTCTTACAATATTTATCTAAAAACATACAGTTTAAATGGGAAACACATACATGCTATGTACTGTTTCAGTGAGCCCTGGACCTTGTACGATAATGATCGACAGACTCAACAGCAGGATGGAACTTATCGACATGATATTTAAACTAGGTTTAAAGTCTCCAATCAATGCCAGTGTGAAACGCTTGACTGAAGAAAAAACATCTTGTTCTTCCTCGGCCCACGTTAAAACATTTTACAATATTTTGCAGCGCAGGGCGTGAGGCTTAATCCTGGGTGTGGAGTAACACTTTAATCAACTCAAATATGCCTCATGTTCTCAACTCGGTTGTGAACTTCAGAAATGGTGCATTTGCCTTCAGTTTTAAGGATACGGGTTTATTTATGGCGTTTATTTTTTTTGAAACTATAATTAAACGCAACGTTTACCACTTCGGTGAAGTTAGAAATATATTCACAGATTCGTCTTACCCGGACCAATAAATCACCAGCCGAACATTAAGTGAGGGTTAGGGTTAGGGTTAGGGTTAATCAAAGGTTGCGGTATAAAGAAGGCTCATAGCTGCTCTTAATGTTGCACATTCAATACACACATTATTTATTACTATACAGCAAGCCCAGCCCTGGATAGGAGATGTCAAAGTTCATCACGTAAACATCTGACCACCAACTTCATAGCAGTATTTTAGGCAGTCTGACAACAATAAGGTATTTATAATTACTAGTAAACAACACGTCTTCCTCCGGGAGCTAATGAAAACAGAGCGTTTCTAACCGTTAGGTAAGCTACCTTTAACGGAGAGGAACTTTAGCTTAGGAGAGCTAATGTTAGCTGACAAGGACGGCGACAATATCCTTTCTTACCTGTTTGAACTTTTAGGTTTCGCAGACACACAAGAACTAGTGTGAAGAGTGAGTTTTCCATTAAACAATTGCTTCGTTATCTAGCTGGTGAAGTTTTTCGTCAGGCTGTTCAGCCCGACCGTCTGCATGGTGTGCGTCTGTTGATCTTCTTGTGCCGTTCAATGAACCTCGTAATTTCAAGAACTTCCGCTTGAAGACCATTTTAACAACAGCATGTATTTCCGGTGGTCTGGATTTATAAACGTAACTCCACCTTAATATGTACAGTCTGTGAACTCCACATATAATGTTATAGTGCAGGGGTGTCAAACTCCAGTCCTGGAGGGCCGGCTTCCTCAGACTGTTAGATGTCTCCCTGCTAGGACGCAGCTGAATCCAATGAGTGACTCGTTATCAGGCTTCTGCAGAGCTTGATGACAACACATTAGTTTAAAGCAGGTGTGTTAGAGCAGGGAGACATCTAAAAGTCTGAGGAAGCCGGCCCTCGAGGACTGGAGTTTGACACCTGTGTTATAGGGTGTTCACGATATTTTGCTAAATTAAATGCATTTATGTTGACAAGGTTTAAGGCTGGTTTCACGAAGAATAGGGCTGTGTTGTGTTTACCTATTCCGGTGCCCACTTCAGGAGCAGCTTGTAAATTGTAAATTTTAAAATAAAATGTCAATTTCTCGCCAAATATGAGCTGCAATGATTACAGGAGTCAACAAGATAACAAGAGCAATATTGTAAACTTTAATGTTATTATTAAGTGAGTGTATTTCCTCTCTGTGTATAAAATGCCTTTAAGCATGCATTTAAACCTCAATCATTAATCCACAAGCAAAATATTCCTCAATACTTTTACTTTAATTGTTCAGTAAAACATGTCCCATACATTAGATAGAGGCAGTGCATGGTTAAATTTACCACCTGCATAGCATCATATCAATGCTTTTTGCATCACAGCTTCTGGAGAATGTTTCCTTTATTCACAATGTGATGATGCAAGATTTGGTTATTTAAAAACTGCTACACAAAAAAGAGACACACAATCTATTCACCACTAAGGCAAAATGGTTTAGGCAAAACAAAAGCAAAAAAGAGATCACGACTGTCTCATTCATGAGTTAAATCTTTCATTTTCATTCCTGTAGGTTTTATCTCATTCATACACTGCTCATTTGCCCTGAAGACCTCCGATAGAAAAACAGATATCATCTCCACATGTAAGATTAGTTGAATGTGAGAATTACAGCATGAAAACCTGAAATTAAAAATTTTAAATGATGTACTTTTTCTATCATAAATACTCACGTGAGTGTGCAACTAATGTAGTTAAGAGTAATAAATGAGAGTACATATGACGCCTAAAATTTATCATCAAGACAGTTTCCAAGATTTTACAAAAATGGTGTTTGTTGTAAATATTTGTTTGGTCATTTTTTTTGTGTTGTAAGTTGCTTAGCCCCTTCCTATATTGTGTTTATTCTTTTTTAGGCCAACTATCTTGGAATTACATATTTTTGCTTTAACACTTTTTTTTCAACCACCATGTTAAGGTTTGTCTGGTATCTTCACAGAGAGGTAGTCCCTTACTTTTCCTCCTTACAGTTCATGTTTAACTGCCAATCATGTTGTATTGAAATAATACTACTGGTCCATATCTTTAAGGTTTGTATAAATACATTACAAGTCATTTTTGTCTGTTATACACATATTAATAGGAGAGTTATCGTCGCTCTGTGATGAATCCTCATTTCCAACTATGAATGTAGACTCCTCCTCAGTCTGATTCAGGTCGTGTTTTCGTCTGTGAAGCCGCAGGCTTTGCGAGCGGCTGAAGCCTCTCCCACAGATGTCACAGCCGTACGGCCTCTCTCCAGTGTGGAGCCTGAAGTGGTTCTTAAGGCTTGAAGCTCGTGTGAAACTCTTGTCACACTCGGGACAGTCAAACTTTTCCCCGTAGTGGATTTTCTCGTGTTCCCGCAAGCGCCCTGACTGGTTGAAGCTCCTGTCGCACACAGAGCAGTGGTACGGTCTTTCTCCCGTGTGCGTCAGCCGGTGTCTGTTCATGGCCCCTGAGTGGGCGAAGCTCTTTCCGCAGTCGGGGCACGAGAACGGTTTCTCTCCTGTGTGGACTTTCTGGTGACCTTTGAGCTGGCCTTTCTGAGTGAACTGTTTCCCACACAAATTGCATTGGTAAGGTTTCTCTCCCGAATGAATTCTCATGTGGATCTGAAGAGCGGACATTTTGTGACAGTCTCTTCCACAGAGCCCGCAGCAGTAAGAGCTCTTTTTCTCATTGTTGTTTAACTGCTTGTGCACCGGCGAGGCTGGAGGACTGTCTCTTTTACTGTCAGGGACACTATCAGGAACCCTCTGAAAGACTGTGGAAATATCAAAAGACAAAGAAAAATCCTAATAAACAATTCATCACATAAAAAACAACTCATATTATCCTTTTTGGAGTGGAACCACGGCTCACTGTGGCATCCTTTAAGATACCTGACTGGGAGGAGCAAGTGTTGGTTTTGCTCAGTCAGTAGAGCAGGTACCCCATGTGCAGAGGCTTTATCCAACCCTCAACCTCTTGCTGTGTGTCATCTCAACTCTCTGGCAGAGCTAATTCAGGAGCTAGCATCAAGGACAAAGCTGGTGCTGATGCTAGCTCACTTGTGCCAGCACTTTGTGAGGTGGTTAGAGAAACTACAACTAACTTCTCTGCAGGCTGAGCCTCGATCACTAGAACTACATAAAATGCCTTACTTCTTTTTGAATGAGCAGCTGTCCCAAACTTTCACACAAATATTTCTTCTGTACACCTTTCATCTAGAGCAGTGGTGTCCGAACTTTTTTTCTTGCGGGCCAAAATTGTCGCGTTAGAATCGCTCACGGGCCACAGGGTTTTTTTTTTTTTGTTTGTTTTTTAAATTTTGGAAGGAACTTTTTGTATTTTGATCTCTTCAAAAAATAATGTAAATACACAATAACTTGCAGTTGTGTTCTAATTTTTTGGAAAGAATAGTCAGGCTTTTATAGGTCTCCCTCGCTAACATGAAAAAGAAAAATATGCCATCTGATGAGGCCTCGGGCCAAAATCTTGTAATTCTTCGATTGAAGTCAAGGGCCACAAAAAATCCACTCAAGGGCCACAAATGGCCCCCGGGCCGCACTTTGGACACCCCTGATCTAGAGTCTGAACAATTAATCGGCCAGCTGATAATATCGGCAGAGTCAAGTGACGATCAGTACCGGCCCTAGAATCATCACAGATATTAGTCGACTTGTTTACCTGTAAATAACATTTCATTTGAGTATTGTTGATTTACACTAGCAGTGCTCTACAGATTACATCTCCAGAGTGTCAAGCGATAACGCACTTACATGCACGGTTACTTTCCATTTGAATGCCCATCTTGTCTTCATGATATATCTTTTTCCACAAAGGGTTGATAACTGCATTTAAGCGATCAAATCTATATCTCGCTCTCCAGATCAAACAGATATATTGGCATCAGATTTTGTGTCTCCTTAATATCAATATCGACCCCAAAAATCACATATTGTTCATGCTCTACTTTTTCCACCGACCCTGATCCATTCAAGTGCTAAGTATGATCTGTGTCAGAAAAACCTAGCTTTGTGGATGAATGCTCTGCATACCTGGAAAAAGAGAGAAGTTACAACTTCTCTCACAGCATGTAGGGCAACAAAAGAAAGAAAGAAAAAAACTGAATTGAAATCCATCAGGAAGATCCTGATTTCATCCGGACATTCAAAGAACGAGGTGATATTTTCTCTCTGTGTAAACTGACTTTCTTACCGTTTAAAGGCTCCTCTTCCTCCTGCTTGACTGTTATCTTGATGTCCATGTCGCTTTGAAGCTGCTGATCTTCATTTGTCTCCTGAATGGGGCCATCTTTACCAACACACACCTGATCAGGAGCTTCTCCTGCTGAGGGAAACATGATGCATCTTAAAGTCATTATCAAATACAGTAATGCTTTTTCTAATACAGAAGGGAAGTCGGAAAACTGTGGCTTTTATTGACGTTTCAAAGCATTTGCATTCTCTGACTGTAAATATATAGCCCTTTGTTTAATTATGAGGCTATTCACTTGAACATTTTACAAGTCTTATCGGAACCAGAAATCCATTAACAACAAAAATGAACGTTAAGAGTCATTTGTAAAAGACGCACACTGCATTTTGTGAAATGTGTGTGCCTGAGAAAGAAAGAGTGATTCCTGAACCGCTGCAGAAAGCCAAGCAGAGTAAAAGTACTCTGAGGGGATGGATTCATTCTCTGTTAAACTTGAAGACTGCTGTGAGTTTCTCAGACCTAAAAAAACAACAACAGATAATCCAGGTCCTGGGCTAACTCCAGACAAAGCAGAGTCCACAGATCTGGACTGTGTTGCCTTTAACCCCGACACTTTTAAATGTAGCTCCTTATATGATGCTAAATATACAAAAACGGCATTAGACTGTCAATATCCCTGCTCTGCTCTACTCCCTCTCTCTCTCTCCGTCGCTCGACCAATCACGCACTCCACCCGACTCTGATAACAGCGGCTGATATGACACAGCGCTCAGGGAGAGAACCGTCTGTTATACACAGAGAGCAGCATGTGGTGGAGGAAAATCCCACGCTGCAGAGTTGTTGCATGTAATGTGCTCAAAACGTCACGGAACGCTCCTTTAGATCTTTTAGTCAGCTTCCATCTATCAATGGAAAAGGTTGCCGACCCCTGATGTAGCAAAAAAAAGCCAGAAAAGCAGAGTCTCATACCACACAAAGGCTGCTCCTCTTCCTCCTCTTTTACGATAACATTCATAGGTGAACTGGAGGCTTCGCTGTCTGACTGGTCCTCTGGTTCTGTCAGGTTATTTTCACACTGATCCTCTGAGTCACGGTGAGGACCCTGTGAGGACTGAGGCTCGACTGCACAGGACAAAGTCTGATTGTCAGACGCCTTCAAAACAAAGACGGGAGAAGATCAAATGGAGGCAGGTATAAGGACATAGAGGAGTCACAAATCAACATCAATTTCTTATTTCAATGTTGCCTTTAGTTTTTTGTTTTATGGTGAATGAGATGTTCTGAATCTGACGTGTGCCCTCAATGTGAAATGTATCTGTCAGTGTTTATTGTAAACAACATTAAAGGACATGTACTCGAATTAGCTTGTATCTGTGTGCTGTCACTACCTCAGACTTGTTTTGATCCTCCTGCTGGGACGAGTCCCCGACTTCATCTTGGACTTGGTCTGAGGTGACATCTGTGACGGATCCGTTCTTGTTCTGCGTACACGACCGTTTGTGGTTCCTCAGAGTTCCTGCGAGCGAGAAGTGCCTCCCACAGTCTGCACAGGTGTACGGCTTCTCCCCCGTGTGAATCCTGGTGTGCCTGCGAAGCTCTCCCGGGGCCACAAAAGACTTGTCGCACTGTGTGCAGCTGTACGGTTTTTCTCCAGTGTGAGTCCGCATGTGCGTGGTCAGGGTCCACTGCTGAGCAAAAGTCTTCCCGCAGTCGGAGCAGTGGTAGGGCGTGATACCCGTGTGGAGACGCTCGTGCCTCACAAGCGTTCCCGACAAGGCGAACCGTTTGTCACAGAAAGAGCACTGATAGGGCCTCTCTCCTGTGTGAGTCCTCTGGTGATCTCTGAGCTCAGCGGCCGAGTTGCAGCTTTTATCACAGTCCGAACATGGAAACTTCTTCCTCACGAAGCCGGCTACAACCTCACAGTGCATCGCCTCCAAGTGAGTTTTCAGGTGCCAGTGTCGAGAAAAGCTCTTCAGGCAGATGGAGCAGTGATACGGCCTCTCGCCCGTGTGTGTCCGCCGGTGCAGCCTCAGCTCCCCCTGACTGGCAAACCTTTTCTCGCAGAAGGTGCATGGGAAGGGCTTCTCCCCAGTGTGGACCCTTTCATGTATCATGAGCAGCCCTTTCTCGGGAAATCTCTTCTCGCACATGGAGCAGGGGAAAGGCCTCTCTCCCGAGTGAGTGCGTAGGTGGCGCTGGAGTTTAGAAGCATAAGGGAAGTCTTTCCCGCACACTGAGCAGCTGTGAAGAGACGGGGGCTTTTCGTTCTCCCTTTGAACAGCCGTCTTTGATGGAGCCTCTGCAGGTAGAGCGCCTTGGATAGCTTTATCGTCTCCTGTGTAAGCAGACAACAGATATCGAGGTATTACATTTAGGAAAAACAAAGGGTGAAAGAAAGATTTTGAACAGTCAATGTGTAAACACAATCAGCAGTGACGCATAAACACATCAGAGTCCATGTAATGATGAGGCTTTTCTGCCACGAAACTTTCACTCTGAAGACTTTCTTAAACCGTTATCTCACGGGTAAGACGAGCAAATAATTCAAACTTAAAATGATTTGAAGGCAAAAGATGCTCGTACTGAGACTGAATATTGGCCAATAACCTACAGAACATAGTAATCTTTTTCCGTCAACCTGTGTGTACGTGGCTAATGTATTTACTCACCGACATCTGAGAAATCCACTTCTTCGCCATCAGAGTTAATCAGGCCTCCGATTTCTTGCTGACTTTCCTCAGCAACGATCACGGCTGGTCCAAAGTCGTCTGTATTTTCCGAGCCCATCTCTCGAACAAGCAGCCTTGTGGAGGTAAGGTCAGGGATCGAGTCAGTCAACAGGCTTTCCAATAACAGCTTATCATATCTAAACGTGGCCAAAACATCCCAGCTGTGGAAGACGTCTGTCTTCCATTTGACAGGCTTCAAAAAAGATTGTTAATCCATGCATGCAATTTAGCCACACACACACACACACACACACACACACACACACGAGTACAGTGAACAATAATAATGACGTTTACAAAGAGCAAAGCAGAGCGTTTTAACTGGTCTGGGTTTGTATTAAGAAAGTGTTTCATACTTCTTTTGATGTATGTAATCATACACCAGTCACTGTCTGCTCATCTCAGTCTTAATTCTCTGGACTTGGTTTTGAGGTCTTGAAGGAAAGTTGGTCGTAACATCTATTTGGCCACTCTCTTAAGCGGCTAAATGAATCACACGACCTCAATCTAAAGTGTGAACACACTTCTGCAAACAATGATTCAACGTGATTAGTCGAGTCACGAGTGATGCAGTGATTTACATATTTGACAGATGCCGAGTGAATTAACTCAAGATACATGTGTCAATGTTAATTTTCATAATGATGTGAAACAACTCGGTGCTGAATCCCGAAAAATCTTCAAAGGCAATTTTCCTGTGTCCTGTTACACGCCGAAGAAGAGCGTCTGCTCGAAACGTCCGCGCGGCAATAAAAAGATAGTTTTAGAGTGCTGTCCTGATCGTCTTCTTTCAGTATTAGTCCGACCACATAAAGGGCTAACCACACACAGGCTGGTAAACACAGATGTATGACTCTGTATTTTAACAAAGACCTTTTCAAACGGCAACAAAAAAAAAGAAGAAAAAAAAGTTTCCATTATTCCTTAGTCTATCCCTGATTCCTATATGGAGTTCTTATGAGGAATTCAAACTCATCCGAGTAATACAAAATAATATGTGGTGATACCGATGGAGTGTACAATTGTTTCAGCTATTTTAACATTTAAAAAACAGATTTTCAAATCATGTATAATATCAGATTGAGCAGGTCAGGCTTTTATCTCATACTGCTCTGACTTGTAATGCAGTCAGGTTTTTTTGGTCTTTGGATTTGTAAGGTACAGCAGCACATCTAAATTGGGGGAGTATTCTGTTAGGTTGGGGGTTGTTGGCTTCACGACTGTAGGCGACCTCCACCCTGGAAGACATCTTGTGTTCTGCTCAAGGACACTCCAACAGTGGGAAAGCTTTGTTGTGACAGTGGGTTTGAACTCAGCAGGGCCCGGTGGACATAACGCACAAGCTATTAAATGTTATGTGTTTTGTTTTATTTCCTGTGATTTGAATGTGAAAGCATCATATTGGACGTTACCTCTAAATCGGCCATCTGAACCAAGAAGCCATTCAGAAGCTTCGAATCATTTCATTTTACATTTAACAGTGATGCAGCTGCCTTGTTGACTTAACCTGTTGTTATCTTTAATTTAATGATAGTGAACTTGCGGTTCAGTGAATAACAGTCCTGTGAATGAGGTGCCTGTGTCGTGAGGTGGAGGAGGTGACCAGCGCTCAGGGATCTGGTCAATGGCCACCTCTCAAACTCTTATTAGCCAGCTAGCCTCTAACATGGCGATCACTAGCTTCTTTCTGATCTCAGCAATTCACGGAAAACACGCGTCCCCCCCCAAAGCTAAAGCCTCGAGTCATACACAACTAACAGCAGCCACTGTAGACCCAAGAGCAGCGTGAACCCAACACATTATCTGTACTGCAGATTCAACCCCTGCTTGCTAACTTCGCTAGCTAAATGTTTAACATCAGACAATAGACATTTTGACCAACCTCTGCAAAGATTTTTCCCCTCAGGAAAAAAATAAAGTAGTCGCACGGCAGAAGTTTAATGACACGACTTGGTGCCTTTTCTACGTCTCTCTCATTCTCATTGTGTTCAAACACTGTGTCAAATTAATGCCAACTAACTAATGACTTCAGGTAAATATCGGCGTTTGGTGCTGATGATAACCGCCCGAGCTTTAGCTGATAGCAATTCACAGGACCGATGGCACTTCCGGATGGATTTTCAAAATAATGTCAAAAGTCCTAACGAGAAAACTTTATCTCGCTTTTGAACTGTTAACTTTCACTTACAGCTCCGGAAGAAATACCAGACCACTGCAAAATATATGTTGTCTATATTTCTACGATTTACAGGTTTTGTTGATCACAATAGTAATATAAATATAGGGTATTGACTGTAGACCCTATACACTATTCCTCTTAACTTTCCAACTCAGAATAATAATAATAATAATAATAATAATAATAATAATAATAATAATAAAAAGCTGATTCTAGTAAAGGTAGTCTATTTAATTTGCAGAAAATAACAAGGGTTAAGAAAACAAAAATGAGTTAAACATTGCTATGCATCCTGCTTTCTATTAATCTATTATTTTGTAAATAGTTTGCTAGCCTCTGTGCCACTTTACTAAAAAAAACTTCTTTCCTTTTACATTTGATAGGGAAATTGTCCAAAACTGGCTTATGTATCTAAAAAAAAGGCTCATTCTTGATCAGAGTCTGGTTTATTAGTCATGTTTGGCTTACGGAAAATCATTTTTTGTCGCATTTTCTGATTAAATTCACCAAAGAAGAAAAATCTGAAGTTTAACATTGGAATTTAGTTAGGATAAAAGACAAAGTACTTTTATGTTATACTATATATCCTACTACTATAGAAAACATTAGCCTACATGGAAAACAAAGTATTGACCATGAATTACATCCTGTACATAGGCTTCTTAGGACTCCATCTAGTATACATATAGTGGTATTACTGGCTTATTTGTTTGAAACTGTATCATTTACTCTTAAAGGGTGTAGTGGTCAAAATGATTACTAAATGGTGATACTGATAAGAATTTTATTTTACGTTTTCCGAAACATGTCTTTATCTACATGTTTATCAGCTATAAACTCCTGTACATTGAGACTACATTTAATCAGTGTTGCACCATCCTACATAAGTAAGAGAGAAAGAGTATTTGATTTTGTTAAGATTTTGAATTTTTTCATAGAAATAAGGTATCTACAGTGTCTAAGGGGTCAAAACACAGACTTAGTTGATTACTTTATGCTTCATAATGTAAGGATAAATTCTTTAGAATGTAGACAAATCACACATATGTTTTGAAAAATGTATGTATTCCATCATGGTGGATTTAAAATAACAATGATATAGTGCATATTTTTTTGACATTAAATATAAGTATTTGGCATGCAGGATACAAAGGCACTGAAATCGTACAGATAGGCTACTATAGAAGAGTTAAGGTTTATCCTTATCCTTTAACAAAAACACAGGTACAAAACAGGAATACAAGAAAGACAACACAGTTAGCTTTCAAATTATTCATGATGATCCCACATAGACTCTGTAGCACACATTTTGTGACACATTATCATCTTTTCTGTTGGTGGAAGGAATGAAGGGAAGAAAAACAGAAAAAAGTGCATTTCAATATGGTTAACAACATCCGAATGTATCAATAGATCAGCTGTTAGATGTCCAGTCTGGCCTCCTGCTTCGGTCTCCCGAGCTGTCGGGTCGGACCGATGCGTCTCCCAGCATGTGTGCGTTGATGTTGTCGCAGACCCTGGCGGTAAATGAAGCTCTTCCCACATTCTCCACACTCATAGGGTCTCTCCCCGGTGTGCAGCCTGTGGTGAACCTTCAGTTCCTCTGCTCTGGAGTATCCTTTCCCACAGACACTACAAATAAAAGGCCTGTCTTTGATGTGGGTCTGGTAATGTGCCGTTAGGTACGAGTTTATTCTAAATGACTTCCCGCAGATGGCACAAGCGTACGGCCTCTCCCCAGAGTGCTGCATCTCATGGAGCTTGAGAGAAGAAGCTGTATGAAAACCTCTTCCACACTGGGAGCACAGAAACGGTTTCTCTCCAGTGTGGATACGCTGGTGGACTTGAATGTAGCTCTCATTGATGAACCTCTTACCACAGTCCGGACAAGAGTAGGGCTTCTCCTTGACATGGGTGTTCATATGTTCTTCTAGCTTTTCTTTGTCACTGAACTGAATGCCACAGCGGCGGCAGAAGAGAGGCTGTGAAGTGTTTTGCGCGGCTGCATCTGGTTCACCAGCTGTTCCCGTGTGCTCTGTAATGTGATGTGCTTGTAAAGCTGACTGACTCTCACACTCTTTTCCACATTCAAGGCAACGGAGCGACAATCTAATCCTTGACTCTCCCGGCAGAGACTTCAAGTATTCAGAGAGTTCTAACGCTATGGGGTCCAGCTCAGCGTCAAAATCTAAAGCGTCCTTCCGACCTGTACAGACAAAAAAAAACTTTATTTTTTTAACATTAATAAATACGGTATACACATTTGAGGGTTTAAGTGTCCTGGGAGAGAACTGTGAAGTAGAACCCAGTCTTACCTAAGTGGATTTTGTAGTGGGTTTTGAGATTTCCCTTCTGATTAAAGCCCCGCCCACAGATGGAGCAGCAGTATGGTTTCTCTCCTGTGTGAATCAGCTCGTGTCGCTCTAGTTTGTAGGCGTGAGGGAATTCCTTGCCACAAACTGAGCAGTTGTACTCCATCTTCTCTTTGGGCTTCTTCAGGAGCTCTGGAGGTATTTCTAATGGATATTGAACCATCTTTCTGCCAGGGCGCTTCTTCCCTATTAAGGGAATCAGAGGGTGAAATATAGTTTTCGGAATGTTTTTTTCTGAAGTGACTCACAGGGAAAACAAGTTGTATCTGTTCTGCCGCTGCTCTTTATCTAAAAGGCAATCAAAGACCCTGCACTGCTCTATTGTTTGTCTTCTTTGTTTTATGAGTGTTTTGAATGAAATTGGGAGAAATCCAAAAGAGGGATGCATTAAAATCCCAACTCCTCATACAGCGTTTACTGAAATGCAGGCAGCAATGAAGCCATTACTTAGGCTTCGAATAGGTCTTGGATACCACATTAAAACACTGATAAAAACTCAGCTAACATGCTTTTAGCTTCAACTTCACTGCCATACTGCTAAAACACTCAAATGGAATATTTATTTCCTCTTACCAGCAGAGCCTCCTGTTTTTTCCCCTTCTTTAAATAATGTGTTTTTATCCTTTTTTCTTTTGTATGGTCGCTTTGCTGAAAAAGAAAATTACGTTTATTGCTTCAGTCTAAAATATCAGATTTATTTTAATTTATCAGATGTATTGACGATACAGGATCATCTCACATTTGGATTTTTAAGCAAAAATAGCGGATATGACTTTGCCAGGCTGCACAGTACAAGACGATTCCAGGTAACAGAAAGGTGAGGGATGTATGTGTGGAGCTTTTATTAAAGTGAGTGAGTAAAGTTTATGTTTATTCATGAACTGTGTGTAAACAGTCACTTTGTCACTCCACTGTGTAATTTTCAAAACGTTTCATTCCACCAATGTTCAAATCTGTACGTTGGCCCTGAGCAGAACTGGACAAAATCACTAGCCAACATTACCTCTGAAACTAACGCACTGATTTCTTACCAGCAACTCTGCGGGCAGGTTTTGAGTCAAATTCTTCTGGTTCCTCGATAATAGGAGCGTTTCTCTTTCCACGGGTACGCCTTGACACTGTAACATAAGAAGGAAGATTACAAAATAAGAAACAACCAAACATGTATAAACATGCATTCAATCTCTAAGAGGAACACTTACTTCCTGGCTCTGCCTCCAGCTCAGCCACAGACAACAAAGGAACTTCTGAACTCCTTCTCCTGCCTCGTCTTTTGGCTTTGTGATGGGTAAAAAAAAAAAAAAAAAAAGTAAAATGTTAAGCACCATGAATATATAAAGCAATTTTAAATGTTTTACAGAGTTAAAGACAGAACATTCAAAACAACTGAAACCAACATTTGGAAAGAATATCATAATTCTCACTGGGAGTTGGTGGAACTTCTTTCTGTGCGTCAGCGCTATCCATTGACACCACTTTGATTTCTGAAGCAGTCTTCTTTCTTCTTGGTCTTTTTCCTGATGATATTGTGCATCAGAACTGAGTCAGAGTTATGATTTAGAAACGGCTTTAATTTTTTTTTTCATTTGACTCTTATTTACCACGATGTAAGGTTGAGGCAGGCGCCATCATCACTACTCTCTCTTTTTCCTCCCCTTCATCCCTCTCTTCATCCTCCCCCGCAGACACAACTTCCATGAGGAGCGTTGGACTACTGCTGTCTCTCTGGTTTTGGCCTTGCAGCTGAGACTGAGACAGGAAGACACCGTGTGACAGTTATCATTAAAAACTATGAAGAACTTTATGCCCAGACCCTTGCTGGATATATGCTGACAGAGCAGGGATACATGGATGTTTGTATTCACACTTACAGCATAATATTCAAACTTGTGAGTCGCAGTTTAAGGATCATTTTTCAGCATTCACAAGCACTGATAGAGCTGATGACTATGTTTAGGTTTCATTGACTAACTAACCATTGAGCAATGCATGTCACTATTTTAGTATTTAATAAAAAAGGTCACTTTGCATGTTTTTGTTGGGTTTTTTTTCTTCTGTGGACGAAAAATCAGGACAGCTTGCTTCACTGCATTCCTTCGGCCTGAATATCTGAGACAGTGAGACACTTCAAAATGTATACTCATCTTATAACATCTTCTCTCATATTTTGCGATTCTATTTTTTTTCTCCCTATTTTGCTAACACGCTGACAGAGGTTAGAAATAAAAGCTGAAAGTGTTTTGTCATTCTTCTAGATAACCAACAACATCATGTGACATGTCTGGTAGCTGGAAGAAAAACAGACTTTGACTGTGGAGCCACAGAGAAAGAGGTATGGTTGAAATCAGTAGAAAATCCTTTTACAGCTGACATTTATCAGTTTATAATGATTTGAACCTTTCTTCATCCCTTTACTAAGCTCTGATTCTGGCAGCCACCCGCTGTGGAGGCATCGTCTTATGGTCATTTTAGAGGCTTAACATGTAGTCCTGTCAAGACTTTGAAAATATAGTTTGTAATTAACTTCATTATATTAATCAGAGGTTAAAGGGGAGTTAAAGGCGATACAGCCAACATTTGTCTTTGTGGTATAAAACTAATAAATTATGTCTTAAAACAAATTACCTTGCCTGGCTGAAGACTTTCTGTGCAATCCAAGCTTCGGTCAGGACTGTTTGCTGTAAAAACCAAAGTAATTGACCCATGTCATGTAGAGTATGCATACATTAAATGACTGTTTCAAGGTGAAGAATAAAGTCAATGAAGCTGTCAACTAAATGCATATTCTACTTGTTTAAATTTAAAGGACCAATTAAACAAGAAATTAATGACAACAGAAAACATCAAATCAAGGCTCAATGGAGTTCTCATCAGTTCAAGTTTTGTGTATCTTAAGAAATTTGCTAAACAAAAAAAACCATTTTTTGACACCATTTAGCAGGAATTGTCTTTTTGACTTTTAGTGTAATGAATTTAATCATATAAACGTGAGCTTTCAGGGCAGAGGTCTGCTGAGTTAACGATTTACATTCATTTGGGTTTTTATGAATCACTTACTAGCATCCCATTCAACCACTTCTCCATCAGAGTTGATTAAACCACTAATTTCTTCGTCTTGTTCCTCCTCTTGTGCCTCCTCCTCCTCCTCCTCCTCCTCCTCCTCTGCCTGCAGTCTGACAGTCAAATGGAGCGTTTGGTCCACTACGTTTTCAGACTCCCTCCTGAGTCCATCAGACATTATGGACTTATGTCCAGGAGAATCCTAAAACAGAGCACAGGGTAAAAAAAAAGCATTACATTTCTGCTGCCTTTGAGAGTTCAATGACAAAGTAGTGTCTCAATAAGAGGAGACCTGAATGCATGTTAATACTACTACAAGAAAAATGTGATTATCTATTTAAGTTTAGGTGGGAAAATATTACGTGCATAAAAACACGAACACAATGAATCCCTCTGTCACAGAGGAACCAGAAGTATTTGATTCAAAAAGTGTCAGCAGAGTTGCTGGTTAGGCAACAATGACTACTGTTCAGAGGTTAGGTCAATGAATCTGAAAAAAACAAAAAAACTGGACATACTGTTTGGCAAGGTGCTGATTGTTTGGTTTCATACAGTTCTGTGTCTGTTGGCAGAGATGTGCTTTGTCTCACGTCCAGGCTCTGGTCTTTAGAGTAACAATCGACCCCCGCCTGTGTTTTCTGATGAGACTTCATGTTTCTTATGCGAGTGGAGGTGTTCGCCTCTCCTGTGTTATTGCACTGTGGCACATTTCCAGGATTGTTTCCATGTACAAAGGAAATCTTAGGTTTCTCATCGTAGTCCATGAGCATGTGTCTCTGCCACTCATCTCTGGCAGAGGTGCTTTGTCCATACACAGCAGGGCCACCAGGCTCAGCCGCACGTTTCTCCCTCGAATATCCTCCCTGCTGACTCTTTTCTGCCCGTGAAATAGAGCTTTCCTTCCTGCATGCTTTCAGGTGGGGATGATACGTGTGTGAGAAGTTATCCTTCTTTCCTCCTTCTGAGTTGAAGCTCTCATCTGTGATTAAAAATACATAACACAGTGGGGGAAAAAATTTTTACAAAGTCACAATTAAGTCACTTTCTGCAAGTCAACTCAGGGATTGAGGCTGACAGTCAGTTAGTTGGTTAGTTAAGAAGAACTGCACTCACAATTTTCACTCACAGTCCAGCCGTCCTCCTCCTCTTTGATTACGACTTGAATCTCTGGAGACTCACGGTTGTACTCGAGGCTTGCCTGTTCTTTTCTTGAGTCAGGATGTTGCACATTCTGGTCATCATAGTTTGCATTTAGACTCAGCAACAATGGATCTTGGTGGTCAGGATCCTGTTTAGAAAAATAACACAAAAAAAACACAGACACTCGTGCCAAACCCTTAAGAAGTGACGCCACCATAAAGTTCAGCTGTCCAATATACATTTAATCTGGAAGAGATCATTCCACCAACAGGATCTCTGAATACAGCTCATTTATCGCTCACATCTTCAGCTTTAATAATGGTTGGATAATGCCACCTTTATTATATCAGAAGCCAACAAATATAGCGTGTTCCTATATTTGACTAAAAGTAGCCTGGAGTTCAATCCAGTCTTATCTGTTTATAAATATATTTATTTATATTAACCTAGTATACAAGTGCTTAGAACATGTCAACAATGCAAACCAAGGTAGAGAACTTCTGCTAATGTATTTATTAAGTCACCAGTGCTTTGTCATAGTTCTGTAAATCATGTGTTCATAAGCTTTGATATCTAAAGTATTTACAAATGCAGCTACCAAACATGTAGTCATAAAATTCTCTGTTTTGAAACGTCAGCAAACGATTATCTTGGGCCTTTGTGGTCATGCTAATCGTGTTTTTCCCCACAAACACTTGAATTAAAAAATAGGGGGGGCTCGTTGATCCCCAAGACCTAGAACTGATTCAAACACAGGTAAATTCATCCCGCTCCAGGACGCGTCAATAGTAACTATATATAAACAAACACTGCTAGCTGACCAGCTAACAATCAGACGGGTCCGACAGTATTACTAAGAGCCACTGATGGTGCTCAAAGGGGGTCTGAATCAATGTCACCCCACCTCACCTCAGTCTAACAAGCTACTTATTCTGTATCTGCAGACAGGTTAATTAACTCTATCTGTATAGCTTGTTAACTGTCACCGTTTAGCGAAATCGAAAATCCCTACAAACGTAAGACAGTAAAAAAAAGCACCCGACGTGTCGTCGTTACCTCAAACATGGTGCGAGATCGTCTCTGTGTTTAAAGGATGTCATAAGAATGTCAGAATGGGCAGAAAGATAAGCTAAGGTGAATGGTTATTGGTGAAGGTAGCTGTCTAAACCTCGGGTTTTTCTTCCTCTTGGATTATGTTTGTGTAAGGGTCCATAGCGCCACCTCCTGGACGGTACAGAACCTGCAGCTCGCTCCTCTGAGAACATAACGTCTTGAAAAATAATCATTGAACCTAAGAATATCCTATGAAAATAAACACAAATGGTTTGTTATGTGCCAATATAGGCTTCTAATTTTATCTTTGCCAACAATTAGAGTCTTTAGTGAATATGATCTTTATGTCGTTATATTTATTTAAACGACCTGGTCGACTAAAAAATGTGTACAGAATAAAAAATAAAAAAAATCTGCAGCAAAAGGAAGGGACTTGTGTATATCCACAAACTGTACAGTAGATCACTGTACAGTGACTTGCAGACCTTTCTTGAAACACAGCTTTGCCCCTGAGCATACATGTACAGCCAACGTGTAAGTTAATAGGTTACTATTTTGTTATCAACGTTGTCGGGAAAACCTGAGACTTCAGGTCAGTATCTGACTGTCAGGATCAGATCTGAACTTTGCACTGTAGCAGCTTTTAAAAGCCACATGAGCTGAAATCAATTGGTTTTACAACATTTCCAAGGATGACTATGGGGTAACTTCTTCTTACCCCCTAAACTCCAGCCTAGGTGAGTGTGATTAAAGACAATTGTCTCGTGAGGGGCCTATGTTACTTTCACGTGCTGTTCACACACTCAGGGGTTAAAATGATCGTTCTCCAAACATACTGTACATCCGACTGTGTTGTGTTCACAAGCTTAAACTCGGATCGTAGAAACAACAAGCCCGCAATTAAAATATATTTTTATTTGTTGTTTGTTTCATTTCCCGGAATATGAAACCAAAAGTTAACTTTAAGTGCACAGAAACGAGTTACAACTTCATGCAAAGTCTCAATAGAGAATGCATCGAACATTAATTTGAAATGGTCCTACGTGGTTAAATAATACGTTTTTAAACAAGGAAACTTCACATCATTTTTGCTTTGTTTCCAATTAATATGACGGGATTTCTGTTAATTCGCCACTTACTTTTCACTTAGGCTTTCTTAATTATTCAGATCTGAGTGCGCCTCTCAGTAAACGTTCCCCAGATCACAAATCATTTCTCCGACCTTTTCGACTGCACGCGAATGCATGATGACGTCGCGTGGGTGGGCAGGCGTGAGCGTGGGATTTTCCACGTTCGCAGTCAGCAGCAGCAC
The DNA here is from genome assembly GCF_947650265.1 of Symphodus melops. Taxonomy (NCBI): domain Eukaryota; kingdom Metazoa; phylum Chordata; class Actinopteri; order Labriformes; family Labridae; genus Symphodus; species Symphodus melops. Next base: position 14,440,764 of record NC_136692.1, on the reverse strand, counting down.
GGAGCCATGGCGACCGAAACATGTTTCTTTTTGTAGCTCCATGGACGGTTATTAACCACCATCAACACCGAAAATAAACATCATTGAAGCAGCTAGTCATGTCTTCCTGCTCCTGAGGTAACTCTGACTTTATGAATCACGTAGAATAGCAGCTATCTCACTTAAGGAAACGTGAACTCAATACTTAATATTAGCTGTCTGTCTGTGCTTGTACCTAAAACGACAGTCCCTGTATACACAATTAAGTCTATTTACGGGTATTTACCATCCATTAACTTTCCTTCATTCCTTCTTGTCAAAGCAAGCAATGTTGTTGACGAAATAGCTTATTGCTAACCCCTAGCTACTCCAGCTAGCTGTTTATTTTGCATATCCCATCTATTTATTTGACCTTGTTTTATTATGATGGTATGGGCATCTTCTATACAAACACGTTGAAAACAAACCAAAACTGAAAGTTATTAACACGTGAAATTATTCTTCAAGCCTACTTTTCTTCACCATCGTAGATCTGTTTCTCACACTAAATCGCTTTCATCTTACAAAAGTCCAACATTAACACGACCAAACATGTTTGTTTTTTTTAAGCTTGTACCCTGTACCAGAAGTATCTCATTCTGTACGTGTGTGCTGAGCAATTATAAATGGTAGCTGTTTACTTTTAGATTGTCAGAGGTCTTTCTAACACGGAAGTATTTGGTTTTCTACTTAACATCATAATGGAAAGTATTGAAATTTGTTGAAGCTGCCAGATCAATCAAACTGTAAAAATTACAGCAGAATCAGACCCTCAATTAAAAAGCCCTCAAAAGCATTCAGAACTGCCAAATAGAGTAAATATTTACTGATGTTTGACAGAAATGTAATAACTGACTGATTATTGAGTCATTCATTTGTTTCAGGCTTTTTTCAGACAAACATACAAACTTGGTCCTGATTCGAGTGCCTCCGATGTAACGTTGTTCTGCTGTAATAGATGAATAAAACTATTTTGATCGCAGGTTTTGCCATCCTCTGGTCCTGACTTTGAGGAACCTTCTGCAAACTTTAAACACTCTGATTCAACCTAAATTACATCTAAATGATATAATTTGAACTCAGTCTAGTCTGTTGTCGGATTCAAGTGTTTTTGAAAAACAAAGTCTTATCAGTCTCTGTGTCCAGGTGTTTGAAGTAGTTATTGGGTAATTTCAAGTAGAGCCTTCGTCTACTGCACTTCTTGCTGATCCTTTTCAGAGCTGGAGACTCTACAGGCCGAGCTGCTGTCATCTTGGCCTGGGATTTTGCTCTCAGCTTTCGATAAGCACATACTGTAGGTGCAGATTGTGTTTGTTTGCACCGTTTTCACCCTGTACTTTAATGTGAAGTTTACTAAGACGTAGACTTTACTGAGTAACATGATTTCATATGAATACAAGTATAGATACGCACGCCTAGGGTACATATACAGGGAAAGGACACTACAGAAGGCCAAGTGTTCCACTGTCTCTGGAGCTGCCCCAAAATAAATATCAAAACTTGATGTGGGTAAAAGGTCATACAAGCAATACTCACCTGATAATGTCACCTTTCCGTTGCTTCTTGCATTTATCCTCTGTATCTTAAATTAGTGTACTTTATTCCAACTTAAACTCTGACTCAAGCATCAGTTTCCTCCATCACCACGTTCTCTGTCTTTTGCCGCTGCAGCAGTGTTCATTTTCTTTTCTAAAATCATGTTCGTACTCGACCTATGTCTTCATGAGTATAGTGAATAGTGAATAGTTCAAGAGAGTTAGGGTTCGAGGACCTCGTTTTGTCACCTGTTGCCATGGTGAATTGTAGTATAGGGGCTACATTGCATCCAGTGCAGGGCCCTGAACTCAAAGTGGACCCTTCTCACAGTTGCTTGATCAAACTCTGATCAGCTGTTCTGGAACCAGAAAGTCAGAGTTTCCCATCTGAGGGTTTCAGTTAGAGGTTGTTGAACCTTCTTCCTGAAACGGGCCCCGTCTCACTTAGACACAAGGATGTTTATGTCAGGTTTTTATTTCTAAATGAAGCACAAAAAAATGTTACATTTCAATTTCTGTATCCAACTCGTATTTCTTAAAAAATGTCTTCTTTTGTAACTCCTAATCTCCTCTTTTTCAGACTTGGATTTGTTCGACCAAATGGACTGGAATTTATTAGATGAGGGCTTGGGAGGATCAGTGGAAGACACCCCTGACGTTTCCGAAGTTCCTCGGTCGAACCCCTCCAACACCAACATTTCAGAACATGAATTCTCCTGTCACTGTTGCTATGACATCTTAGTCAACCCAACCACCTTGACCTGTGGCCACAACTTCTGCCGCCACTGTCTGGCTCTGTGGTGGGAGTCGTCTCACAAGAATGAGTGCCCAGAGTGCCGAGAGAAATGGGAAGGCTTTCCTAAAGTCAACATACTGCTGAGGTATGCCTTTCACAGCCTGGCTGTAGGATGAATGAATGTTTGGTTTTCTGACCGCAGTATTCATATTTCTCACATGTGCTGAAGAAAACAGAGATCACTTCACTAAAGACGAGTGTGCGACAAGTGTGCGTTATATTCACGAGGGTCGAACTGGGATCAGTTCCAAACTGATACTTGTGCTAAACCTATATCTGTGAGTTGGTTTCAGTACCAATACAATGCCTTTCTTTGACGAATGTAATACATGTGTATTTTCAAAACATGTAATAAAAAAGAAAAACATTTTCAAATACGATTTTTTTTTTTTTAGTCAAAACAAACAGCAAAAAAACATCTGCATAAATACAGAGCAGCTGAAAGATTGCCATTTAATGTACAAATCTAAAAAATCAGAAGTACATAAATGTAGGCGGAAAGTCAGTTACACACTCTGTTATTGAGACTGTTCTGAGCCCCCTCACACACTGGCAGCTACCAACAACCAGACCAATTCCCAGATTGAGTCCACTCTGGGACTCGAACCAGAGTGCGAGCTATTACAACATGGGACCAGATGAGAATAGTTATAACTTTAAATGCCATTCCTTGAAACTTGAAAGAAGAGTCATGACTTGTTTAGGGGTCTTTTTTGAAAGTTTTGAGGGAGTGTATTTCACTTTTAAAGTCAAACAATAAAAAGACCCCGTTGTGTTTGTTGCCTCTCATTCCACTTGTCGCGAGGACTTTTAACAAAATAGTAAAACACTTCTAAATCGCATCGCTAAACTTTCCAGTGTTGTAGTTTTTCTAATGGAGCAAAGCCCAACATGTATAACCAGACTTTCACTTGAACCTACTCATTGGAAGTCCTAACTTTGTGTTTCTTAGAGATGCAACAGACAAGCTGTTCGGTGAGGTGGTTCAGCGGAGGAGATCCGAAATCCAGGCCAACCCAAAAATCTCCCGCAGCTTACTGGCCTTCCAAAGGTAGGAAACCATAACCTTTAACAAAAGCAGCTTTGTTACACAGTTTCTCCTCGGCATAATTTCTGCCTAAATTACCCGAGTTGAAACTCAAGCAGCTGCTGAGATATGAGTGTGTTGTGTTGTGATTGCTTCTCTGTCTCTCTCGCTGTTTGTGCTAGTCATCGCAACAGAGCTCAGATGAGTTTCCTTTTTGTAACATGAGGCTACTTTGTCTTGTTTGTTTTTTTTAATCTCATGGTCTTCAGTCACATTTAAAGCTGACTTAAGTGACATCACAAAAAAAAAAAAAAGACTGCCTCCCGCAGCTCTCTCTCAAGTCGGAAAAGCTCCCAAAGACCAAGACTTTCAAAGAACAAGGTTTTCCTCATGACCTTGTCTCGTGTCTTATCTGTTTACTTTTACTTGATACGATTGTGCTTCGAAGCAAAGGATTTGGCTCTCATTTAATATCTGCATTCTTTCAGGTATGGTGACAACTTGGGCAGATCGAGGAAAAGCCAGCACAAAGGAGCAGGCTTCTTCTTTTCTGGAGTCCTAACTGCTCTCACATGTGTGGCTGTAAGTATACCACTGCAGTGAAGAGTTCACACTGCGTGTTTCTATGTTGGCTTCTTTTGTTTGAATTGAAGTCATAGCTGGCCTTCGAACACGTGCCATGTAGCTACCTTTGTCACCTACCAATCAACGCTACCGCAGCAGCCGCAGCTTTTTCTCTCACAGCTTTTTCAGACGCTTCAAAGCCTGTTCTCACAGCAGGCCACTTGAGCGAGTGAGCGTCAGTGACAAAATAAGCCTGCTTCTATCGTTTATTACTGGAGCCTTCTAACTGAGCGACGCAACGCTGCACAAGGCAAACGCCATCGCACCGTAACCGCCCTAATGCCCCGTTTTTATTTTCCTCTCTTTAGCTCATGTAGACGGGCAAGGAGCGAGGACGGAGCGGCTCTACAATGCACTGGCGCTTTCTTTTCAATAGAGCTTATCAGCTCCTTTTGTAAAGTGGAGATAGTGGTACATTATCAGTATCCACATCCGTGATTGAAATGTTGAACTCTGTCTTGAGTCAACAACACTTGAGAAAAACACTTCTTGGCGCCATTTATTGACGAGCCTCGGAGTGTTGTGATTTGAGTCTGACATATTTTTGTGTTTTCACTCAGGATTCTCCACAGTATTGCCGCAAAAATAATTTAAAGATGTGACATAAAAGTCACTGTCTGCAGCGCACTAGTCTCCGGTCCGCCCCAATCGTGTGAAGCGCTGCCACCTTTTGAATCAGTCGTCTGCTCTCCGCTGTCCGTCTTTTTCTCTTGCACGTCTCCTTTCAAACTCACTTTCATTCACGAACCCGATCACACACAAACAGCTCATACAAATGATGTCATCCAAACTGAAATTCAAAAAAGAAAAGAATTCGATGTGCAGACGCGGCGTAGACAGCCGTGGTGAGCGATGGGAAGGGACGTCGCTTATCACGAGGTGGTACAGTCTTGGTTAGAAACAGTCTGACCCCAATCCGTGTCTCTGATCACGGTTGTAATGCAAAATGTCTCTGAAACAAGTGTTGATTCTTTGGTTCCAACTCAACACTTTAATTACTGACGCTTAACTCGCTCTTCGTAAGAACTGTTATGAGCTTGTTACGTTTTCGAATGTTAAGTTGATGTAGCACTGACACTGTAAGTTCTGTTTCATTTTGAAAAGAATTAGAAATGTTGCTCAAAGGCTGGACAAAACATAACATGATGATGTCATTATTGATTAGATTTGGAGGTTAGCCCAGTAGTGAAGAAGAAGTTTGTCTTTCATATCATGTAGACAGACCATGTTGATTTTGACCATGTGGCACGAGGGAGCAACGACAGTGTCTGTCTGCCACGTGGCAAGTAAGTTGGCTTCGTTAGGCTACTGTAGGCTAAATCGGAGCTTTGTAAGAACTGAGCATCATACCAGAATTTTAGAGTTCGATACAATCTTTGTAAAAATCACAAGCTATCAATACCTATTTTGTTACCACAACAGCAACAATGGAATCCTAGGCACACAATAATGAGTAATGTCTTGTTTTTTAATTCCCAAAAATTGGAAGCAAACTCCAGCACTTGGCAATGTAATTTGTACATTTTAGTCCATCCTCTCGCTGGGACTCGTGGCAGGTAATGAAAAGTATTGAAGTGTTGAACATGTGGATAACCTCGTTTCCAGGTGGTGGTGCTGGTGTATCACTGGAGCAGTGGTGTGGTGGAGCAGCATGACCCTTTGATCAGTAAGCCTGTGTCGCGCTGGACGTCGGAGGAGGTCGTCTCCTGGCTGGAACACTTGGGGCCCTGGGCTCAGCTATACAGAGAGGCTTTCAACAAGGAGAGCGTCAATGGAAGGTACATAGATTACACAGGATCTTGTTTTAAAAGGAATTCATTTGTCTTTTTCTGTTGTCCTTGTTTTGTTTTGTGACAACAACACGTTATATAACCTGCAAGCCAAATCGTGTGATATTCATCTGATTGTTATCCTTCCTCTGGAGGGCAGAGTTCTCAAGTAAGGTTGAGCCATGCACAGACCAGCCTTAAAGTCGCTATGGAAGGAAAAACATGTTTTCATATACCTGCCATAATCCGCCAAATATCTTCCAATCAACTGTTATCTGAGCATGGTACATCAAAATAACTTTATTTTATCTTCCTGCGGAAGAATTCAAACGTCTGATGACTCATCCTGCAATAAGGGGTGTTTTAACTGATAAAAAAAAGCTTTGTCAAAGCTAAGAATCCAATCAAATCAACCACAATGTTATGTCCCGCCTTCTATCTTGTGATTGGTTCTATCCCGTTTCAGTTGGAAACGCGACACCGCAGCTTCATACTCTTCAAGTGTCGTTTCATGGTGACTGATCACAGCCACTGATGTTGTCGATCATTCTGCTCATGATCATAATTTCTTTGCATCAGGCTGCTGTTAATGCTGGGAGAAGAAGAGTTGATAAAACCTCCTTACAGCATTGAAAATCTGGCTCACCGACGTGCTGTTCTGGCTGAACTGGACAGAGTTAAAACCCTAGGGGTTAAACCTCCGCAGAACCTCTGGGAGTACAAGGTAAAGAGTTAAATCTGCTGTACTGTATGACTCAGAAACTTCACTTTTAAAAATACTGACGAATGAGTCTCCAAGAAGTGTAAAAACGTAAAATAATGTTTCTTCCTCCAACCTATGGACCGTATGCTTGATTTTCTCTGACTTTCTTCCAGGCTGCTAATGCAGGGAAGTCTCTGTTCATGCTGTATGCACTGAAGCGCTCCCCTCGTCTCACACTCTTCTACCTGTATTTATTTGACTACTCGGAAACCTTCCTGCCATTCCTGCAAACCTGCTGCCCGGCCATCACACACATGGAGCAGTCAGTGGAAGGCAGCTTCTTTAACTCACAGGTTTAACTTCCAGCTTAACTATCGATATTAAATAGTGTGTTCATTTTATAATACAATATAATTGTTCTCAAACCAGGACAGTATCTTGAAAGGATTAGCATTCTTTTTTATATTATTATTATTTTAGGAAAATGTCACTGTAATATGTTGCCTGTTTTAATTGTTTGATAGTGTATGTCAGCTGTTCTCTCTTGTGTTTGTAGTTGGAGCCAAGTTGGCGACAGTGGGCGGAGTTCCTTGTGAAGTACATCCTGCTTCCGTACCAGCTGATAGCAGAGTTTGCGTGGGACTGGCTGGCCGTCCACTACTGGACATCCCGCTTTATTATTGTCAACACCATGCTGCTGTCTGTGCTGGAAGGCTGCGCCCTGTGGAGACTCTGGACCAGAGCAAGGATCAGGTACAAACGTCGGGGACTTTTTGTGACTGTTTTAACATGATCCACACAATACATAAGCTTTGTTTTAACGGTTTAAAATGTAGAACTTAAGTCTCTGCGCCAGAAATAACTTTCCAAAAGTAGAGGGATATTGGGGGGGGTAGGGCCTCGCAGGACTGAATATTTCTGATAAGCTTAATGCTTTTAGTGTGGACTTGTGCATGCATGGGGTAGAGACTGAATCGGGAGACAGAGAGGCATGATTGGTGGATGAAATTGGTACCTCTTGGAAGGCATTGGTCAAAGTCTCTACAGGCTTACGGCTGCTACAGATGACAATTTCAACCAACATCTTCAAAAGTTTATCAGAGGAAATTACCAACCCTGCCATTAAGTTACATTTCATGTAATTCCTGTTGTGAAGAAGCAACACACTAACTTGTCTAACTTTTCCATTATCCTCAGGACTTTACCACGCAACATGTGGAACCACTTGTGGAAGATGTTATCTCAGGGGTTTGCCTTTGCCCTGCTGTGGCCTTTTCTCCCTCAGTTTGTGTGCAACTGCCTATTCTACTGGGCTCTCTACTTCAGCCCCATCATTAACATAGACCTGGTGGTGCAGCAGCTGATGCACCCAGAAACACAGGCACTGTAACAAACCGCATGTCGTCAGTGCCAATTAATGTTGCACAGTTTGCCGCAAATACAACAGCCAGAATATCCCATTGTTGAAGAGGATGAGTGTTTATTTATGGCAGTAAACTCACATGACTCTGGCTTATTTGCTCCTGGGAAGGAAGATCCCTCGCTTCCTTTCTTGTCTGCTGGTCAGTTGCCAGATGGAACAAGAGAGGCATTGAGCTTTTTGTGAGGGAGGCATATCCAACAACATGAACGTTGAGATGTGTTTTTATTGGAAGGTTAAAAGCTGTGATATCTATCTCTGTGTACACAGTGCATGAACAAACCCCCATTGCCTAAGGTCAGATATGCAAATAACAAGTCATATTTAAGAACTAGCGGTAGTGAAGACTGGCCTCATAAGGAATTATTGATAGCTTTGTTGCACTCACTACGCTAGCTGTGAGCTCTTTTATACATACACAGAATTTGCTACTGAAGGTGTAAAAAATAAACAGGTTCATTTTTGTCTGACTTCTTTGTTGGTAGTTCTAAACTATTTGTGATCCAAAACCAATAAAATGAACAACTGTTTCTTTATGAGAATCAGGTTGAACTTAGTTGATATGTTTATAAATAATGCTTACTCTGAATAACTTTTAAAGCATTCATTCAACTCTTTAGTTCCGATCTGGCTTTGATTTTGATGTTGGTGCCATAGAGAAGTCTTAAAATCCAAGCACTGAGGTTCGAAAGCATGATCGTGAAATTCTGCAGCATTGTGGGAGTGTCAGACTTTACAGCTAATTGAAGATAACAAAATCTACTCACTGGAAGAAAAGAAAAACAACAACAATGAAAGAAGTTCCCTGTTTTCAGTCCATTTCGTCATACATGAGGCATTCAGGTTGAGACTCCCAATGGAAAAATATATCATTTTAATGAGCAGATTGTGTTTGCTGGTATTGCTGAATATTTTGTTGCACATGTTTTTTATTGCTCAATCGAGTTTTGAGATTGTTACAGTTCCATGTAACCAGTGGGCAGAGCAAATCAAAGACTTTATTTTTTACATTTGCACTTAATAGTTAAACACTGTGATTTTGTTCTTCTATGTTCTCTACTTACAAAAAATAAAGATTTTTTAAAAAGGTTATGTTTGGTGTTTCATATATTTACATTTCTCATTACTTATTAGTTGCTATTAAAATGATTACCGGTCAAACGACCATGCTAATTGTAGTAGACCCAGTCTTTGACCTTTACTAATGCTCTGATGTTTGATATTTACTAATAAACAAAAGACATGACCATAATTTAACTGAATTAATGCAAGTACAAGCCAAATAATTGAGGTAAACTTTAGTAGAATAGTAACTGTGAACATTTGGGATTAATGGTAGAACAATAACGCTAAGTATCCAGTACTGAGTTTAGCATTTGTTGTTTTTGTAACATTTGCAGCCTATGCTCTTAAAGTTGGTTTAATTAAATGTTCTGAATGCCCGCCCTCCACTGTTCAACTAATGCAGCAAATGTTGTCGCCATAACGGTTTAGGGACAGTCTCAAAAGAGTACGTAACATTCAAAACGAAAACAATACTTCAAAGAGTATCGGGGAAAATGTTAACATGTTACCGTAATTACTTAGGTCAATCAAATCTGTTTTGAACGTTCGCTTATCCGCCAATCAACGATTAACCTATGATTGTGTTGAACTATCGCGAGTTTTGTGACCGCCTGCACAGTTTACACACTCCCTTACGTCATTGTTGCGGAAGTGAAAAGTCTACGTGGGGAAGAAAGGTTGGTCTGACCGCGTTTACACACCAACAACACCGATGTCCAATCCAGGATAGCTCCGTCCCCGTTTCGAACCACGGTTCCTCCCCGCCCCTCTTTGGCAAATGGACGCATTGAGCAGCCGCCGGGTCATATAAATGGGACGGAGAGCCGACGACAGGCTGTAATGCTGCGCCGGGTGCGGCAGTCACTCCGGCAGGTGCTGTTTCTGATGGCCCGGAGACCGGGTCTTCTCTGCGGGGCTGTCGTGCTTAGCGTCCTGCTCATACTGGCCGTAAAGTTCACCTGCAGGTAACAGCCAGTGCTGTAAACATGTACAGTTTCTGTTCATATTCTCATAGTGCGGGCTTGTGGTTTGTGAGGCGGTTAATCATCTGGACTTTGCTTGTTGTATTAATGTAACGTAAATGAGCTATTACTCCTAACAAGCTTCTTATTATCTACTATAACCAGGCAGGCTGCTCCTCTCTGTGCTGCTCAGCTGTTAGACAAGAGGATTAACTAATACTGTTTAAACATACTGCGCTCATGTCACTACAGGGATGTTGGTAAGGTGTTTGCGTCTGTTTGGTATATAAAGACAACAGTCGTGCTGTACTCAACAAACACTGATCTTTCAGTGAACCAAACCTGTGATCACTAAACCTGTGTGAAGGTTACAGCTGGAAACAAATAACAGCCAACAGCTCTCAGACACGTCCTGCTTCATGTCCTGTCATTGTGAAACCCATATTGAAATATTTGAGTTGAGCAGAAGTTGCAGTACTAAAACTTTACTCTATGAAAAGGGTGATAAAAGAACATATTGACGGAATATTGATAAACAATCAATACAAATAGTGTTGGATCATTGGATATAATTAACACTTGAAGTTTAAGTGAGTTGTCTTGGGAAAATGTTTCAGTATTTCTGTGAAACTTCTTGATATTTAAATTAGACAGCCTGAAACCATCGGAGGTTTACTTGCTTGAAGAGCCCATGACTAGTTTATATTTTTAGTTGTCAGTTTTGTGTTGGCAAAGCCTCCAAAAAAATATACTGACTCAATTAAACCAAGGGAAATTGGTGCAGATCATTTTCTAGACTCGTTATTTCAATGTATACATTTGTTTAAATTTACAGTTTTTATTTATGTGCCAACCTTTAATCAACAAACACTTTGAGCACAAATCATCCAGTTACTTCCAGTGATTGCTCCAGTAAAAAAAAAAGAAAAAAAGAAATGTGTATAGTGCCAAAGCAGTGCAAATGTTATCTGAAGACACTTCACTGAAGATGAGGTTAAAGATCTTACTCTTTGGTATATTATCTACAAAGACAAAACACTACTCTCGAGCATTACAGGCAAATGATCTGGGACACACCCTGCCTCTTGACCGTGTCTTCTCTTGACAGTGTAAAGTGTTATGTTGTTTGTGTATTTTGTGATTTGAATAGAACTCTCTTTTTTTTTTTTTTTTTTTTTTTTTCTGCAGCCGTGCTAAAAATGTGGTGGCAGCAGCTCGGCCTCCGGTGCGGTTCTTCTCTCCCGAGGCCCCGGTAGTGGACCTATATCTGGGTCAGCTAGACCAGGTGAGTTTCAAGGGTATATGGACACGTGCAGGCATCTGGTATTTAAGACATTTTTGTACCAGCAAAAATCTGCATGGCGCAAACAAGTCCTCGTCTATGCTTGTGATAAATTCAAATTTAGGTCTTGGGACACGAGCAGTATTACATCCAAGTTTATAACATGTGTAAGTAAGTTAGTCGTATTTAGTCTTGTTAATTACTTTATATTTTTAGTTAATTGTTAAAATGTAATGTTTCCATTGTACAGAGAGAGCACAGTCTACCAAAGTTAAATTCCTTGTGTGTTAAACATACCTGGCCAATAAAACAGATTCTGAACACTTACATTTGTCTTCCAGGTCGAGCGTCTCAGGAGTGTTGCAGAAGTGTCTCTCATCTTCTTCTATGCTCCGTGGTGTGCTCACTCCATGGCCGCCAGGCAGGAAGTGCAGCAAGTAGCTAAGAAGCTGGCCAAACAGGTACAGAACACCCGAGCACACAACAAGCGCTCTGGAATGTTTAAATGTCTAAATCTGGCCTTTACTGACGCTCATCCTAATGCTCACACATGTGGTTGCAGCATTGAAGGGATACTGAGTAAATGTAGAGGCTTGAGATTTCTGCAGAATTTGTAATATCAAATCAAGTCTTAAAACGAGTGGTGGAGAAGGAAGTAGACTTTGTCTTGTTGGAGGCTAGGACATGGTAGCTTGGTAGAGTGTGGTTTTGCTGGAATTAGAAGTGCATCCTTTGGTTAGCTGCAGAACTGTTGTCACAATATGCAATCCTCCTGGCTGCGTGTGTGAACGCAAATGACCAAAATTGGTGGCCCCGACTTTGTACAGAATTTATCCTGCCAGCCCTCTATTCAATTCAGGTGTGTGCTCGGTAATACGAAAGAAAAAGCACTGCGAGCGAATGGGAAGGGTTGATCACATTTCTATCCCCGTCTGTGGGACAAGAGTGCATCCAGTGTGCTCTCTCTCCGTGCACGTGATGAAAGAGCTTCATCATGTTTTGTGTTTCTTCGCCTTTCTTTTGTTCACACAGTGAATGTGTTGAACCACACCTGACATTGATATTAAAGTCACAATCGTCAGAGTCTGACTCTGATGCTTTGTCCGACATTTCCACAGAATTATCTTTAGCTCATGTTCTGCCTCCTGAGTCAAGAAAACGCCACAGTACAAAGTGTGTAAATGTGTACGTGTGGAAGAATGAAAGAGTGTAAAAGCAACAACCTGTGACATACATTTAATATTGGAGGATTTAGTAGTACATATTGTCCATTATAGCTTTATGATGGTTTATTGGAGAACTTATCAATAGTTGGGTAAAGTCAAAGTGAAGTCAAAATCTGCTTAAAGATGGAGTCCTTGCTGCAGTTATGCCAGCAGAAAAAGTAGCAGTAAGTTTGTCTTTGTGTGGTTACAGTGATCCCAAACGAATACAACACATCTCTGTTTGAAGTTACATTTCAGGTTCGTCTCCTGTCGGTCTAATTTAAGCTTTACTTTGGGCAAAGATAAAGTTCACAAACCAGTTTTTGATGACACTCTTACCAGCTTATCTAAACAGTGATCAGGCACACCACACGCTGTGTCACACTCTGTTCAGGGCACAATGACCAGAACACCACTAGAGTCCTGGTGGGATGTCCTCTGGCAGGCACAGTTTTTAGAGCTTGTTTGGAATGAAACTGTAAAAAGTCTGTTCTACCTCACTATACTCATCACACACACCATACCCTGCCTGTGGTTTGTTACACTCTATTTTTTAGTTTGGCTCTCTTTCTCTCTCAAACACAGGTGCAGTTTGTGGCCGTTAACTGCTGGTGGAGTCTGGGGAAATGCAGGAAGCAGAACCGTTTCTATCAGTATCCGATCATCCATATGTTCTATAGAAGGTGAGGCAGTGAACACATGTCCTATTCAAAGTCATCTGTTCTGGTCAAATAGTCGTGTTTAAGAAGGGACAGACTTATTAACGGGTTATTAGGAATTGTTAGGAATCTTTAAACAATAACTTTTCGGAACAAAATATTTGAAATCAAATGACGTAGTGCTTTAGATGATGCTGATACAGAAGCACAGACAGACTGCTTATACACAATAATGTTGGGCTGTTTTAATGGGCGTACAGTACGTTATTGAGATTATCAAATGTCTCAGTCAAGAACAGGAATATTGTTTGTAGACATGTGGATTACTTGGGTATTTATCCTGCTGGCTCACGTTTCCTTTAAAAAAAAAAAAAAAGATGTATCATCATTATCACTTTGTCCACAGGGGGCGCCAAAATCAACACAAACCAGAAATCCAGCACAGACGCTTTAACATCATCCAAGCTCGTCAAATTGAGTGAATTAATCCTGTCATTGTATCTTATATATTCACATGTTCTTCGTATTTGTTTGCTGTAGGTTTGGGCCCATCGAGTATAAGGGTCCATTCAGGGCTTCTTACGTTGAACATTTTATTCTCCGAGTCATCACACCGCTCACTTACCTCCCATCCAGAGCCACACTCGAGAAGTTCCTCTCCTACCACGAGGTATTGTTCCTCCACACCCGTCTGACTGACTGACAGCCTGCTGTGTTATTTTTTCGACCATCTTCCAGTGAGGTTTTTGTTTTGTGACGGTTTACTCTGTCTCGTTTGTACAGTCTCGAGTGGTGGGTTTCTTCCAGTTTAATTCCTCTCCTCAGCCGCCGGGATACGTCACATATCTTTCATCTGCCCTCCAGGCCCTGAAGAGGGGTAAGACATAATCATAATGCTCTGCCCTCACATATTTCTACTTTGTTACCTTTTTTTAGAATTCAATTTAGTGTTGAACAGGCTTAAAAAAAAAAAAGAGTTCTACTTTGATGTTTGAGTGTTTACACTTGCTCTTGTTGGCGAGACTATGAAGTGTAAGTTGAGACAGAAATGACAGAAACATCTTTATCTTGAACTTGGAGTCTCTGTGTTCCTGGTGCAGATTTCCGTGGTGCTATACATTTTGGGGTTGTGACCAGCAAACAGGTGGCAGCGACCATCTCACTAAAAGAAGATGAAACCGTTTATCTGTACAGAAGATTAAACTCCTCTTTGGTAAGCAAGGTCTCCTGGTCATAATACACTACACAGCATTCTGTGTGTGTGTTTTCTTTTTAATGAATTGCTTTTTGTATTTTAGAAAACTTCAGGTGAATATGAAGGTGTTGCCTGAGCGTTGCACCGTATGTTTTCTTTCATCAGATTTTCCCTCGAAGGGAACGCAACTTCACATCAGAGGCCATCTGTAGCTGGGTGTTTGAACACCGTCAGACCGTCCTCCACTGGCTGCAGCCTCCGGGAACGAAGTCTCGCCTCCTGGAGCAAGAGCTGACCAAAGGTCCAGCTTTGCTGCTGTTCCTGCCGCACAATCCTCTCGCCTTACAGCCCAGTCCGATTCTACAGCAGGTGAGACACGTCCAGGTACCAGACCTGAGGAGTTTTATTTGAACAGGAGACAAGAAGGTTTTGCTTTTGTATTGAGAGGAGTATTCTCTGATGCTGCTGTACTCTGGGTTTAATTTTGTACCCTAACTGTAGGGGAAAAAAAACCAAAACATTATTGAGATCAGTTTCAATACCGCAAATATCAAGGCCCCCCAAAGTTGAAACTTTCCTGTTTTTAATGATCAAAAAGTGCAAGAAAACATCTGCACACTGACTAATTATTGTACATTTTGCTGATGACACTTATCTGTACATTTTTTTGTTTTGTTTTGTGACTCTTAGTAATTATTTTAACACTAAACAAAGATAAATAAGAGATCAAAAAATGTAGCAAATATATTCTATTTAGGTTTCACCTGCACTTTTTTTTACTTCTTTTCCGATACTGTACTGATTCCAAAAGATGTTGTTTTCCTTATTAATATTTGTATTGTTCTTTTTGGTATTAGGTGTCGGTTTACCCAGAGCTGTAGTAAACCTGGGATTGCATTTCTTATTGAAAGAGCAAAAAAAACTGTAATACTAAAATGCATCAAAATTAAATAAATTCAAAGAAATCTGAACGTTACAGATTTACGATACGTTGTTGCTGCTACAAACATGTAGCAGTAACCATTTTAAACTGAAGAACATGAACTGTACTGTAATTAGAAGTCTGAACCTCTTGATGCAGAGAACACGCTGAAAACGCTTTCTTGATCGGTGCCGTCTTTCCAATATCCATAATGTGTATTTGTTAATTTCAGACCTGATATCAGATCTGTCCCATCTCTATTCATTTTATTAACACACATCTCGTCATCACCTCATCATATTTACACATCATTTCACCCCGACTTCACATTTTACTCATGGGAGGCCAGGAAAGCGTTAGTGAGAAATTGGCTTAATTGAATAACAAAAAACAAATAAATATTATACATAAGCCAATAAATACATTTTATATTCATAAAAATAAGATTCTTGATAAAAAATAATTACTTATTTCTTATTTATCTTCCAGGTTGCAGACATTGCTGTGCGCTATCATTCCTGTGACAACAATAACCACTCAAACTTGGACAAAAGTTTCACCTCCCACTCGCCATGCTGCCAGTCGGTTCTTCTTTCAGAATCCAGAACAAGCGTGTGTGAGGTGTGCCTCAGTTTGTCACGACTGAGTCTGACCGGCTCCTCGGCACGCTGCTTGTTCCCGTCTGTGGCTCAGGAAGGAGATTTGTTGCAGCCTTATCTCAGACACTGCTGCCTGCACCAACTATCTGCCCCCGTGTCCATAAAAACCTCCCTGGCTTGTAGTGACTTTTTGAACAGCTACAGCCCGTTTAGTCAATACAGTGCCTGCTGCAGAGCGCTAGAACCTCAACTCAGCAACGAATCACAAGCCAAAGAGGAGCCAGATGTGCAAAAAGTTCCCTTCACGCCTCCTTCTATGTCCGTCCCTCCGTCTCCCGTCCCTCTGCGGACGGGAGACAGCATCACAGGGCTCTGGTGTGCCACCAACAGGACGCTCAGGTTTTATGTGCTCGATGTTGCTCTGAACTGGCCTCTGGCGGTGAGGCTGGGAGCAACACGCAACAGAAATGCTTCTCTTCACCCGGAGGCTGGTGCACAAGGAGACAGGAGCAATGACGGGTCATTTGCTGCGATTGTGAACCTGAAGGATGAGGTTCATTATGTTCTCCACCGCAGCCCGGCAGCCACACTCACCGAGTCTTTGGGTAAGGAGGGCTGCCCGCTAAAATCTGACCTTTCAAAGCATGAGACAAGTTGTTTGTCTTTTGGATTGTGTCATTCTCCTTACTAGCTGAATTTACGTACAATGTCATGTAGGGGACAGCAGGCTAACTTACAAATTGATGTGTTGCCCACAAAAAGGACAATATCACGATTCAGCAATAATTAATGTGAGACAATTACAGAGTGCAGGACTTCCCACATTTCTCATCTTTATTTCCAACATGATTTCTCTGTCGTCTTCTTCTTTTCAATGACAGCTTCTTATTTGGCCATTTAACGTCCTTCTTCATCCCTGTAGCACCACTATGAGGAGTCGTGAAGTAGTGACACAGTGAGTCACATTGGCGGGGAAATCAGTCATCTTGAGGAAGAGGCAGGCACCTAAAAACTTCCCAAATGTATCGGCAACGTGCCAGCTTTTGATTTAGGCCTGTTTATGAGGGCTTCTCCTCCACTAAACAAACAGTGAAGAAAGAGATCTGAATGATACACATCTGAATAAAACCAGCCTGTTTAAAATCCAAAGCTGAGCAGACAGAGCATTTGCTAATGTTGTACAGAAACCTTAAGGTCAGTAAATAAGACAATTTCATGATTCTGTAATCATAAGTCTTATTCTGAATTTGAAACGTGAACATCTGAATCAGGATATTCTGTAAAAACGTATGAAGAGTTAGAGCACATGAGCACAGATTCAAGCTTCAAGTCTAAAAACGATTCACTACATGACCTAAGACAAACGTTTTGCATATTTTACCCTTCAGTAGATTTGCTTGTGGCTCCGTCTAACAGTCATTTGCATTCTGTGTCTGAACAGATGTTTTTGGGGTTTTTTTAGAATATGTACTCCACCAACAATAGAACAATGTATTGTTCACAGGCTGCTGTGACCAGCGAACAAACTTCTTATATGTCAGTGTTTTTAAAACTAAAACTCATTATTACAACAAAGACTGCTCCGTGTGAGCTTTTTTTTTTTTTTTTTTAACACATGTAGTGTTTCAACTCTTCTGTTCTTCTCGAAACTTAACTGCACAAGGAGGGAGAAATCCAATAATAACCTTGAACCTTTACGTGACTCATTCTCTGCATCCTTCAGGTGGAGCGCTGGATGAGCCCTCCTTTTTATTTAGACCCTGAAAATGACACATCTTAGCTTTGCCCATTTCGCGCCTCAGCTCTCTAATCTATGCTTCTTTATTATTCATGATTAGATTAAAACCAAAGGTACAAAGCAGAGCAAGTTGTTTTTATCCCCACTCTTTTGTATTGATCTTCTCACTTGCTAAATATGTTCCCGAGCTAAAATTGCCAAATAAACACAGATGTGTTACGTTTTCTTTTCAAGCACACTAGTTGGTTAAAGATGGTTGCAGCAGTCTGTAGTTGTGTTGATTGTGTGAGTCTGTGTGTCTTGTTAAAGAGGCCTTCATCAAGAACTTCAGTGCTCCGTACAGCCTCCTGCAGAGACATTTGGTGGGAGAGGAGGACAGAAAAGGAGAAGAGGGGGAAACTAGTTATTCACACCATCACCAGCAGCATTCGACTAGACCCCTCCTCATCAAGGAACTGACCACTTCCTCCTTCCTGCCCGCCGTCATGGACCAGCAAAAGGTGATGCAAATTGAAAAGAATTTCACCCTCACTCAAAGAACTCTTCATTTTAAATGTAAGCTAACAAAAAAAAATCTGATTCATACTGTGAAGGTTCGATGAGAACACAGCTATAGTGTTTACCTCAGGGCCACCTGTGATTGGATGTATTCTGGACCTTTTCAGAAGTCTGATGTGTGAAAACACAAAAAGAGTGCGAAGCTCTCCGAAGTTTAAAGAAAAACAAATAAGAAGGTGCTCTCATTAGGGGCGGATAGAAACTTGATAAACATTCACAGTTTCTCACAGTAATTTCAAGTCTCTGTTTGTGTAATTGTCATGTGTCTTGCATTGTGTTTGTATGCATGGCTGTTTATAACTGGTTGAAAACATTGTTCATTGTTCTGCTGTTTTTCTTGGCCAGCACACTCTTGATTAGCAGATTGTTAATAATCAAAGTATGTGTGCACTCGTGCAGGATGTGCTGCTGTTCTACTACACTCAGTGGTGCGGGTTCTGCTCTGTCCTCAACCACATCATCATCCAGCTGGCCAGATTATTACAGGGAAACGGCAGCATCACTGTGGCCAGGTAAAGCATGTGTTGTTGTTTTTTATGTTGCTGACTCTCACATATACTGTATACACACACACACACACACACACACACACACACACACACACACACACACACACGTTTTTTAGTGCAAAATTCACTTTCATTATTAATCCAATATCACTTCTCTGCTCCGACTGTTTTTAATCTTAAATAACATTTTGTTGTGTAGGGTGAATGTTGCACGTAATGACCTACCGTGGGAGTTCATGGTCGATCACGTTCCCTCCATTCTCCTCTTTCCCAAGTTCAGGTAAGAGAGACTTGTTTGTATTGGATTGTTTTTCCTGTAACACCTTTAGCTGGCAAATACCAGAATACCACGAGAGCTGAAATGATTGAGAAATAAGTCCAACTACAGACAGAATTGACATGTTCAGTGTCGACACTATGAAGAGACCAGTCTTACTAAGTGTATGTTTCTAATTCCTGGCCAAGTATCTCATGACATTTAATGGAGTAATCCGCCGGACAAATCCAGAAAAAAAACTAAAAATCGTTAAAGGCAAAAAAACAAAAACGTCCTGAATCCTTGTGACAATGCAGTGAGTAATATTTAGCCCCATTTCCACCAAGCAGTTGAGTTCGGTTCGTCTCGGTACGGAACGCATTTTGTGGCGTTTCCATAGACTAAAGCCGGGAAAGACTCCCAAATTACTGACCCGCACCATCCTACTTTTTGGTACCCTTCTGTTGAGGTACCTTGTATATCGATCCTACCCTAAAAAGTGGAGCTAAACACTGCAGTCCGTTGATTGGTCAAAAGAATCGTCACTTCCTGTGTGACAGCAGCAAACACAACCCTCCATGTTTACAAAGACAGTCGATTGTTTATTCGTCTGTTTTTCTCCTCGCGGCACACAGCCCTCTCTGAAACAAAGCTTGATTGAGTTCTTGTAACAAAGAGCCACATGTCAGGGATGAAGTAGATGTAGATAGAACTGCTGGATGTCTTCCAGCGTTGGTTTTGTTTGTGGCATGTTTTTCTCCTTTTATTGAATTTATTCGCGGGGTACTCTGTGTCGGCTTACACGCTGCCTAACAAATGGCACGGTTGTCTGTGGAAACGCAATCAGGATCAGGCTTTACCGAAACCGTACCAAACTGTACTGATCCACACCGAACAGCTTGGTGGAAACAAGGCGTACGTTACATTTCTTAAATGAAGATAGATATGTTATTGGCTTTATTTCTTGACAAAAGGAAATTTGTCAAGTTCTGGATTGACCAACAAAACATTCAACACATCGCCCCAAACATTGGGACAGTTTTGCTTATCGGGTCGGAGCCTGACTTTACTGCTATACTTCATGAATAAGTTTAACCCTGCTGCATGTAAACTCATAAATTCATCAACTTTGTGATCCTCACAGCGAAATAGAGTTGTTTCTGTTCTGGCATATGAAATCAGAAACAAAGTACTTCATTAACAATATTAAAACAAAATATTCACAGAACTGTATTCTCTCTTTTTTTTTCCCTCCTTTGTTTAAAGGAAACATTTTAGCGTGAAGTTTCCTGAAGACCTTCCCATCACGTTACCAAACCTCCTGCACTTCCTGCTGCAGCACTCTGGCTCTGTGCAGCACGCAGACAAACCTGTGGCAGCTCCTGGAGGGGCAGACGGTCCAGGGGCAAACACCATCCTCCGCGAGGAGTTCCTGGCACTCCAGCGGGAGGTTCAAGTGCTCCTTCACGCCCGAGAACGTCTCTCCCAACAATTGGCGCAGCTATGGCGCGAAAACCGCCGACTGACATTCGACGTTCACAGCTTAGAGGCACAGAACGCAGAGCTGCGACGGGAGAGGCAAAGCCTCGAAGAGCAGCACCGGGAGAAGAGCCGGCTGCTTGGGGAGGCAGTGAGACGTCTGCAGGAGCTGGCAGAGACTTCTGAGAACCTGTTGAACGAAAACACTCTGCTCAGGGTCCTGCTGAGGGCACTGAAGGACAGGACAGAGGCTAAAGAGCAGGCGGAGGTGGAGAGAAAAGAGGCGGAACAGAAAAGAAGTCGTATGGCCTCGTGACATTGAACCTGAAAGGTTCGAAACGTGATACAGAGAGGAAAGAGGGCCAGGGAGTGAGAGCAGAGCTGAAATGGATCAGGAAAAAAACTGCTGTTAGATTGTAGATGGGATGAAAAGAAGGCCTATGTAGAGACCTAAGGCCTTATAAATGTCAAACAGAAAAATAAAGAAGAGACGACAGTTTTGGGTCTGTCAGAAGAACGACTGAGACTACTGCTGAATCAGGACACGTACGGAAACAAATCAGAGGCAAAGTAGCGGAGGCAGATACAATACTCTAAAGTGCTGAGATTACAGTGGGTTTAGAAACTCACTTGTATGAGAATTAAGTGCCAACTGTCCAACTCAAACTACTCATTTGTGATGCCGTGCTTAGCCTGAGTTAAATGTACTACAACAGACCCTGCAGCCAAACTTTCTACTCCTCCTGTGGTAGACGAGAACAAATAAAAGCTGTTTAAAACGCGTCCTCGAGGGTGGAAATGCCCTCTCGTCTTCTGAAACAGCTTCAGTGTAAGTCAGTATTATGTACATGTCCACTCCACATAACCAGTAATGGAAATGACTTACGTCACTGTCCAAAATGCAAGATCAAACTTCACTACTTCATGAACCAATCTGATACTCTAATTTTAAGATCTTGTGAGGACTCTTTGACTGGTTATGAAATAGACTTAAATAATGCGGATGACTCTAAATGACCTAAGAAAGGAGCAAGACTACCAACAACACTATCGATCATTTTTTAATTATTTTCCATAACGAAGAATACACAGTGACATGCTTGTTGAAAGACAGTAGGATGTCAGAAAACCCGACGGACACACGGTCAGGAAAAGATCAGCAGAGAGGCAGGAGGTTCATCTATTGTGTGCAGTCAGCGCAGCGAGTCACACTATGCTGCCGATAGACATGGTTCACACCTTTGATGCCAACTTGGATGTGTTCTAGATGCTACAGGTAGCTATTGTTTAAGAACAGTGAAGGAGAACTGATTTTAGTTTAGTTAGTTATGGTGTGACAACAGAGCAGTGCCAGAGGTAAATGGAGCTTAGCTTGTGTCAGTGCTTTCTTTGGCAAACACTATAGAGAGAGAGATACAAGTAGACATGTCCTCTAACATAGTTTTTTACACCAGTTTAATTTAAAAAATAAATAAATTAAAAACCATTTTTTGTATTTATTACAAAAAGCCTAAGCATCTATACATTTTCCTTTACTCTGTTTCCTATGATGGAAAGTCATTTCAAGTTGTTTTCTCCAAATTTTTGTTGTTCCCTCGAAATAAATCAAATGATTAAAAACCTTTTTTTCACCATGATACTGATTTGTTTTTTCGAGATCTCGAGAAAACAACAGAAATGAACTCGTCATTAAGTCATGATCTCGAGAAAACGTACAAAGTTTCCTCGACACAAGAAGAGAGTAAAAGCAAATGTAATGATGCGTGTCCTCTTGAGGTTTCTCTAGTTTATTCTAGTCTGAAATTTTTTTATTTTCAAGTTTCCCCTGAAAGCAGTTCTAGCACATCCATGCAGATTGAGTTGTAATAAGCACTTATTTTTCCCTCGTGAAGTTTGCAGGTATCAGATCGGTACGCTTTGTCTCATTATAAATGGAGGCATCCAAATAGATCTAAGGAAGCAAAAACTGGGATTGGAACATGAAATAGATTACAGTCATGTTTAATGTGTCTCTGCTGCTCTCTCTTTTTAACAGCTCCTCTCAGCAACATTATCTGCTGTAAACATAAAGAACCAACATATAAAAGGCAGGATACTGGAGGAGATTCCTTACATTACAAGAAAAAAGGCAAAGTAGGATGATGTACAATAAACTTAATTATCAGGGGGAAAAATGAAGGATTTTTTGTATGCAATCAGAAAATGTTCCCAAACTGAGGCATGGTTCCTTCTGCCTCTGTGATAATTAATGAATGATCCACTATGTTGGATGTTATAACATGCCATGAAGTGCAGGTTTATCAATGCCGATGGCAGCCCTTACGCCAGCCTTCTCCCCAACCAACGAAGTGCTTGACCACAGGTTAGCGCTGCAGAGTTTGGCTGCAGGAGTGAGAGGGCTACTGATGAAGCTGAGACTTATTTGATACTGAAGATGCCGCATCTGCTCAATGTTCTGCAGATGAGCCAATGAGCACTTGAAATTATTTGCAAGATGTTTTTTTGTTGTTGTGTTGGAAGGGGACACAGTTCTTTTATCTATTTTTACAAGAATCACTGAGTCAGTCAAATATTATTTCTTTGTAACTATTCAGGTATTAAGACTGAGATGCTGCAATCGTTTACATGTGAAATATTGCACCTGTTTTTACTGATTAAAATTCTTTCATCTTAATGTTTTGCTGTGTGATGCAGTGGATTGTGTCTTGGTTGATTTATTTAAGATTTATGTTGCATCAAAGTCGTTGAACAAAACCAGTGCATTCATATCCAAAAACTACACAATATCTGGATAAAATAAAATATGTTTCTATCTTTGTTGCCATCTATCATAAGCTAAAAAATCTTAAGAATCCTAAGTTTCTCCTTTAAACCCTTTTTCTCTTTGTAGGATCTCAGCGTAAACCAAAGTTAACATCTGCTGTGATTAAGTTCTATTTTATGTACAATGTCATAGAGTCTGCGTTTTTTAAAGAGTTTAATTGCCTCAACTTACTGAATGATTTAGAAAAAAAATAGTTTCTCATTACTTAAACTTGGAAAGGGGAGAAAAACAAGCTTTTTAATGTTGATTTCTTTACTGTTCTAAGAAATGCAAAAGACTTTTGGGGATAAAATGAAGTTGGACAAACTGTTGTCTGGCTGCTGTTTCACCTTGACCTCTTCCTTCAGCAAAGAGCAAAACACCAAATCTAATTTGGCTGGGAAGCATGTGCTGTTCATTTCTGTTGAATGGAGGTTTATTCAGCTCTGGTTTCATGCACTCAAAAACCTCTCAGATTCACAATTTTCAACAAACCAGATTGAAGTTTTTCATGTTTATAAGCCAAACAAATGAAGCAGTTCAAACAAAGCAGCAATTATTTTTATGATGAGGAGACGGAGGTTTATGATGAAAATACATTTCCATTGAGGAAAAGATTTTGTTTGATTTTATAAATCTAAATATGCAACTCAGTGGAACAATATGATTTCGTCTCTTTAGGCCATTTCCCACAAAGAAATGTTTAAGGAGATATAAAGTGAACAAACTGTTACTTGATTAATGAAATGACAAATATTGTAACAAACCCTTTTTAAATTCGGATTGCGGCCGGGTACAATAGAGTTCAAGAGTTCACTGAGAAATAAGAAGATCTACGGTGTGAGAGGGTTAATTTTAGAAATGATTTTCCTCTATCACTGGACTTATTGTAGGGTTGGGTCAAGTCTCCACAGCAATTCAAGAAATCTTATGACTAGTGGCGAAGAAAACAAGGTTACAGGGAAGGCGAAGTGACACTAGGAATGCTCCCCTCTCTGCAGTCAAACTTCTTCAACAAAATCTGTAAGTACGAGTTATTGTTAGTTTGCTCAAATCAATGTGTTAGTATTTCTCATATCCTCTAGATGATAATTTGTTGTTTTGTTATATCGAGAGATTGTTTGCAATATACTAGGTTACTAGGTAATAGGTTTAAACAACTTTATACTGATTTTCTAATGCATGTTGAATCAACTTACATAAATGGGGTTTTTTGGCGGTCAAAAAATATTGTTAGACACTAAGGCAATTGCTCACATTAAGAACTGTTCACATTATTTTTCACATGTAAGTTGTTTTCAGTTAAAGTGTTAAACGATGCTGTGTCGTGATGGTTTATCAGTAATCCATAATCATCAGTAGATAAAAAGTTAATGGTAGTTACTTTAAATAATTTACAAGTCATCCTAAATTGAAGTATTTTTATGATTTGCATGGATTTTTCCCATGTTCCCTCTGTATTTATTACCTTTTATAAAATTATTTATTGACAGGAACAATGGCAAACATTCAAGTGCCTGTTGGTGAGTCTATACTGTCTGCTTGTGTTACAGTCACTGTCAACTACAAAACGTTTGGATAAAGAGTGTGTTTTCTAATTGTATAACTCTTTAACCTAATTCAAATCCACACTATGTTATTATTTCTTTGGTCTTCTTTTTGATTACAGTCGACCTGCTTGGAGACAATCCAGTTCAGGTTTTCTGTCCAAAGTGTAATCAGACAGTTCTTACCAAGGTGGACTACTCCTCTGGTCTACTCACGTACCTTTTTTGTGGAGGACTCTTCCTCTGTGGGTAAGAAGCAGTACAACTTAATTTGATCAATTAATGAATGCTGTAAGGCATTCAACATTGTCACCTTGTTGAAATAATTAAATCATTTTTTGAGAAAAATGATTATTTTTTTGTGTGTGCCTAAATCAACTCCCTATGATGCTGGCCACCTCTGGTAAAATTGCCTATAACCTCAGTTAAACAGATCATGTGATATACACCTTTAATATAATGGCCTATGTCAAGAGTGTGACTTAGGTTGTTTTATTTTGCCCAAGTCAAAAGACAATGTGACTTAGGCAAAATAACAGCCTCATTTATTTTTCTCATGTTACATAATTGACTAACATTGTTATTAGTATGTCAATAGTGATCTGTTTTCATTACCTTGTCGAGTAAAATAATTTAAAAATATCATATATTCAAGATCTGGATCAGTATTTTTTGTTTCCTGAAATACTTGAAAAAATGACTTAGGCGATTATTTTAACAAGGTGACAAAATGTTGTTCTATTCAACAACTATTTGGCACGTAACTCCTTACACATCTTTCAACCTATTAACCTAAAAACTTAGTACAATGTTAAACTCATTTAGGACCTTATTTCTTTGACTTTTCTCATTCACGACGTGCATATTATTGTAAATATTAAATGTGTGCTGCTAAATTTAGCACATTAAAATTAATTTATAATCTTAAAAATCCCTACCTTTTGGAACTTTTTTCAACCGTCTTCAGGCCTTCATAACTTATTCATACATTTTCACAGAAACTCTATACATATTTTAATACTTCACAACCCTTTCAAACTCGACCCTCAGTTGTGTTGTTGCTAATAGTGTGCTAATGTGCTAATAGTAGTTATAGACTTCTAAACCTGACAGAAAATAGTGATTTGACTAATCCTAATGAAATCAACTGAGTTAACCATTAGTTAAACAGGAAAGATATATTCCCAATTTATTATCATTTTCCTGTTTAGCTTCAGCTGTTCTACATATATTGACCAATTCAATATTTTTCTTCTAATAGTAATTTTAGTAAACTTTACTCATCTTTTAAGAATCCAGAATTACCAGCAAAGTCAGTATTTATACACATTTTTCAAACGTAGCTTACATAGACCTCCACAGCACATAGCAGTTGTGATAAAGCAACAGGCTTTTAATTGTATTTTCAACTTCTTTTATTCATTATTTATAGTATTCAACTATACAGACGCAGCATTAGTCGCAAAGCACTGGATTTTGCAGCATGCAGCGTTCAGTCTTAGGTTAAAAAGTGTGATGCATGCACCATAAGAAACTGACTTCTATAAGGCATTAAATTGTAACCTATCTCTTATTTCAATTATCAAATGATAAAACATTGTTGAAATCATACATGTATATTGTGTACGTATTTGATTCTGATTTAGCTGTTGTCCTCTCCAGCTTCGTTTTAGGTTGCTGTCTCATCCCCTTCTGTGTTGACCGACTGAAAAATGCTAAACATTCCTGCCCAACCTGCAAGAATGAACTTGGTGTCTATAAACGCTTATAATCAATATGACCATTGCAACAGATGCTTGTAATTGAACGAGCAAACACGTACTGGTTGCTTGCCAAGTAAAAAAAACTTTGTTGTCATACATTTTAGTAGAGTGAATAACATTAGTTTTTTGGATAATTGATAATGTAAGAGACCTTTGGGAAGTATGGGCAATTTTATTACAGTTTTCAGACGTATTGGAGAAATTAAGCATTATTAGATGAAGCATTAATTATTATGGTTTCCTTCTAGGACGAAAACAACAATATGTAACTTTCAATTGTCACTTTAGATCGAACTTTAGTTTTAAAATGAAGCCAGGTAGTTTCTCTCTATTTGAATTGTTACAATGGCTGAGGCTAAGGGACAAAAGAAAACATTGAAGTTAGACGAGAGAAAGAGATGGTCCTCAGAATTTTGTGACGAAAGATGTTGTTGGTGTTTGTAACTGTACCAATAAAATATGACAACTTTTTACCCTCAGAAGTCTCGAATTTATAATAAAATGTGACCAAGCTTGTCTTGATTGTGCAAGTTCATTCAAAGGGCATTTATTGAAGTCATACAGAGCCAGGCATGCCTTTCATTATTTAAGCAAATCCTGTCTAAAGTGCTTTCTGAAAAAGGGTAAATAGGATTTAGAAATACACATAGAGCAGAAACTAATCACCTCTTCTGTTACAGTCTTAGTATAAAGTATAATGACATTCTTATGCTTAAGATACATTTTCCAAACTCTTGACATAGCATGACATTAACAGTACTTCTCCATATGAGCCAAATTGTTTTCAGTTTGAAATCATTTAAGTAAATATAATACCATTCCTTCATTTAAAAGTGTAGGAGAACAATACAAGAAAAACATTGGGTTTTCATTTTTTAATATCCTCTACGGACGCATTTGTAAGAATTGTTAACAGATGTTGTGCTTTTTGTATCTACAGTTTTGAAAAAGGGATCAAGAGTCAGACAAAAACATGTTAGACATAGTAGGCTAACAATGTATTCTTCATTCTAATATTAATAAAAATTACAAAAGCAATCAGCAGAAAAAAGGAAATACATGAGCCTTCAGGTTCTAAATGAAAAGGTTTCAGAGCAGACGTACATATGACTACAGAGAAAACATTCTTTACATCAACTCTATTATAAGCATTTTGGGGGGTTTGAGGTAACCTTTGCTGTCTTCATAACCACAGTTTTTCCATCTCATTGAATCATTAATCATTTAATTGAACCAGCCTTTAGTTTCTTCATGCTAGAATATGCAGAGATGTTGAGAGGATCACGAGGAGAACAAGGAAGCAAAAGCCTTCACTTTGTATGCGGACACCACTGCTACCTAGAAACAGACAAAAAAGACCCATCTCATTAATCACATGCTTTCTTTTATCTTTGTTGGCACATAACATTCATGCTACCCTCCCAGCTGCAAGGAATGAAAAAAAACCTCGGCACAGCTGGGACTTTGAATGGCTCATTGCACTTTAAAAAACTCACATACTGGTCAGTCAAAAAGTTTCCTTTCCGTTTTTACCAATCCTTTTAGCTGTTTTCATGTAACTTGCTGTAGTGACTAGCAGGTTCCTTTCTGTGGTTAAGCTTGTGCTGTAGCCTACTGGAAGTTCCCCTTTATGCTAAAGAGGTTAGTTTATGCTCAAGACAGGTCCACCCCATACATGAAAAGAGCTCCAGTGTTAGAACTTCCAAAAGATCAGTTATTTATTCTCTTATTTTGATAGTATTTCCTGAGAAAAAAAAAATACTGTATATATCCTTATTTATTACACGTTTAAGCTCTATACCTTGGTAAAACTTATTTGTTCAGTACTGTCTAGCAGTTGACTACTGGGGTTTTACCAATTGTATTATTCTTCAAAAGGTTATTAGTTGATTTTTATTGTCTAACCTTAGTAAGCTAAAGTGCTTGTACAACAAATGGTTGTTTTCTTAAATAACATTTCTCTGTGTGGGGTATATTTTTAAAGGGGGCAAATTGGTTTCAGATCATTCTTTTGTATCATGCAACTCTTTAACCTCACCTGTAGTGGCAGTGGAGTTACTGGAAGTGGTCACAGCATTTGTTGTGGCTCCAGGTTGGGTAGTTGCTCCAGGTTGGGTAGTTGCTCCAGGTTGGGTAGTTGCTCCAGGTGGGGTAGTTGCTCCAGGTTGGGTAGTTGCTCCAGGTGGGGTAGTTGCTCCAGGTGGGGTAGTTGCTCCAGGTGGGGTAGTTGCTCCAGGTGGGGTAGTTGCTCCAGGTGGGGTAGTTGCTCCAGGTGGGGTAGTTGCTCCAGGTTGGGTGGTGGCAGGAGTTCCAGTGGTGGTGTCGTTGGCAGCCCTGCCCCCAGTAAGCCCAATGTCTAGGGTGTCAATATCCCTCTGTAACTGAATGGTAATCCAGTTGCTTACCACTGTTTCGTTTTCATAAGACTTTAGGTCTGGCAGGTTGGTGCCAAGAAGTCCCCTCACATTATTAACATCCAGGCTCTAGGGAAGGCAGAAAGAAAACATTTTATATCTGGGTTCAGATTGATCTCTCACTTATTGAAGGATGTAGTAGATTCACACATGGTAAGTCTGTCACCGACCTGTATAACATTTGGATCCAGAGCAGTAAAGGTAGGCAGGTCCATATTGATATTGGAGGCTGCCAAACTTCGGACATAGTTTACGTCAGCACCCTCTACAGACACAGAAAATAAACAAACAATTAAATAAATTATTCCAAACCCTGAAATCCAAATCAAGTCTGCTGCATGCAGTATGGATAGCTGTAGGTTTTTTGCCTACCAGTGTAAGTTTTCATCAGTTGGTAGGTGCTCCCAGAGACAGTAGTTGTGCGGGTGTTTGGGGTAAATGTTCGTTGCGCAGTGGTGAAGAGAACTTGCTTATTCTCTAAGGTACAGTTGGACAAATCCAGGACTGATGCCTCTCTGCAAGGGACATAAACAAACTAAGAATGAAGCGAGAATAATAACAGACAATATTGAGCATCTTAGAACATACAGTATGTGCTGAATGACAATTAATTAAGAAATGTACGCTGTATCCTATACTATAATGTTGCAATACAGGTAAAATATGTCCATCAATAATCAATATGTGGGTTTAAATACAGTATGTTGGGTAAAGTAGAAAACTAAAACAAAGGGTCTGTCAGAACAAAAGCACAATACGCAAAAACGATCTGGATTATCCTGTTGCTGTGCATTTTAATGATTTGCATCATGAAACATCCTAACTGCATAACTGTGGGATCAAACAAGTCACTCGCCTACCCGGGGGTGGGGACCGAGATAAACTTATACAGTCTGAGGCTAACTCTTCAAACGCTGGCACCTAAAGAACTAAATGATGAACAAGCTCTCAATATTTTTCTTTGATTTGTTTTTGTTTAGTATTTTACAATGTTGTTCATAGAGTAAAAGGAAAGATGTATATTTCACGCTAATAAGCTGATTCTTTAATTGCAGTAAATCAGTGCATTACATGAGATGTTCTGTTATTTTTATTTTATGATTTGGCAAAGCCCCAAGCTATTACCTTGTGGTTACTTAACTGACTTTTTTCTTTTGTATGATATTTGAATCAGTGAAAGATTCTGAGCTTGGTGTTATACTCATTTACAGTTTAAAAAATAGCTTCATGCTTTCCTGAGCACATAATCTTTATGTTACTCTTATCACTTGACCTTAACTTGGTTTTAACAAACTCCTATGTTATGTTGCTAGTGTTAATGTCCTATACAAACAGAAACTCACGACCCTGACTTCTTACCTGATGCTTTGTTCCGTAATGGTCTTCAACACGTTAGAGTCCAGGGAACACAGGTTAGGTCCTCCGATGGCGTTGAGCACAGCACTGCTCAGTGTGTTGCCTTCCTTATTCAGATACTTGGTGATGATTGCTTTAGCCTGTACAAGAAATATTGATTTTGAAAATACACAAGTTGTATGCAAACACCGTACTCCTGTAACAGATTGCTCACCAGGTTTGGATCCCACTCTCCATCATCCGAGTTCATCAAAGCACTGAGCGTGTCGATCTGAGTGATATTCCACATGTTGATGTCATCAATAGTGGCGACACGAGACACTGCGCTTAAGAGTAAAACCTGACTCTCGGGGATGGTAGAGCTGGCAGCGTAAGCCTATAAATCAGTAAGAAGGCATTAAAAAAATCACTATGAGAATCAACTACAGTGTTTAAAGGTCTCAATTTAGTTTCAACAGAATCGACAAAATAATTCATAAGAAAGATGGTATGACTATGTGAAGGATCGCCAAACAAACATGTTTAATAGAGTGAATGAACTGTGTAAAGTTCACATTAATGTCAAATATTCTGTTCCCAAGAAGCCATTGCCAGCTTTAATAGCATGTTTTAATACATTATATGGGTTATCACATATAAACACAAATAATTAAATCCAAGATCAAATATTATGAATTGAAAGATTGCGACCCGCTGGGTGATCAGGATCCCTCACTGAAAAACACAGTTCTAGATCAGTTTGGCTTTTACACTTTTCACTGACACATTACTGGTCACCATCTGCCAAAATTTACTGATTCTCATTTTTATTTTTGTTTGAATTCACCAGTGCTCTGCTCAAAACGTTTGTCTACAATACCTCTATAAACTAATCGGTTCAACAAGCTCTACTGTCCAGAAGCCTCCACCTTGATTGCTCAGTTTAAGCTCCTCAAAGAAGAGGAGACAGGACAAAGCTGTTTTATCTCTATCTTTCTGCTGATTTTGTCCTGTCCCATATGTTTTTTGGCTTACAAAATATGTCAAGCTGCTTTTAACAGTCAAATATGTCAATGTGAGCTTCATGTGAGCTTCAAATAAATTCAAAATCAAATCTCAAGCAGTTCCCATCTCTTACCTCTTTCAACTTGTTGAGAACAATCCTCTGTAAGCTCTCATCGTCTACCTTCTCAGTGATTGCAGCCAAGTTGTCTTTAACAACGGTGGTACTGAGGCATCTATCGAACTGCGTTTCATCGTAGTCGAAGGGGAATGCATCGTCACTAATAATCACCTGAGTGATGTTTCCAGTGGTGCATTCTAGAAACACAGGGATAATACACATCAACAAATAAATTCATGATGATCAAAACAAGCAGACTGGATAATAGCACTTACCTGTTGATCGCCTTGATCTTAGCTGAAGGGACTTCCTTATTTCTCTTTTCATCCTTCTTCTCATGCGTCTACTCAATTTCCCTCTATTAGCTCTCCGGAAGTACCTCAAGAACCTTCGCCTTGTTCTCTGGACACACATACAAAAAGGACAACCCAAAATATGTTCAAAAACAACCACCATCAACTTCAATCCAACACCAGAGAGCTTGTATTATGCCACAGATCAATGAAAATGCAGCCTCTTATTTTTCCTTAAGCTTTGGAATCTTCATGAAAAATTGTTCATACGCCTATATGATATCAAAGATAACAATCTCATTTAGAGCCCGACTAATTCAGGTTTAAATAAACATTACTATCACAATAAACAACTAAGGAACATGCTGATTAAAACAGATATTATTTGACCCGTTTGGTACGACTAATTGGCCAATTATGCTTGATTGACACCTGTGTCTCTGCCCTCATAGGGCGTAACACAGGACTCAAAATATAATGCATATAATACCTTATAGATGCTTACTATTAAGTACATAAGACTTTGATGCAATACGTGCATTTATGTTGCAATTGTGTGTCTCTTACTCTGTCAAAGTTACTGTAGAAGGTTGAAGTCAAATACAACGGTAACCTGTTGAGGGCCTTCAGAGTATCCAGGTTCCATGTTGATGGAGCTCTGGTTGGAGAGAACAGTGTAAAACAAGATTATAGACTGACATAGAAAGAAAAAGCCTGTCTATGTTTTAAACTTGTTCCTGAATAAATAATGCATAGGAAGAATAGTGGACAATTAGTGGACTCATATGATCATAACAAAGGTTGTTTTTAAGGAATCTAATTTTCTGATGCAAGTAATAGGTAATAGGTTTTCATAGAGTCTTTAAGAACTAAATATAGATGTTTTGCTGCTGTTCACATACCCATACTGTGTTCTCCCGCTCTGCAGCATAGCCTCAACAGCTGTCACTTGATCTGCAGTGAGGTCTAGACAGTTCTGCAGTTGTTCCAAGATTGACGGGTCCGAGTTCACGATGAAGGACCCATCAATAGTGCAGCACATGTTTCCCAACACTGCTATGTTATCCTTTGTCAAAGTCGTAGTTGTAATGTCCTTAGAGAATATAAACATTTAGAACAGAATTCAATGTACAGAGTGCACTATTATTTCATGAATAAGTATAACAAGTAAGTTAAAAGTTCAAAACAAACCAATCAGTACATCTGATGTCTGACTGAAGGTAGAAGGGACACAGGCATTGTCTTTTTTTATTTAGTCTGTAGTTGTCTCTTCAATTATCACAGTTTTTAATTAAAAGTGTTGAACAGATTTGAAAGGTGTGCACACCACTGTCTGGGGGGGGGTTGTATAAATAATCAGACAGAAATACATACAAATGTGTCTTTAAGTTTAATCTGAGTCAAATAAAATATCAAGAATGTTTCTGTTTTTTGGACATGCATAGTGATCTGAGAACCAAAAAAAATCCAAATCATTTTTTGACTTGTGACCTATTTTTTTGATCTATGAATGTTTCCAATCTTTCACTTTGAAAATGTCATTTACTGCCTTGATTTAAACTTCAAGTGAGGACGATCTATGCAAAACTGCTTTAGACTCAGCTTGCTCTTCCCCACAATTAATCTAAGTCAAAAATGTGTAACTTAATCAAACTAATTGGGGAGAGCAAATGTAATGTTATGTTGCGGAACTCACCAGGCAGCTCCTGGCATTATCAAACAGAGCGGTCCGTTTGGATCTGAGGGCTGAAGAGATGAGGCTGAAGTCTGCGCCTGCACACTCTTGAAAATAAGACCTGCAGCTGGTCTGTGGCACCAGGGAGTAACTGTAGATAAAGAGAAGAGAGATAGTACTCAATGATGCGCAGACAGTTACTGTAAGTCATTATGACAAAACCAGAATTGAAAGCTTAGTTGGACATAAATAAAACTCACTCATAGTACAGCAGCACATCAGGAGGCATGAGACTGAAATCTGTGACATCTGCCTCTCCACGGATGTGGTTGTACATGCAGGTCAGCTGATGTGAAGAAAAGCGACTGTTAATTATTCTGTACTATAGTTTTTCGTTGTATGGGGGGGGGGGGGGGGGGGCTTCTTCTAGATCGGATAGGACAGTGGTTAGAGAAAAACACTGGGCGAGAGAGTGGGGAATGACATGCAGGAAAGAGCCACAGGTTGGATATTTGAACCAATATTGCCTGCCTAAATCAGTATAAATTTGAAACCATTTTGTTTTAACAAAAAACAGTTACATTCACATGTGTATACTGTACGTATTACCAAATCCCTAACACTCTCTCACCTGAGTCTCCACCAGGTTGACCTTGTTTACGCCGCTCCTCCGACTGGCTTTGATTAGCTTCTTGATCTGCCTCTTTGAAAAGCTCCTCACCCCAGTACATGTGAACCCCTGCAGCACTGAGGAGGACAAGCTACACACACACACACACACACACACACACACACACACACACATTAACATTTTCTAAATGGGTATTTTAAGTTGTTTTAATGAAAAAAAATTAAAACATACTTGTCCGGACTTCCCAGAACTGTAGTCGAAGTTTCAGCAGCTATAACATCATAGAACAACTCGCACTGGAAAAAAGTACAAAAATATTGTATAATGAATTTCCAGTAGGTGTGTTTTACACCAGAGTGTTTTAGATATGCAGTCCCTTACCTGCTGCCGTTTCCATTTCTTTCTGTTGAGTCTTTTGATAACAACAGATTCGCTAGAAAAGCCAGTCAGCATAACACGAGGAATTTCAGTGGCCAGATCATCCGGAACGTTCTCTATGATCATCTCACTGTTGCCATTCACTTTTATTATCTGACAGGGGAAATGCAAAATTATTGTTATCATCATTATTGTTTTGATACTTTTAACATTTAATTGATGGATAAATGTCATGCTCATTATTTATCTTAATTTTACAGGCATATTTAATCTCTAGTTGTATATGCATAATGTGTCATTTGTATTTTTCTTTTTTCTTTATTAGTTACAGCTGTCTCACCTGAGTAACAAGTTGCTGTCGGAGGATGGTTGGAGCTGACATCACGTGCGTCAGAAAAAAGGAATTTTTGAGAGCAGAAATGATCTGTAAACCGTTGATGTTCCCCAAAGTTGAAAAGGGGATACCACTGAAAATAGATCCAAGCGTGATCAAAGATGAGGCGCTATTAATCTGTTAGGATGGAAAAACAAGAAGCAACACAAAATGAGTAATTTTCTGACCTATGTGCTCACAAACTAAAATCAAACACGAGTTTAATGAGAAACAACTGGCAGATTACCTGCAGTCCTGAAGACATCAGTAACAGAAAAATGGCCCGGACCTGTCCTTGATTCCAGCCTGTCACTGTACTGAAAATGCTGAGGGAATTATGTATCTCCTGAGGATTTATTGTCATGATCTGACCTGTGGACAAGCCGATGCTTTGGTTGCCGAGGGTAGCAATGGTTGTGGCATCAATGCTGTCACCAAGATTACCCGCCAAGGCTGAAGTGATCTGCAGGGATCAGAAACAAGGCATTAGCTGAAGAAATGTTTCTGTGAAGATGAGTTATGTTTGGATTAAATTGAGAATTTTGAGTTGCCCATAAAGGTACAGTGTTTAAAAAAAAATGCTGTGACTGAAGGGCAAACTTTCTGACCTATAGTCTTAGGTACAAACTTTACTCAAAAGCCTTTTTTGTACTCGTATCATACATTCCCTCTGAACTGCAGTCATGTTTCCAGAAGAATCTAAACTTGTTTCTGATATCTTAGCCCCTTGTTTAATAACAATACAAACATAAAGAAATTTTACAATAAATTGAGAATCAACTTTAAGAAACTGCGCTGCTCAAAAAAATTTTTTAGAAACAACTTCCTGTTACTGTGTGTGTGTGTTTTTGTACCTGTGAATCCAGGTCTGAACAGAGAGTGGTCACATTGCTCAGAACTGTCATACTTTCTGCTTTAGTCAGCTGGACAAAAGCTGGCCCAGGGATAACACACCAAGATAACGCAGGTAGTCTGCAGCGAGAAAATAGAATTAGTATGCCGTAAAGTTCAAGTAACTATACTGTTTTTACTTCTGTTGGTTTTCAGTGTTGTCTTTTGAAGTACTTTATATCCTGTTGTGCAGTTTAATCCACAGGATCATTTTCTTAAAGATCAACATACATACATTCAGACATACATACATACATATATACATGCACACACACACGCACACACACACACACACACACACACACACACACACACACACACATATGTGCATACATACATACATACATACATACAAAATAAAGTAGCATTGCTAGTTTTTCGCAGTACTTTAGTGAATGTGCTTCTTCTCCATTTTAAACACCTGATTGTGATGATGTGTGAAAGGCTGTTTTTTAGACTCACAGTAAGGGATTGAAGTTGCTGTCCTGTTCATAAAGAAGCTCTATGTAGTAGTTGGTGAGGTTGATAGGTAAGACAGCGGAGTTGAGGAGGGCAATGTTCTGAGAGTTGACTGTGAACACCCTGATAACCTGCAGAGGGGAGACAGAGAAGGTTTAGTTTTTTTCAGTCTCGGTGAACATCACCTGAGCTGCAGCTTTATTTTTTTGCACATGAGAATCAGTACCTCAGGAGATCCAAAAGACAGTAAATCGTCCAGGGTGAGGAAAGACATGAAAGGGCCGATGTATTCAGCAAACCATGCTGTAGAGTTCAGGTCTGGGTTGCTGGAATCGTAACATCTTGGAACTGTGCCTGCAAAGACAAATACCCAATATTTATGTGTGTGTGTGTGTGTGTGTGTGTGTGTGTGTGTGTGTGTATGTATGTATATATATATATATATATATATATATATATATATATATATATATATATATATATATATATATACACACACATACACTGTTTTATATATATATACATATATATACACACACACACACACACATATACACATACATACATACATACATACATACACATATAGTATATAACTGCTATCATGGCATATCTGTGTCAGCAGGATATATATATATATATACACACACACACACACACACACATATTATATATATATACACATACATACATACATATATAGTATATATATCATATAACAGCTATCAAGGCATATCTGTGTCAGCAGGAAACAAATGATGAAATAGTTTGATTTGTGTATGATGAAGATCAGACTGTAAAACGGCAATGTATAAAATGTGCACTTTTGACCAACAGTACGATCGTGGACACATTCTAATCCCATATGATCTGATATCGTCATATCCGCAAACTTGTGCAGCAAACCTATTTCAGCTCTTCAGACAGAGCATAAGGATACAAAGATTAAAGTTAAAGTCTGTGTGTTTCTGGGGACTGACCTGAGGTGAGGTAACTCCTGATGGTGAGGAACACATCTGACCTCTGGAAGTCTGCAGCAGTGAAGTCGAATTTACCAAGAATGAACACCCTAAAAAACAGAATAAAAAACCATCAGACAATATAAAACGTTACTCTTAGTGATGATATTTTCTGGTGAAATCTATACATACATCCTTTGGAAGGCAAGGCAGGATGCGTTGTGTGTGGCCTGGGGGCTGATCAGGCTTCTATCGAGTTGGTCTGTGTAGTTGTTGCTGATGAGGCCACTAAAGATGGCGTCGATTTCTGACCTCTCTGTGATCCTGAGAGCCAATGGCCAGACGCAAAACAGTGTGTGCCGCTGCACCCCCACTGGGACAATTGCCTGTGGTGAATGTATACAGAAATATTATGATATATCATCACTTTGTGTTTGCACGTCTGTGTGCGGATTTCTGGTACATACAGTCTGAAGGAAAACTGCTGTCTGGCTGTAAACGTTGAAGATCTCACAGAGCGCTGTTTCATTGTCGATAAAATTAGGAGTTTGGAGCAAGGCTTCAAGATGTGATGGAGGCATGGAGTTCACCAACTATAGGAAGACATTAAAAGAAGATGAAATCTTGACAAACTAGAGCACAATATTAACTCTTGCTGAAAGCAACACGTCTATAATGACATATCCACCTGGTGTAGTCTGTCGTGACTGATGAGGGACAGGAATATGTTCAGTTTGGGAAGCTGGAATCCCAAGAATGAGCGCACCATGAACTCGTAAAAACTGCGGTTGACGTTGTCGCCGTAGCACTGGAGAGCTATCGGTCCTGGACAGAGAATAATTGAGGTTATGTCAGGGTTTATTTGAATACATATGTAGTTTACAAAGCGTGAGTCAGTCTCCTTTTACTCAAACCAAACAGCACAGGACAAGATGAGACTAATATACAATAAGAAATACAATAGAACTACTAAAGCAATTCAAATGTGTTCAAAATCTATCCTTTCTTTGTCACACTGATTGTCCATACTGTTTAACTGCTTCTACTGCATCTGCTCATAGAGAGGCAGCCCTCATCTTTACCAATAAACATGCTAATTAGTACTGCACCCCCCCACTAAAATAAATCACAATTAAATCCATCAGCTAACAAAAACATTTAAACCTTATTTTTGTTTGTTCATATTTATTATATTGTCATTTCCTGCTTAATTTTGCAAATTACCCTTGTCTCTGCGTTCCTCTTGTTTTCTTCTTTGTGTGTTAACCCCACCCTAAATGAACCCACACACATCTCCTGATTGTCTGTTTATTTAATTTCAATTTTTCATTCCTCTTGTTGCCAGTTTATTCCCCATTCCTTGTCCCGATTTCCTACTCCATACACTGTTCTCTCTGAATAAATGCAAAAGCCCCAAAACAGATCTAAAAAATGTGACTGTTTGACTGATTGCTATTGGAGCCCTTTCTTTACCTCTGAGAGACTGTATGACATGGCTATGGACTTCTTCCTGTGTAACATCACTCAGTGAAGAGATTGTTTCATTCAGGACGTCCACTCTGAAAGAAAAAGGGATTCAAAAAGGACATCAATCTTTTTTGTTTGTGCTGGATAGCTCTATCTAACAATGACATTTCCACTGACCCCAGCTGTTGGATACCGCAGTTTCTTCCAGAGAGCGTTCCAAAGAATGGCGCAACATGCAGGTGGGTCATGTTGCGCACCAGAGGGCGCAGTCTGACTTGTAGCCAGATGAACACAACGGAATCACTGACTGAGGGATTTGAGAGGTTTGCGCGATCAAAAACAACTTGCAACAAGGCTGTCCTCACTTCAGGTTGGAGCATGTCCTCATGACCCTGCAGAGACAACAGACAAAGTGGAAAGGAAAGATGTCAGAACGCCACTGCAGACAGCAAGTTTCATGTTTGTAGAATTATTAATTGTATTGTTTACTTTGCATGAGGAAATAAGTCAGTAATCACTTATAATTCCCTCTTAAGAAATCTTTTTGTTAGCTGCCTTTTCTGATTTTACTTGAATTTGACATCTATTGATTGACAAAATATTTTAAATAGAGTACACATCTCTTAAAATATGTAGGTATTTCTTAATCCTTGCTTAGATTCTTGATGTCCTGACCTGCCTGTTTTATTTTACTGCCTTTGTGAAGGACTCAGTTTACAAAAATTTGATTTGATGTTTAAAGAAATTAAATGTCAATGATTGGTGGTAGTTTTTCTAGAAACTCATTATATTTTATTAAAGGTACAGTCTCACATGGACAGGTATTTCTGTAAAAATGTCAAAAAAAACGTTTGAATATTTTATTTTCGGGATTTATTTTGTGTATCAAAAATGCTTTTTTAACAGTGACATGTAAAAAGCCTCATCTGACACTTAACAGGCAGCAGTGTAGACAGGCTTTAGAATATGAATATGATCTATTTACTGCTGATGCTTGTTTTTGCTTTGAAGCTCATATGAAGGCATCAGTGTTAATTTCAGCCTGTTTCCTAACCAGCTAAACACGCCTCACAGTAGCTTTGATGTCTTTCGCCTTAAAAAGTGAAGAGACAGTACTTGATCCTAAAACTTGTGTGTGGCAAACTCACAATGATAGCAGTGGAGAAGTCGTCAAAGAAGTCAGGTAAATCTCTGTCTGGAATGAGTTCTGTCAACATTTCAACCTGGGCGGCAGAGGTGAGCTGTCCAGGACTGGCGACCACCTCTGCTAGCTGTCCAACTGTCAGCATTGAAAGAGCTTCCAGCTGCATGTAAACATGGATACATTTATGTACAATACAACTGTGAAGAGAAACAACAAGAAAATACAGTCTAAGAATAAAAGTGGAAAAATAATAAAAAGAAGGTACCGGTGAGAAGATGGGATACAACATCTGAATGTCTTCAAGAGATGCAAAGACAGAGAAAGCTCCCGTGTTCCTCTGCAGCCACTCTGCACTGGTGTTGACGTGCAATCTGCAGCCAGGATCTGAACATGAAAAAACACACAACAAACTTACTGTCATTCTGACTGTTTGTTAATATCTTAAGAAAAGATGTACATGATGGCAACAATGTTGGCCAACAAATCGTATCTGTACTTGTTCACTTAATGACTTTTGAATCTTATGGTGCATAGCTAGATAGCCCCCCCCCAAAAAAACAAACAAACAAACAAAGACAACAAACAAAAACTAAACATAATCCCCATTGACATGATTGCTGTGACAGTATGTTATTATCTTAAAAATGGAACGCTTGCTAATTAAAGTATAGTGATAAATCATTTATATTTATCTATTTTTCCCCTTTATTTCTAGAAAAGATAGAAATAGGGGGTATAGAAAGGAGTCTTAGTCGTATAAATGAGTAATAGATGGACAAAAAAGAAGAGACTTAGTTTCTTAAACAGAAATAATAAAGTTTACAAATTACACATACCTGCCGTGTCATTCATGACCAGGAAACCTTTGATAAAGTGTGTGTAGACAGACATCTGCGTTGAGGGAGACATATGTGGCAGGACACCACTGAAAACCTTCACCCTGGGTTTAGAAATGGGGTCACATGGTTAACATATTTCAAAATCACAGTAGTTAGGATGAGTTAGCTAATTTCTGCATGTGATTTTACTTACAGGTGTTCGAACGAGTTGCAGTTCAAAACCCTTGTGATGAGACACGACAGGAAGTCAGGGGAAACCGCAGGTAGGAAGGGACGGAGCCGCCGGTTGAACCATCGCTCAATGAGGATGGGGCTGTTGATGGCGGCAGGACTCAGCGTGTCCAATCGGATTTCTCGTATAGTGTCCAAAATCATCAACACTGCTGGAGTTCTGGGGTCCAGAGTCTACAAGAAAAAAATAACAATCCAGTAAACTGTTGTACCAGGTACAGTATGTTGTCTAACGTGTGGGTGCAAAATTCACACTAAACTCTATGCTGAAGCTAGTTAGTTTGAAACTTTAGTTGTGTCATTGTTTGGTCGCACCATTAGGATATACAGTTAACTTTATTTGACAGCAAGATGGCAGACTGAGTATGCTCAATGTCACAGTTCAAAGCACTTAAAAACTGCTTTACAAACTCTTGCACTGCACAAATCCATTAACTGACAATGTCTCAGTCCTTGTTCTGTTAGTATTTTCCAACAAATACAAGAGAAAGAAAAAGTTTTGTAGCTTCATTATAGTGCAAAGCTACAATCCCGTACAAACTCCAGTTCTGATCAGGAGAGAGTAAAATGAGTTCTTTCGCTAATTCATACCATGTTGCCCAGATGATCCAGAGCTTGATCCAGCACATGTGAAGCTTTTGAGAGGAGAAGCTTCCAGATAGGTCGGGAACCACTGGTGTTAGTGGAGCGGTTACATGTCAGCAGCATTCCCAGTTCCTCTGCTGTCAGTGCTGAGAGCTGTGTAAAGAAAGAGCAGTGACATGAGGAAAACTAGGAAAATTCATACTGACACATTTTGAGCAAACAGCTTTCATTGGGTAGTTGTTGACCTGAGGTATTTCACAGTTTTACCTGGGCACAAGCAAATTCCTCAACAGGAAAGTCGCAGACACGTCCAATCAGACGTCCACTGTTGAGGTTGAGCTGCAGCATCGTGCTGTATGTCAAAAATAAAAAGGAACATGAAACATTTATTGTCAGTATATTAACTTAACTTAACTAATAAACTCAAAGTCAAATACATGTCCCACCTGTTTACTCCAACACAAATGTCTGTTTCTGTGAATGAAAAGGAATAAATGTTGATCATTGTTGTTCAGACTTTCCTTGCATTTTTTTTAAGCAAAGTCAAAAAAACCTTACCATTTGTCATGGTGAAATTGCACTAAAGGAAGAAATATACAAAAATGATTAAGTGTCTTTTGTCATTATAAGACAAGAAATATTCAGGAAAAAAATCATATAAAATTACCTGTCTATTGTATATGACGCAACCTTTACCAAAAACAAGAGACATTGAAAAGACAAGGTTAATTTAGGTTATAGTTAGAAAGTTTACATTAACAATCTGGAATTTCTTTGGCTGTAAACAATACATTGAAAAATCATCACATTTAACTTGTAAAGCTTGTTTGCAAATACGTTTTGAATTAATAATTAATTTAAAGATTAAAGTTTGAATATTAGAAATGTACTCTCCTTTATTGCTGTTTTCCCCTCCACCAACTCCTGAGAAAGGTCCAGTATGTTTACCAGTGGGTTTATCTGTCTGGTTTTTGGTGTGTCACTAAAAAACTACTTATACCTGCTGCAGCTAAAAACAAAGCTACTCAGGCAGTAAGAGTTATTTAAAGCAGTAAAGAGAATTTTAAAAGCTTGTTTTTCAAATCAAACACCTCGATGCATGTTTATACTCTGCATGGAAGATGGCTTTAAATAATAATAATAATAATAATAATAATAATAATATACAATACAATTTATTTTGTTTTTGCACATATGCTTTTTAAAGTATTTTGTACTGATCTTGGTGTTTGATTGTCCAGATTGACTTGGTCTGTTTTATGTACTTTAACTTAAACCGTAAAACATGAATTTGGTGAAGATTTGTATCAGATGATGCAAAACAGAATATTCTGAATTGATTGTGAATTTATCCAACCATAAAGATCCTTAAGGTCTTACACAAGTTAAGTGATTAGTTTATATAGGGTACTTATTTATGTTGTCATTTCAGTGTTGAACATGTTTAGAACCCACAGGCTGTGCCTCACCTGGAGGAATGTGCTGGGATAATGCTGTTTTTGTGTACGTGATGGATGATGCCACACGAGGAGAAGCTGAAGCCAGAGCCATGTCCAGTCTGATAAACCTATAACAGCAACAGTACAACAAATGTTTTATGCTTTATATATTGTTTATAATGTAGCCACTTAATATCTTTAACATGGACATAAACTCACAGTGCGGTGTATTCTGAACAGGAGAGATTTCCCTGCAGAAAACAAAGTGGATTACTTACAGCAAATGAAGTCAAATGTAATTTTTTGGGTAAAAAAAAAAAAAGAATTGTTTTTTACTTGTTGAAGGAAGAAGACGAGGTACATCAAGAAGTCTTCAAAGTTTTTATCATCAGGTGATTCAGCCAAGTGATCAAGAAGCTCATTTATGATAACTTCTTTCTCCGGTAGAATGGAAAGAGTCAACACCAGCAGCTCCGCACTCTGCTTTGGAGTCAGTAATGAAATGACCTCCAGCTAAACGGACAGGAGAGAACAGAACACATTTTACTGCCCCTGAAAATAATAAGGGCCCAGTTTTTTAAAAGTAACTGATCAGATTGAAGGTGTCGATCATATCTTGAAAATGGTTTGTTCAGTAGAAAAAAGATAATGAAATGGATAGGACAGCCCATCCAGTCTTGGATTATTTCTAGATAAAACTTCCACTTTGTGGAAGTGGCACTCTGGGAAGATTTGGCTAACTTTTGATGTTGATACTTCCCACATTTGTATTTATATTTTGATATTTTGAATGGCTGCGTATCAAGACAGAGTAAATAAAGTAAACTTTGGAGAAAAAATAAAGGATTATTCTGATACCTTTTTCAACTAAAGGTCAGAGTGATAATAACAGCATCGGCTTGTTTTCTACATTTCAAATGTGAGAGAAATAATCTTACAGGATTGAAGGATGGGTTGAGACCGAAAAGGTCATGAACGGACAACAAAGCTGAAAAGGGACCCAGATTCGTCACCAGCCACTCTTTACTGCTGTTTGAGATGAATACACATCTTGGACCTAGAATAAGATAAAGAGAGATCTGTGAATACTGGCCTTCAGCAGCTTCAACCTGTACAGCCACTTGAGGGTTAAAACTTGAGATACATTTGAAATAAGTCCCATTGGTGTTTAGAAAATGCAGCGAGTACCTGAATGTGACATAAAACGCAGGATGAACTCTTTCAAGACCACACG
Organism: Symphodus melops; assembly: GCF_947650265.1. Classification (NCBI taxonomy): domain Eukaryota; kingdom Metazoa; phylum Chordata; class Actinopteri; order Labriformes; family Labridae; genus Symphodus; species Symphodus melops. The sequence continues at coordinate 14,396,860 of NC_136692.1, read as the reverse complement.
CTGTTGGTTTTTGGACATCTCATCAAAACGATGGATAAATACCCGCAGTCTGAAAAAGGACAATACAGTTAGTCACTTTCTAAAAGTCTCTTCAATACATATATAGTAGTAGTTTGGCTGCTCTTATATAGATATGGTACAGTAACGGATGGTTATTAGCAAAAAATAGAAGAAATGCAGACAAGGATGCTTAACATGTAGTTAAGTGATGTGACCTGAATATATGTACTTTAAATCTTCCATGGTTACATTTTAAAGTTTGATGTGATGACATTCACCATGGACAATAGGGTTTAAAGGCAGTAAAACGATCAGTATAAAGGTTTTATTCAAAACAGACTATTAGGCATGCTTTGACATAAAAGAGGATCTGAAGTGTCTTACATTTGCTGGTATGAAAGACAGCTGATGTTTCTATTGCTCAAACAGTCCAGGAACCTCGGTGATGCAGAGGGGAGGAACGCGCTCAGACGAGAGGAAAACCATGTCCTGATGACACTGCTGTTATTCAGCTCCTCATCCGTCAGCAGCGACACTCTGATCTCACCGATCACATCCAAAACCTCTCTGACTGACGGAATAGCCATAGACTGTGGAGAGATCAATTCACTGAGTCAGGACTGATTTGAGACTTATATGGATTGAAACAATTTAGGCTACTAGACAGATCAAATATTAAAAATGTTTTTTTTTTAAGGAAATAAATCTTAAATTGATATTGATGTATTTTTCAAAACATTGTTTAGCATTTGGTTATTTTAGGATAACTTAAATCGGGCAGGCAGTAATCAGGTTTAATTTCATGAATAATATGGAACACAAATTTTTTATAGGTAAACAGACATTGATTTATATTTTGCATAAAATTTTACTAAAATAGACATGGTAAACATTTGACTACCTATAAAGCTACGAATCACAGTAACAGTATTTTGCCCAATAAAATAACTTGAAAAATGTCGTCAGTAAAATGAAGGGAACACCTAAATCGCATCTTGATGACTCTAATATTCAAGTTGTAAACCTTTACTGGTGTTAAAAAGCAAATGATAAACAAAGGTCAATGGAAACCAACTTCATATCCCATTGAGGGCTTGGTTCAAAGTCATCCTAAAAGACAAAATCAAAAATCGAAGGCTGATCCAAGTTTTGTGACTTTTATCAAGGCAACTTATAATAAGACATACATGAAAACTTGGTAGTTTTCATGTTTGGCCCCTCTGTGACTGTATGCAATAACATCTGGGCATGCTCCTGATGATTAAGTGAATTGTGTCCTGGGGGGATCTCCTCCCATAACTGGACCAGAGAATCACTGAGGTCCTTGGAAGACTATGGGGGGACATATTTAACGTCCCATCGGTGCTTGGATTTTTATCAGGGAAAGGAGGGAGGAAGTCAATGCCTTCATCATTCAGGTCTCCTGGCATCTCAGGATGATCTTCAGACTGTGCTGAGAGACACAGCAAACTTACTTGCCTTACCAACATATTAATGTGCCATCTTGGAGGAGCTGGACTACCTATGTAACCTGATTGGGCTGCAGGTACGCGTCGCCTCATTCTACCAGCAGTGACTATCCACTGTCCTCCCATCTCAATAAAGGTTTGATAGTCCCACAATCTTGAGAATAAAATAAGAAGATACCGACCATGTTGGCCAACTTGTCCAGAGCTGGGTCCAGGATGTGGGATAGTCTCGTCAGCAGCATCTTCCACAACATTTTCGAGTGACTACTATTTCCCGGCAGATCGCACTTTAGTAGCGACGCCAGCTGATGGGCTGTGAAGGTCTCCAGCTGTACAGAGTATGGGACACCGTAGGAGGTCATTAAGTTATTCAGACTAACAGCAGCTTGTTGAATTAAAGCTCCTTCAAAAAATAAGTCATTATATTTCCAATCTAATTTCGACTTTCAGTCACCTGTGCACACGCATACATCTCCAAGGTAAAATTGCAGGACACTTCCGTTGATGTGTTGTAGTAAGAGTGAAGGTCAGAGCTGAATAAACAAGTGAAAAAAATGTCATTCAACAGACTCTTTCATTTGTATTATTCTGTTACATATCTGTTTACAAATGATAAAAAAAGGGGATACCTGTTAACTCTTCTGCAGATATTGCGATCTGTCAAACAGCGAAAAAATACATTCATTAGCTATGAAAGTTCTTACTGTACAGGGATGATGTGCTAGATGAATTACTTTAAACATTTCCTTAAGTAAGGTAGCAGTACTAAAGTTGAAACACTCTTTTACATTTACAACTCCTGCATCAGAAGAATGAAGTAACAAATATAACCATGAAGCACAAATTATTCCATCCAGTAGAATAAATGAAGACACAACTGCTCATGAGAACGTCACCTATACTGTATATAAATGTACTGCGTTATAATTCACCGCTGCAGTAGGTAATGTTACGAGGAGTAACACAGGAGTGTTTAAGAGCTCTTACCATTGTACTGCGTTACCGGGCACTGTGAATGACATAATTAATACATTTTAAATAATATGAAAAGAACAACACATGAAACTGTTAACATGAGCTGAGATATTCAGTTGAAGAAGATTCTTTAATGATGTCAATCTCACCAGGATGTCCTCTGGTACACACTCTGTTCAAACAGAAACAGACAAAATATTCAGTTAATAGTTGTAGGCTAGTAATAATTTTAGATGAATTAACTGCTTATACTGTATGTGTTAATGGTCATTATGTATGCTTTTATTGTGGGGAAAAAAAGACTGACCCTCTGGTGCAATTTCTATCAGGCCATCTATGGTGGCCCAGGTGACAGGTTCAACATGTGGTGGGATTGATGGTATGGCGTTGTACAAGCTCTTAAACCTGTCACAGATATCAAAACAAGCAAAGAATGCGTAAGAGACAGCATTAAAGAGATCAACTTTCACAAAATAATCATTAAAAATTGAAGTTAGAAAAACATAAAGCTGCAGAGATTGTCTTAAGTCCTAAATGTGGATCTTTGTCCCACAAACATAACAGCTCTTCATTCATCTGAAATCTGAAACGTCTGAAATTGTCTTCTAAATAATGTAAAAAGTTTTTTTTAAACTAACTTGACCAACAAATAATATTACCGTTGTGTCTTGCCAAACTTTCAGATTATATTGCATTCTTTTCAAAACATTTCATGACACCCTGCTTCGAAACAATGAACATATTTTGAAAAATCTTTAAAAAAAAAAAGGGAAAAGCATTGCTGTTAGAAAGTAAAATAATTGGTCCATGAGCAGGTGATGAAGTGTATCTGAACAATCAAACAACAGTTGACTTGAGTTTATCACCCACACAACAGAAAGTATAAAAGTGAAAAAGTACTCACATCTGTCTGTAGACTCTGCATGAAACATTAACCTTAGAAACAAGATGTTTTACAATCAATCAACCAGTTTAAGATTTTATAAAAGTGTCAAGCTACAAAAACATGAACTACTTACTCACAAGTAGATAACATTGAGTTAGTTTTACCTCTCTAGCTAGCACCACGAGGTAGTGCAGAACTTCTGGTATTTGTTCTGGTGACTCTAACAGAAAGTCAAACACTTGGTCGATGACAAACTCTTTGGCAGGTGGAGTAGGAAGAGGCAACAGCAGCAACTCTGCAGTCTGCCGTGGAGTCAAGTGGGAAACGACTTCCAACTGCACAGGCGACACACAAAAAGAGAAGATTTGATAAACAATGATGGTCTCCCTTTAGTTGAGTCAGTTTAAGATGATTGGTGAGATGACTTTAGCCTGTCAGCATTTCCAGACTCACTCCAGCAAAGTTTGGGTTGAGCTCATAGAAGTCAGTGATGCTGGCAAATCTTGCAAAGGCACCAAAGTTTTTCAGCAGATATTCTGCACTGTTGTTGGCTGAGAAGACACACCGGGGGTCTGAAACATAAATAATAAAAAAAAAAGTATATATATGTTTAGTTAGTTAACTTTATGTTTTTACCTTGACATTATTTCTTATAAAGAGAACAAAAGAAACAGACACATCATACTTCATTTATTCCTGTACTCTAAAAAGCTGAAAGCGAGTGTAAAAAAGTCTTTGCTTTATATTAAACTTCTGAAAAGATCATGCCATCTTACCTGAGGCATTGTGATGCTGCAGGAAGGGAACGATAAAGTGTTTAAAGATGTTACGACTGTACATGGTATCAGCATGCATAAAACTCAGTGAGTCGCTGAGTTCAGCCACACTACAGAAAAACAATGTGAAAATTTTGTGAAAACCCCATACTGTTGTGTGAAATAAATTGTAACATCGACTCAAACTTGTGAACATACATGATTTGATAAACTGGACAGGAGAAGTTCTTGTTGCTGAGGCAGGACAGGAGGCCTACAGGGACGTCAGGCAGGAGGGGCATCAGTTTGATCTGAAACCAGAGCCTGATGAACTCTGGGTCCTGCAGGTGTTCCTTAGTCAGAGCTGGAGAGTCTGGCTTACGAAAGATCTCATGAAAGTCGTACGTCAACTCATGGAGGTTCTACAGGAGGGAAACATAAACGTCGTGTTTAGAATATCTTGTTATGGTCTCTGTCTCCCCCTTTCCCCCTTCTGTTGTTTCTAGCTCCACACTGGTGAATCTACTGACTGTACATCAGGAGCACCTGGTCTTTGAGGAAAAAATACATTTTCCTACAAATGTACAGAATGGGAGGGTCATCTTTTTCCCTCACTCCTGACTCTATCCACTTTCCTATATCTCGAAGAAAACAAGGCATGAAAGGCCCCCCAAAAAACCTTTAAAAAACCCTAAAAACTCTGAAAACTGCAATTTAATGAAAAAAAAAAAGAAACGGTTTTGTTAGACTTCATTATTGAGTCAGTTTACTTAGCTAAAGGCTATAAAACAATAACAACATTCATACATTACATCCATATAGGGCTAGCACTTTTTAAAAAATGCTTAAAATTTGTTCAATCACTTTAAGGCATCAGATTTGTTTTAGAAGAGGAAAGAAGGAGACTAAATGTCTCTATTTTTAAAGTTGAATGTTTGACATGTGATTTATATAAAGTTGACCTGAGGGGTAGCAAAAATTGCAAGCCTCCTAGAATCTGGCTTACTAATAAGATTCAGTCAATGGTAGCCAAGAGAAATATTTATACATTTTTTTCTCAAGATGAAGCAAGAACATTTAACGCTCACTGGGTGTCTGGTGTAGTAGAAGCTACAGCAGGCCAGGCACAATTAATGACATAAAATTAACTAAAGAAGAAACTCATCAACAAAATATATACATTTCCTAGATTGAATTTTGGAGGCATTCATGCTTTATATTGGCAATTATTTGGATTACATCATCAGTGCCTGCAAACATTAAACTAAAACACATCACATTCTGATTTGAGATTTAATTTAAAAAAAGTTATTGTTACACTCACCGTTTTGGACAATTCTTTGATCAGAGAGTTCAGACGTTTTAACAACTCCATGATCAACCTCTTCATCGTGACCTCGTTAATTTCAAAGTGGGAACGAGCAGCACAGTGCATAACATGGGCCACATTTTGCACCGCATCAGACAGCTGAAAAGGTGAAAATGGTCGAATGACAAGAAGATTCTGAAACACCATTTCAATCAGCCCTTTTGGCACCAGTTTGTGTTTTGAAAATACCAAGTTTTCAGAAAATTACCAATCATTCAAACTTGATTGATAATTGAACTGTTAAAAATGAAATGAAGCCCTACCCCACATGGGCTCCTATCAAGTGTGATGCTACAGACATCTGGAACTTCAGAGGTGTCATTGTTCATGCCATGGTCAAGATAGCTGCACAAAAAAGCACGATTAAACACTCAGAAGAAACGTGTATTTCGGGGTTTTGTAACCTATACAGTACTACACCAATTCATTAGTTAAAAATGTTGTCGTGACTTCACTTCTCTGAAACTCTTGTGCTGTCCATTCTTTATATAGTCTATGGTTGCAAACAAATCCACTCCCTTCACAAGCTCGTGGCTATCTTTTCCTATCTTCAGTTTGGACTTTGACTAGAGGTGTAAAACCATTAAATTGGAAAAAAAATAATCAGTTTTACCAAAAAGTAAAACTATGGCCTGAAAAAACTTTAAGGCACAAAGTGCAACATCTTACTCATCAACACAGCAGAAATCAAGTATATCCTATTTAAATGTCTCTTGGAGACTGTCTCCAATCAGAGAGAAGCGCAAGTCCCGCAGGCTGTGTTATTGTCCAACATGTTTACATGGACAGGACGGGCTTGATATAAAGCTGTTTCAGTCAAGGACTAGTTGTGCAATGTATGTGCAATATGAAGCTATTAGTTAAACAAAGTGTGCTAACTTTAGCCTGCTAAGATAGACTTTATTTGGTATGGACATCACAGATATACGGGATGAACCAGAGGCAGTTTTTAAGTGTTTTAGCATACATGCTCATTTTCAACATCTGTCCAGAAGAGTATGGACACAACATGCAGGCCACGGGCAATTGCAGCTCGAGCTAAGAGCAATTAAGAGTCGCTTAATGGTGCTTAGCAATGATGTGTTATTAATAACTCCTTTGTGTGAATGCGAGTGGGAGTGCTTGGAGGTGTGCCACAGGAGGAGAGTAGATGCTTCAGAATAGCAGAGGTGTGGCCAAACAGCAATCTCTTTTGCTGTCATGCTGATGCTCAAGGGCGACATCGACTGAATCAAAAAGTCCCATATTCTTCCTTTAACAAAGGAACATTTAGCAACAGTTGGACCTCCAGCAAACTACTGGGCCTGAGACCTCTTATGTTTTTTATTGTATGTTGTATGCTGTTGTTTACTCAACCTTTTCTTCCAAATAATATAAAGACAATATGAACTGATCAATTGATTGATTGTAATGAAAAATGTTACGTTAGTGACTTACAACACTTCATGGAAGGCCATTTTGATGGCGGGGTGTTTCATGTTCTCTTCATTTGGCAAGAACCTCCATAACAGAGGCATCACTACTTGGTTGTACCAATCCTCTACATTTGTCACGTCAAAGTGAGGTATCTGTGGAACTTCAGGCACTTCTTTTGGCCTGTAAATATCTGCCAGCTCCCCCAGAGTCCAGTTGAACAGGAACTGAGTCAGAGTGGTGCTTCTCATCTCTGAAATGTCCCTCTGGAGAAAAAGGAGGCAGGTTAGTTTTGCCCAGCAGGTGTACTGTGTGTATGTAAACGTATTAAATGTCTGCGTGTGTGTTTGATTATGAAAGCTTATACCTCATGAACGAAGGAAACAAAGTTATGAACGAAGCTCCCGATGGGTCTGAAGGCTCCCATTAACCCCTTTACGACCTGCAAGAGAGACAGAGGGGGTCACTAGTATCGTCTTTAGTTACATGCACCACTGTGCCAAGATAACTACTCAAACTGCAAATACAATTCTTGATTGATTTCACAGTAGTTTTTTTTTGTAAAACCCTGCATTAGCTCATTAACGTTAACATATTGTCATCATGAATATAAAGGATATATGATGAGTCATAATAAACCATATGCTGTAATGATTAATTTTACAGACATAATGTTGACCATTAATTCAATTTCTATATATATATATATATATATATATATATATATATATATATATATATATATATATATAATAAAGGATCATGCTCTTTTTTTTTAATGTATTTTCTCTCTCCTTTAAAGTGCAGATATGGATATTTAGAGATTTAGTTTTGACACAACTTGGCAGCAGAAGACATCAACATGACACAGCTGTTTACACACTTCTATGTTTTTGGATTGTAATGAAAACATTTTGGATGTTTTGATGAAAAAAAAGAAGTCACAAAGTCCCTGTTCAACTATTGTATGTGGACACCTAATTTTTCTCTGCTGTTAAATGGTGGATTTCTACAGAATTGACGGTCTGGTGCGTCGAGCATGTAAACAGATGGCACACATGTATAGACTGACCAACAGCCCTATTAGGTATTTAAAATTCAAAAGCGAAACATCAATAAAAACAGTACAACTCCAAAACTTTAAACATCCATGCTGAATTGCAGTACCCCTTTGAATTGATCGTGAGGGGACGGGGGTTTGTAGGGGTCATGCGGTTTTGGAGGATAGGAAGGAGAGTATCCAGGGGTCGTCCAGTTGTGGCCTGATCCAGGAATGGATGTTGGGTGAGGCCCAGGGCCTCCTGTCAACATACTGTGGAAGACCAGGGTGAGGGTGCCATTGTCTAAACTTTCTACTCCAGGCTGAAGCAGCAGGTCAGCCTTCTGCACTGGAGACAGTAGGTGAAGGACCTCCAGCTGTGGGGGGGACAATTGATGCACAGGCAAGAAAAAGGAATGTTGTCAATTGTTTAACACAAACTGAATACATTTTTGATTTCAAGTTAACTTACTCCACTGAAAACCATGTTGAGTTTTGAAAAGTCCTTCATCCGGGCCATTGCTTTGAAGGCACCAAAATTCTTCATTAACCACTCCTCACTGGATTCATTCCTATGCACACAACCTATACAAAAAAAATATATACACTTAATATGTTGGCCTCTGGATATTGTTTTTGTTTAAACTACTAATGTGCAGGAGCAATGACAAAGTACAAATCAAAGGTTTGGTTAGTTGAGAAGTGTGCTGTTCTAGTGGTGAATTTAAACCAAACATAAAAGCTGTACCAGCGACTCTGTCTCCAGAAAGGAACGGGTACATGAAGAATGTGTAGATCCACTTTTGTCTGACTGGATCCATCTCTGAGTAATGTTGGCTTAGCTCCTGTACCCTGCAAAAGAGAACAGACGGTGAGTTGTTGTTCAAACACAAAAGGGTACAAAAACAAGCCAGCAAACAGAGAGTCAGGCATACACAGTCTGGTAGGTGGAGCAGCTGAAGTTCTTGGTGCTGAGACAGGACAGGAAGTGTTTGGTGATGGACTTCAGCAGCGGTTTCATCTTGACCTCCAACCACATGTGGACCAGGTCTTCATTCTGGAAGGGGTCTGCTTTGGGGTTTAACTCAAGCGCCCCCTGCAGGCTGAGAAGTGGCACTCCTGACATACTGGACCTCTATTTTATGATGATGGATAGGTGAATCAAGGGATGGCATGAGGGAGTGGTAGGAAGAAAACGAAAGGTATTAATGTTATGTGGATCGAAGAGTTTCCTCTGAAAGTCTTAGACAATAAGATAAAGTAAATGAATAGTCCCCACACTTCTCAACTATTATACCGTCCAAATGACTCATTGCGAAGATTACAAAAACCCCACAACAACAACTGGTTAGGTTGGTCTATAAACAACATTTCTGTCATTGTGTGTCTACTGGAAAACCTTTCTGTCTCATTGTTTTAACTTTCAGCCGTACCATAAAGGTGTAAACATCCATCGTTGCTTCCAGCATTTCTTTAAGCCTTTTCAAGTGGTCTCTCCCTTTATCTGTTGGTGGCAATCCCACACACTGGAGAAAGTGTGAGGTTTCATCTGGCTCCTTGGAATTGATGAGTAAAAGAACATTTAAGCAACAAAGAAACAATTTGTCATAAATGTCAAAGATGCTGAATACTGATTTTTCCGTAAACTTTAAAAAGTGTTTTCAAATATAGCCTGTAAATTATCCGAGTGTCGACATTGGAAAAAGGGTTAACTAGTTAATTAGTATGTTGCTTTGAAATCAGAAGTCAATCAGATGCTATGTATGAGAACTTAATGTTCCCATCTGACATTCCTTTGAGAGGCATGTTCAAATGAAACAGAGCCTTCGTTAGCGCTATTGATTATGCATGTGCTTATTCAGCTTTGACAGGACAAACGTCAGCTGTGCAGAAGACCCACACAATCTTCACAAGTCTTCACATTCCTCTTGAAGTTCATATACATGAGAAAAAAATGTTATATTTAATTAAGTGGCCTAATTAAACATGTGCTTTTGAAAGTTTCCATGCCTAAGGACTACTACTGTAGTTGTTTGGATGAACTCTGCACAGCGTCCAGGCTAAGTACACCAAGAGAGTCAGAGAAGTGAACACAGTCATCATGATACTGCAGGAATGTGATTCGGGCAGTTTTGGAACAGGATATTCGAGTTCTAAGCTTTCAAAGAGTGAAGTTACAGCCAAGATATAAAGGGAGCTTGGTGGCTCACACCTCCTGTTACTGTCGTACCACACTATTTTCCTTATTCCACTCTCCTTTTTTGGGAATCTTCCCATTGATGTCGATATAACGTCAAACATGCTGCTGTAATGACACGTACGTTGAACCTGCTGTAAGCTGAAGGTCCTTCTGAAACTAAAATCATGTTTTTTCCTCCATCGTTTAAAAAAAGGGATACATGTCCTTAAAAAAACGTGCATCTGTAGCTTCTGGAGGAATGGGTAAATGATCATAGATTTAAATCAATCCCTTTATCAATCAAGTATTATCTGATAAACAAACAAAAAACAGATTATCTTCTCAAGTAGAAGTTTTAGGCATATTAAAACCAGTCTTCTTGCTGTCTACTCATCAAAAGCTCACTCACTTTATAGTAAAAATAAGTTAGAGAAAAGATAAAAAGCAAAACTTATTTTTACTATAAAGTGAGTGAGCTTTTGATGAGTAGACAGCAAATCACTTGTCACATTTGTTTAGATACCTGTGTCCGAACCAGACTGCAGTATCAGAAAGCTTCACTCACCTTACTACATGTTTCTTTCGAAGTGCAGGTATCGTTTCTGTAGATAAAAAAAACAAAAAAGAAAGAGTTTGAAGATGCAGTTGTTTTGAATAACAACATAAGTCACCACAAATGGAATCTAGTTTTCCCACATGACTGTTCTATCATGATCTTACCTTTGTTCACTTGATGCCACTGCTTGGAGACAAAAGCATACCAAGTTCATTGTTAAAATGGAAAACAAAAAATAAAACAATATTTTTGGAAATGTCCATCTCATCATATTTTACTGTGAGAAAGACTTTCAGTAGTTATACAGAAAATAAAAGCAAGGTTTCACTAAATCTTCTTCTCCTTTGGTTGGACTGTTGGTGCTCGTCTTTTGTTTGTGAAACATGCCAGCAAGACATTTCCAAACATGACATTTTATCCTCCTGTACATTGTGATTCATTTTTCTGCCTTTGAAGCAGTTTATAATTTATTACAGAAATCCACTTTGTAAATATTTATTTTGCACATATTTTAAATATTTTTATTGTCAAATACGGTGAGATTCCCGTTAGTAAGCACTGCAAATGATAAATGTGATGTATCTATTTAAAAGGATTTTAAAAAGTATTGACTGCCCGCATTAGAAATTGCAAATAGCCAGATGTAACCTGTCTGTCCATATTGACATGGTCTGATCCACATTGATTACTGTGATAACAGGTCATGCCCCGGAAATACAACTGCAAAATGGATGACAGAGAAATGTGTCAATTTCGGACGCAAACAATCTTGTGGAGAAGTCGGCTGTTGTTTTACCTCCATATTTGTTATTAATCTTGTTGTTTTCTTCCACTGACCAAAACTTAGACCAGTTTGTATAATGTACCTTGGATTAACTTCCGGCTTGTCGTTGTTGTTATTTTCTATGGTGTTTCATTGAGAGTGACGCAGAAGACACATTGAAGCGGCCAAGACGTTCAGATTAAATCCGATCTGAAGAAATGTGATTCAAATCTCATTCCGAAACCTGTGTATGTAGTTTGAAACAGATTTGGAAAACTGGGATCCTCCCTATTGTTATCAGTTCATTGTCAGCTTTTCCCCATGTTGGTTTCCTTTCTGTGAGCCAGTGTTTGGCTCCTAGTTTCTTTTGGCAATTTGTGTTGGACATTTTGGATTGGAAGATAGAAAGTTATTGTTTTGTCTTTTGCCTTCTTAGTCAATGAATATGTTGATTTAGTTCTGCATTGGGGTCTAGTTCCTTTTTTTTTTATTTCCCTCTAATGTGACAGCTATAACAAGGCATATCACATTACAACCTGACACTAATCCTTATCCTTATTTATTCAGGTGTGGCAGCAATACACGTCCATGCATGTTTATTGTCTGTCAAGCCCATTTAGACTACTGACAATGTCAATCTTTCAAAAAGGTTAAATATTTTTCCTGTCATCTGCAACTTGAGGTGACTAAATGAAAAAGGAAAGAGATCAAATGCCTTTGAAAACATTCATGGCTGTTTCATTGTGGTTTTGATATTGATAAGAAATATATTGAACATCAATAGAATTATCCTTTTTAGGGAGGATCTATCCTTTACTGCATCTTGTCATAATCACAATAGAGAAAAGATACCAAATCTGCTCTTACCGTGGCAGCCCCACAGAAGGTTAACCAGTAGGAATAGGTTATGTGATCTCATGATGTGAATAGTCTCATGGGACAGGAAGGCTTTGTGATGAAAATCACTGGGGAGGGAATCAGAGACAGAGCAGCTTACAGATAAACACACTAACAGGCAGATTCAAAGTCAGAATTGTATTTTTAAAACACACAAGCATTATATCAGCACACATCTTGGTATGGGAACATCAGGTAAAACATTTGTTGACAAATGATCTCTTATCATTATCAGACTGACAGACACGATTCTACTTTAAAATCACAACCTACCAATCTTCATAAAACATTGACTCATTTGTTAAAACTAAGGGAATCATTTAGTCAGATCGATGTTGCCATATTTTTTTTTGCATTTAATATTTAATGCATTTCATAAGATTGTGGGTATGTCTGTGGATTGATTGGTAGATTAGTGTCAGGGAGTGGCAGTCACAGGTTTTTAGTGACTGGTTTAAAGTGTCCTTTAACATAGTGGTACAGAGATAATGAAACAATAGATGCAACAATGGAAACAATGCTGAAACTGTACACCACGTAGAAACTATGAACACAAAGAAAACAGAGCCTGTAACGCTAACCGAAAAAAATAAGTCTTCATTTAAGTTGAACCTCAACAAAAAATATATCCTGGTTGTAAAATGACAATATATAATACATTATGCCCTTGTGTATGGATGATTGTATATGATTAAAATAAAAGATGATATGAAGATGTCTGGCAATATTAACCCAAACCAGGGTTAGTTATATAAAATACAATAAGACTCAAAGACAACCTAAACCAGCATTTGTTAAATATAACACTATTGTTTAAACCCATGCTTTTAGGATGAGTAGTGTTATATGTTGCACTTCTATTGTGTTATTGCTCATATACTCCTGTCTTTCAACGTATATCATAGTATAAAAAAATGCCCACATACTTAAACATGCACTAAATACTTCCACAATGAAGTAAAATTGAGCAATTATCATCAAATCATGCTCCCAAAATAATAGGCATCTATAAGTCTATGAATGCTTTCTGGTCTTGTTGACAATGAACTTTTAATGTGTAAAAAAGGAAAGATTAAATTCATTTGGAAGAGGGTTCATTGTTAAGAAATGGACGAGTGGAGAATATAGAATTTAAAAAAAAACCTGTAGTACTCCACGAAGGACATAAACCTAGGTAAAATGTGGATTTGGATCCATGCATTGGAAAGGCATCAAAACGCCTGTTCAACATCAGAAGATTCCTCATGTTTTAAACAGAGACACTTCATGATGTTATCTCCTTTAGTTTGTCACCTGTCTGGATTATATGACACAAAGTGTCAGATGTGTGAGAGAAAAAAAAGGGTTAGGGTTGTTAAACAACCTGTAGCCTATATAATGCCTCAGGAAGTCCCTGAGGATCATCAAGGACTCTACACGACAGCATGCCCTCCCTAATGCCCTCAGGTCCGAGGTACAGCACCGAGCAGCAGACTACAGGACAACCCGGCTATAAGGCCTCCAAATAAATATGGGTGAACAAACAAAAACAAAAGCAATCCAACGTTGTGTGCACATTGTTTCCAAATGTTTATAGCTATTTAGAGAGTTGTTTTATCACTGTATGCGTTTCTATTTTACATTATTTCATGTTATGATATTTTACATTTTTCTTAAATAAATTATATAAATGGGCATAACCTCAAAACATTTTTCACATTTGTACCCATAGGTTGACTATGAAACATCTTGGATCTTAAATCTTGAAGTTACAGAGAATCCTCTTTCCATAGATTTACCATGCAGTCGACTCAGTGTTCTGTGTATCCAAAAACAATATAAGAGCAGTGAAGACTGTCTCTGCATCTCAGAAAGCCAGACAATTTAAGATGTTTAAATACAATTTGAACTGTTGTTCAATCAGTGTGTTTGCAGCAGTGTTTTTAAAGTCAAGGACCATGTAAAAGTAGCTTGTTATTGTCAGGGCATTGGCTTGAAGGAGGATTACATCAGTAGCTATCGGAGGGGGATCGAAAAATATTTATCTAATGGAGTATACTGTATCAAAAAGAGGAGTTTGACATAAATACTTTAAAACGTCTCCTTCCTGTTTCATACATTGAGGATTTTGAGTCAGGTAACAAAGGAACAAAGAAAACTACCTGTGAGTTTAGCTCTGAAGAAAATGTCTAAACATTTTTTAACCCCAACGATAAGTGTGATGAGAGGTTGCAGCATGCGTCGTTCTTTAAGAATATATACAGCATACACTGCAGAAGTTTACGTGTTCATTCAGGATTGTTACTCCCCCACATACCAGGAAACTCTTTTCACAGTCTTTGTGAATAATGCACCATTTTCAAAAGCTGGAGTGGAATGACAATATTTGGAAATGTTTGAACAGGTTGTTGAATAGATGCATGTCACACACCCATGTCAACATACAAAAGCCCACACCCCTTCTTATTTTCCTTTTTTGAATCCATATGATTTATGAAGGAAAATGCTATAAAGACATTTTGAAAAATGTAATTTAAAACCATATGAATAAAATGCTGAAAAAATGTTGGATTGGAACCAGGGACACCCACTTGGAGAACCAAAGCCTCAATATATGGCAACAAACCATTACCCTATCTGGACACTTTTTCTTCCCCTTTAGAGAATTCAAAAATGTATTCACTTTAATTGAGATGACTTTGTCAGGGTAAGTCCCAAAATACCAAGAAAATCACAAAATCAATCTAGAAAAAAAAGAACATTTACTTGAATACTAAAATTAAGTGTATTTTATTTTTGGTACTTTGCTTAAATATTTTTATTTTATTCTAGCCTGTAATCTTATAATATAGCCCAGTGCTCTGCAAATGAATTTCATCTTCCCTGTTGCTACTCTTCACACACTGTATGTTATTTTTTTTCTCTTTTGGCAGAAGGAATGCTTTCATGGCTTTTCTTTTATATAACTACATTCCTTTCCTGACTTTGAACAAGTAATTTAAGTGCACCAAGAGGCCGGGTATTTTGTCAGCTAAATTTTCATTTATTTATTATTATTGTTCCCAACTTTCTAACAGAGAATAATATGATATTAGAAATAAAATCCCTACTCTCGAGCTGAACATACTCTGATCCAGTTTAATGAGGCAACCTTTAATATTCCCACGGCTAAAATCCCTGAACAGCATGTTGTTACCAGAGGTACTGTACACACTCTCACAACAAAAACGATGAGATTATTGTACTTTAAGTTGCTATTTCACTGATCTTAAATCTATCTGAATACAGAAATGTTTGCACAACTTTCTGGTACTTTATACATTGATAAAGGCTGTATTGCTTCTTGTTTTCCTCAAATAATAATTACCCTGTTGTAAGAATAGATTTGTCTATGACAAGTACAGAGTAAAATCACATGAAGGAATCCTGAAGCTTGTGTTGACGGGTGTGAAATCAAATCAAATTGAATAACGACATAAAATCAAAGCCAAATCACTTACCAAATCAACCTGAAGTCCTTTAAGTGGTTCAAATCAATGTGTTAACTCTGACTCTCCTGAAACCTAAGACACAAGTGCAGCAGTTAAACTCCTGAAGGGTGTGTTGTTAGACAACGACACAGGTGATGATGGCTGAATACTGTGGGCTGCAACAAGAGGGCGGGACATAGATGGCTCTTCTGCTTCACGTGTACTCTTCGTCATGCATAATGCCATAGTGTTTTTGTGATTTAATCTTAGTATAAAAAGAGACCAAAAAAAAGAAGAATGTGACACAAAGTTTAAAGTTAAATTTGATTTATACCCAGCATGTTTCACCTCCCTCGTGTTTGTTTTTGTATACTGTAACTTCCTGCTCTGTGTGTACAGTAAAACATTTGGATCTTTGTCTGAAATCAATATTGACATCAATATCAATATTGTTAATGAGAATTCACATTCACTAAGTCTCACACTGTGTAGGGGAATAATATTTAAAAAAAGTTACGTTCAGAGGGATTTTTTGGAGTTGTATACGCAGCTTGTCACAGAAACTCAAGCAAAGGTTATACCGCACCCAACCCAGTCATCTTGAAGAGGCAACAACAAGAAGGGTAGGATACAAACAATTCTGCCACAGATGGTGAAAGGAAAGTCTTTAAAGACTTAAGAGAAAAAAACATTTCAAAATAAACTTGTGTACCTTATTAAAGGTTCTTATGTCAGTCTGTTAAATGTCAAATTAAGATATACAAATAAGAAGTAATTGTGAAAAATGGACTGTAAACACACCATTGACTGTATTTGAGTACAAGCTTTAAGCTTTGAGCCTTTGTTATTCAAGTGTGCGCCTGTGAACATGTACACATAAAGAGGAACACATGACAAAGCACGCTCAGAGCAGGTTGAACTACTTTTTTTTTTTTTTTGCATCAAAAGCATAAAAAAAGTCATTATTTCATACGTAATTGTTTAACACAAAAGGTGCCCCTGTACCAGTGAAGAGAGAACAGAGCTACAAACCACACATTTTGAAACATGTTTTTTTTTGTTGAGTTAACTCAGGTTTTTCCCAATTTGACAGAACAGATCGTCTAAAGAGTTATTAATGAGTCACAATAAAGTCCGCCTAATGTTACAACTTTTAAGATATCTAAAGTGTGAAAGAAAATGTGGCAGCGATCATAACTTGATGCGTGCCTTTTATTAAAGAAAGAGTTTTATATTTCTTTCACAGCTGTTGGAGCGTCTCTCGCAGCTTGTTAGGCAATTAAATGTGGGGATTTATTTGCATCCATGAAAATGGCGGCGAATGCTGCTGGACATCACAGTAGAAGAAATGGATTTCACACGGAGGGAAAATGACATGAGAAGGGAGCAATTTAGTTGGACCACATACAGCAGGCTGTAGGCTAGGTTATAATTTACTATCCGGTAGATGGGTGTGCTTATGGATACCAACAGAAGAAGAAGCTAAATCAGGCCCACATGACACAACAACAATAATTGAAATTACACTTTATTTTAGTTTGTAGTTTTGTTGTTGTTTTTTAACGAAAAGGACATTTTGTTTTGAATATTAGCCTAAAGTAAAGTGTAGCCTGACCGACCTTAATAAATGACCCTTTGAGTCGCCGAAAAAAATCTTTGTCGCCCTTTAAGATTTGTATTTGAGTGACGGCTCTATCAGCTTCACAGCCATAGACATAATTGACATTACATTAATATGACTATGTTATGTCTATGTTCACAGCATAAAGATTGGTTGCCGGTTTCCCCTCTAGGTGGCAGCACGCGCGTTGAGGATAATCAATCCCTCTTCCGGTTCGACGAAGAAGAATTTATGAATGGAGTCGAATAAAGTTTGACCCAAATTTATGGCACAGGAATACACATGAGGGTCTAATTTAAGGATTGGGGTTTACTTTTGTTGTCTTGCTGTCATCTATCAAATGCAGTTCTATGGACCATCGTTAACTTTGACTTGACTTGACTGCTTGCTGGCAATGCGAACATAAAAGGTAGTAAGATGATGTTGGCTTTGACTCAGAGGTGTGTTCAGTGTTTGACAGCGGTCACACACACACGGATTACACTCCAGATGAGATGCTGCTCCACGGTTCAGGGTGAAGTGAGGGTCCGCTTTGCTCCTAGTCCGACAGGTAGGGTCCTCCTCCTGAAAGTGTCCCGTTAGAATGAAGCAGGTGAATTTTTTATTTTATTTAACACGTCATTGCTCTGCTTTTGTATTCAACTTTTTTTTTTTTTTTTTTTATCTTTATATTTATTCTATATATGGATATTTACTTCAACTGTGTTTTGTTGTACTGTCAACATCATTAAATAGAGGGCATGCCCTCAGTGATTCTTCAAGATTTATACAAAGGCTGAATGAATGAATCTCTCTCTCTCTTTGCCACGATCAAATCATACAGATTCCTCTTTTTTTTTTGTCAGTCTATTGTTTTATAACACTGCTCTGTGGTGCAGGTTTCTTACACCTTGGAGGCCTCCGAACGGCTCTATACAACTACATTTTTGCCAAAAAGTATGCTGGCTCTTTCATCCTGCGCCTGGAGGACACAGATCAGAGCAGACTGGTCCCAGGAGCTGCAGAGTCTATCGAAGACATGTTGGAGTGGGCTGGTAAGAAACACTGATGTGATCCACAATACTGTGACTACAGATAAAATGATACCGAATCCTATTTGACTTAAACCCACCATTACCTGTAGGTATACCTCCAGATGAGAGCCCTCGTCGAGGTGGGTCTGCTGGTCCATACCTGCAGTCTTTGAGACTTGACCTCTACAGACAGACGGCCCAACAGCTCGTGGAGAGTGGACATGCCTACTGCTGTTTCTGCAGCCCTCAGAGACTGGACCTGCTGAAAAAAGAGGCCTTAAGGAGTGGACAGACACCGAGGTGATAAGATGACATGAATGAACACACAGTTTAAATTTACACGCCGTCAAAATCATATTGTGACGCATGTACACGTGCTGAGTGAGAACACTTACAAAGACATTTTATTTGTTGACTTCGACGACGTGTTTATTGCGAAGGCTTATGTCATGTTAATGAAATTGAGATTGATTGTGAAACCCGCGCCGGTGTATTAAGTGGTGTATGTGTCGAGAGAGGCTTCCATATTGAAGTCTACATCTGAGGCCGTTTCGTTGCTGCGAAACAACTCGGCATTCAACCAGGATCAGGGTGTTTATTTGGCCGTGTGTCCCTCTCTTCTAAGGTATGACAACAGGTGTCGTCATCTCAAGGCCCAGCAGGTCCAGGAGAAGCTGGATCAAGGAGTTACACATGTGGTCAGGTTTCGTCTGGGGGAAGGTGTCGAGCCTTTTCAGGATATGGTCTTTGGTTGGAACCATCATGAGGTGGCCCAGGTCAGAGGAGTGATTTCCCCCCTGTGTTTCAATGAGCTCTGATAGAGTAAACGGGTGATAACTATTGCTTACCCCTTTTCCCAATGAGTCAAAGCCGTTGTTGATGTTTTTGCATTTTCTCCATTAAACTGAATTTGATTTAATTCCAAGATTTCTGAAGTTGCTGACATGGTTTAAATGCAGCTCTTTGTTTTCCAGTAAATCTAAACTGAAAGCTAATTTTGAATTCTGCCTTCTTTTTTTAGGTGGAGGGGGACCCCGTAGTGATTAAAGCGGATGGTTTTCCCACCTATCACCTCGCTAACATCGTGGATGATCATTACATGGGGATCAGTCATGTGCTGCGGGGCTCTGAGTGGCTCATTTCCACCTCCAAACATCTTCTCATGTACAGCGCTCTCGGGTGGAAGCCGCCCACATTCGGACATCTGCCGCTTTTGTTGAACAAAGACGGAAGTAAGCTGTCCAAAAGGCAGGGAGATATATTCATTCAGAGCTTCCAGAGAGATGGGATCCTGCCAGAAGCGCTGCTGGACATCACGACCAACTGTGGATCTGGATTCAACAGTGAGTGAGACAGGAAAGAAAAAAAGATGATTAGAAGTAAAGTCAAAGAAGTCAAGAAATGAATGTATAGCCTTTGAATTTGTATCGCAAGACAGAGAGAGAAAAAACCTCAGAAGGGATTCATGTTTTGAAATTACATATCATTGAGTTATTTGTGTTGTTTTTCAGACAATCAGATTGGGCGGACGATAGAAGAACTCATCTCTGAGTTTAATCCCTCAAAGATTACGACACATTCGGCTCTGTTAGACCTTGACAAACTGCCAGAGTTCAACAGGTAAGTCAGTAGTGCATTTGTCTTTGTCGCATTTCACTTCTGTGTTTCTGTGCTTTCCAAACTTAACTGGTCGTCAAGGCTTCAATGAGCCAACCCTTTCCTGACCATATCAGTGGCTTTTCTGGCAGATCTTTCATCGACTGATTTGCATGTTCTGTGCAACATTTTTCCACCGGATGACTAACATTAGGGTTAGTGCAAGCACCATCAGCGCAGTTCTACATTGTACTTGGAGATGCAGTTTGGATAATCACCCTATCCTGTGTACATACTGGAAAAATCGACACCATTTACCTCTTGTTAAAATACAGTAGCTCCCTGATCCATGGTTGTCAGCCTGGGCCATAACCACATTATTTGGTTACCTGGATGTTGGTGCTATAACGATCTTAAAATGCTAAGCTACGCCTAAATATCATTAGTTTCTTTTTATTTTGGTGCGTGATTTACAGTTTTAAAGATTTATTTTTGGCGTTTTTATGCCTTTATTGTAGAGGGAGGACAGTGGATAGAGTCGGAAAGGGGGAGAGAGAGTGGGGAGAGACATGCGGGAGATGGGCCACAGGCCGGACGCGAACCCGGGCCGCCCGCGCGCGAGGACTGAGCCTCAATACATGGGATCGCGCGCACTGCCGCTGCGCCACCGGCGACCCCTGATTTACAGTTTTTAACTGTATGTGAACTTTATGGCCTCAGTCATTTCTCTTATTGTGGCAGAATTCACCTGAAACACCGTGTCGAGGATGAGGAGCAGTGCTGTTCGCTGATTAATGATCTGCAGGAGCAGATTCAGCAGGCCTTCGCAGCAGAGATCCAAGATAAAGAAGTACTGCATGAGGATTACATTAGACGAGTACTGCATCTCCGTAAGGTAACCAAGACAAAGCGAAAGTCACAAATATTTATTCAACATTTTAATGATGTGTTCATGCCATAGCTTCAACATGCTGAACATTTGATGCTTAAAGAATGTTGAGAAATCTCTGCACATTGACTCTTACTGCATTCAGAGGTAGTTAAAGTCAATGTTCTGTGATGTGGAAGCAACAAAACTAGTTTCCTGTATGGGGAAAAATGTTATTTAAGCAAAACACTTATTTGTTTAAGTTGCTGACCTTTCAGTCTGTAAAAACAATTGTGGCTTCCTGTAGGCATCAAATGTCTTTTTTTGTCTTCTTCTCCTCTGTCTCTCCAGTAATACTGAAACTGTTCTCTTCCCTTCTCCACAGGGTCACATATCCTCTGTTAAGGAACTTATAAGTCCCTCATACTCCTACCTGTGGGTTCGTCCTTCCATATCCAGCCAACAGGTGGCAGCAATTACTGCTGAAGCTCAGCACATTGCTTCATTAGTGCTTAAGTATGTCACTGTTATAACTGTATGTCTCTCTGTACCTCTAAGCTTCCCTTTTAGCAGGACTTCTAACATTTCTGTGTCTGTGTTCCAGATTAATATCTGAGCGAGGCGATGAGCTGGCTGTGGATCGACTCAATAAAGATCTAAAAACTCTGGCTAAACAGACTAAAGCCACAAAGTACAGAGAAGTGATGAAGCTCTTACGCCTGACTCTCAGTGGTCTGCAGGTACATGAACACATCATATTCATTTGTTATGACTCATTATAGTACAAGCTCTACAGCTTGTCATGTCACAAATTGATAAAGCAGGGTTATAAATAATTTTATACTAATTTGAACCCAGAGATTCATCTTCAGCTATGTCCTCGATCACAAATCCCCAGCTGCGTGTACGAGCCTCCAGTTAACCAACCATCATATTTGCAGGCTGACTGAGTTTCATTTGTGAAATGATGGGATCATTTTGTATTTGATTATTTTGCCCCTAAGACAAACTCCTCATGAAGCATTAAATAGTGTTTTTGGCCTTAACATGTGAGATGAGTTGTGTGGCAGAGTGAGCTGCATGAAATCTAACAACGTTCTTGCCACAAGATGAAAAATGTGTTTGTTTGTTTTTTTACAAATTTAAAATTCAATCAGGCTGCACAAAAATATTTGAACATTGTTTTGATTCCCACAGGAAACCACATCATATGTTACATCTTGAAGCTGACTTCGGTTTCCTTTCTGCAATTATATTAATGAACTTGTAATCAGCAAATTCAGTGGTTTTTAGCTTTAATTTTTCAATGACAAACTCAGTAGATCCCTGCTGAACTGTTACAGTACAGTTTGTCCATGGTGTGACTCAGCTTAACTCTAAAATATACTTTGTTTAATATGATATAAAGGAGAATCTCTTTGAGTGATTCATCCACCACAATAAGCCTTCAAATATTTAGAGCCTACAAAGTTTTAGGGAAAGAGGAAATATTCTGATTGCTTCAAGCAGCGGTTACTGTTTGCTTACAGTCTGGTTTGATTGCATTACTTCCTCTGTTTTCTTACTTGCAGCAGGGGCCAAGTGTAGCAGAGATGATGGTGTCTTTGGGGCCAACCGAAATCAGCAATCGATTCCACAGACTTCTTTTGCTTTCAGAGACTGGTTAGAGACGAGACGATCTGTCGCTTCAAAGACTGATGGAAGCCTGGTTCAGAGAAAAGTCTGCTTGGATAGACATGTCCTGTTTGTTTTGAGACGTGTACAATGGGGAACATTTCAAAATGAACTGTATATAAGTATACAAATAGTGCTTTAATTAAAACAAATGTTTTATGAAGTAAAGGTCTTTTGGTATTATTTCTTTCAGACATGGGTGCAGGTGATGCAGAGCTAAGTATGGGAAGCACCGTGGAATTTTTATGCAAATGTTTAACTGCTTTGTCAGATAACATGTTTTTAATACGACACTGAATTAATGCTCCGCTTTTAACAGTTTGTCTTAGATGCTCTGTTGAGGATTTGGAAGCTTTAAAAAAAAATGCTTTGGTAATTTTTGTTGATAATACCCTTTTATATTTCAATTACTCGACAGTCATAAATATTAGATTCATGTAATGGATGCATTATTCAGTACATCACATACATGTAGGAGTAGGTCTACTGTTGGTTTGTTTAACCAATGACTATACATAAAGAAAAATGGGAATTTTTTCACACGTAGTCTGCCAAGTAACTAAAGTTATCAAATACATGCAATGTTAGGTAGGGCGTAAGTAATAGCCTACGTACTGTAGCCTACAAAGTAGAAGTGGTAACAATCAGTGATACTTATAAAAGTCAATATTTCATGCATGGCTGATATACTGTAGTTAAAGCTACTGATAAGTAGTCAAAACATTTGACGAGCTCATCTACAGAACTGCATCTTAACTCTTCTTCTGCGCAGTGTGACTTCTGCTGTAAAACAAACTACTGCTGTTTTGAAATTAAGAGATTTTCCTGAGAAGAAATAAGTATTATTATCGACCTCAATAGTGTAACTCGTTGATCTTTGTGATGAGGGACTTAACTCGATGTTATTAATCCTTCACTGTTTAGAACAGAGCTGCTGTGCTGAGTGACTGGAGAGGGTGTGTGGGGGTTTTTTTTTTAAATTTTTTTGTTTTTTTTTTGCGTGTCAGGAGTGTGACTGGGCGTGAGCGTCACATGTCGCCTCAGACAGGCTGCAGTTTGACACCTCCACTTCCCTCAGACACACTCACAAAGAACAGCTTCAAACATCGCTCAAAGTGCAGCACACTGACGGCTATGGCGACCGGTGACAATCAGGCAACTTTGGAGTTATTGTGCAGTAAGTAAAATGGGATAAAACACACGTTTGTTACCTGTCTTTAGCCGCTTGTGTTTGTTTACGTTTTGTCAGCCTTCGTCCAGATATTCAGAGTGACGCTGCTTCCTTTGCCAACGTCACATTAACAATCGGCACCGGTCTCGTTTAACTTTCTTATTTTATTTAATAAGAGGTTATATTTGCACTAAATGTTTAAGTTGTCGATTCATCAAAAAGTTGAAGGAAGTAAGTGTGGCATTGTGCAGAAAGTTTCACTTCGAACAGGAAGTTGGTGGCAGTGTGCGCGAGCTTGACAGGGAGCTCGAGCTCGGCTGTATTGTTTCATTTCAAGTTTTAATCTTGAATCAGATTAAACGTTCAATGTGTATATTACAATGCATATTCCTTTTACTCTGAAATGTAAGTATAAAATAATGAAATTATAAAAAAAAACGGATGTAACGTGATGATAACCCTCATGCAACACCAACAAAAAATTAAAAAAAATCATTGATGCTATAACTATTCCACCCACAAAACAGCAGAAATAAGGTTTTGTTTTATGAATCAGTGAATATTTATTTATAGCTTACATAGTCAGTGGTTTAAACGTAGGATACATTTGACTAATTGAAAACAATGTTAACCTTCTAAAATCGATAAGAGAGAACATCTTGAGACAGCCAAAAGAGATGCTTTATTACCAGTATCACAAAATTGGGACCTTTAAAATGACCATGTGTATTACATTTATCCATAACGTAGTTATAAATCAATGTGACCACACTGTCTGTGTACAGAGTTGTTAGCCTACTTTCCAGACTTTTCAAGTATAGTTTTTTTTTTTTAAACGGGCAGTGTCTGTGTTTCAGTTTCATTTCCTAATATGATTGTAGTTCTTTGCATTTTCACTTGATCAACCTGCAGCACTTTCTAAAATGTTTAAGGACATTAATTGAAAGTGTCCTTGTTCCAGGTCAAGCTACAGACCCAAACAATCAAGAGGACCGATGGGACTGCATTCAGGGATTCTACGAGCTTGTCAACAAAGAGACTGATGGGTAAACAGAACATTTTTATTTTAGTTTTTACTCGCATTATGTGCCGTCTCAAAACTTGCCTGGATATTCAGAGCCTCGTCAGAGTATGAACATGTGCTGAGGAGACCATGCAGTGGCTTCAAGATGTTACGTGAGGGCGCATTTTTGAGCAAGAGTTGCTTCATTTCCATATTGGGATCAGAGCGTCGCAGTAAAACTTTGTGAAAGAAGTTGAAGAAGCAGTGCAGCACCCTTTTCCCTTTCAACAATTAATATATTTTAAAAAGACTTTATAATTTGACTAAAATGTTGCTTTCAGCCCACAGATAGCCATCCGACTTCTTGCTCATAAGATCCAGTCACCACAGGAGAAAGAGGCTCTGCAGGCTATCACTGTAAGTCAATTATTAGATTCTTCATTTCTATATAATTTCTACATGGTGTGTATGTATATATATATATGGTGAACAAACACACACACACACACACACACACACACATATATATATATATCATACAACAACAGATGTTTAAATTGTATTTAGGTCTTTTTCTCAGGGTTATGTGACATTCATTGAAAAAACAAATGTCTCTGTAAACCCTGGCAGGAAGGTAGTCAAGTTCAAATGATCTGTGACTAACCATCCTCACATGACCAGAGCGACATGGAGGGTTAAAGCTGCATTAGAATTCATCACCACATAGTTTGTCATCAGTATTAGACACAGCTGGTGTGTTTCATTATAAAATGGAACTTAGAGAAGAGGTTTGTCAAGGTTCCAGTAACACATCAGATCTCTGTAACTATCTTCATGTGTTTTCTGAGTGTGAAATACTTGTTCTTTCATTTTCGTGTTGAATAGGTTTTATCTTTTGGTGCTTTCCAGGTTCTGGAGGCATGTATGAATAACTGTGGGAAGAGGTTCCATAGTGAGGCTGCCAAGTTTCGCTTTCTTAATGAGCTCATCAAAGTCTTACTACCAAAGGTAATATTCATTATAGGGAGGGAGATGTCTTTGATACTTCCTTTTAAAAGAAGCTTACCATTTGATCATGCACTGGTTCCATTTCATTGCAGTTATGTTACATTCTCAAATCAAATGTGATACAATTGTGTTAGCTGAGTACTAATGAATTGAAATCTAAAAGGCAGCTGTAAACTCAGTATCCACGTGTCCCAGGGATTAACCTCATCTCATACTGAATGATACAAACTCATGTCGAACAGGGTTTTTTTTTCTGCATGTAAGATCATGAGGCGGTTACCTCCACCCGATTTTCTTCTCCCGCCAGCTCTCGTCAAAGTCTGACGGGTGTTTTCATATGAGGAGCATGATTTTCCAAGAACAACACTTGGGGAGTTTGTTTTTTACTCTGCAACTGCTATTACAGCATTACATTGATGAAGTGGCAACGCTGCATTGCAGTGGAATTCATAAACACTAATGATCATCCTGAGAGTAATAGAGATAAACCAATTTAATTTGTTAGCATGTTTTTTTTTTTTCAAAGATTCAGCATGCCAACATGCTATTAGAGAGTAGCCCACATATTGATAAACGAGTAAAAACAAAGTAAAGAGCTGTTATTGCACAGAAAGTCACTGAGGCAGAGAGAGAGGTGAGAGTTCATAATGACAGTCAGGATTCTGTCAGCAGGTCATGGAGACAGATAAACATTTTAAAAACAATTCCAGGGCTTGGGATGGTGTTGAAAAGGATATATAGTCATTCAATCCACCAACCAAAACTGTTTTTCAAGTGCAATGAAATTGAAAGTTATTCTTTCTGTTATTTTGATCCTTTCTAAACCTGTCTCTGGTGTCATGGGCATCATTAGACAAGCATGTGAATGATGAAACTGAAAGGGAGCACTAGATGTTAATTATTCAAATGAAACGAGCATCCCTTTTACAAAAATGAAACCATTTCATGATGAATTGGTGCACAAGAACACTCTAGAATATAAGAAAGAAAGTGTTTAGCGTTTATTTAAATTATTTTGCTTTTGACCATGTAAATCAACACATACACTTGATATTGTCTTGACCATTACATTTCCCACCTTGATCCCCACCTGTTGATTCCAGTGACTTACTACATTGAAGACAAACCAAAGTCAATTGTGTTGTGTCACAGGACTAAGTTAATAATGTGAGAATCTCAAAAAGGAAGAGAACACAAAAACCTATTGAAAAAGATTGAATTAATAAAAGAGTTAATGAGGCATGTTAAAGCGACTTTGACTGACCTGGTTGATCTTATTTCCTCGGCAGTACTTTGGCACATGGACTCCACAGAAAGTTAAAGACAGAGTGACAGAGGTTCTTTACGGCTGGACTCTTTGGCTGAAAGAAGAACCCAAGATTCAGGAAGCCTACAGCATGCTCAAGAAACAAGGTCAGGATGCAAAAAAGAAAAAACACAGCACCAACACTTTGGCAGTAACTTGCACAGGACACACTTTATATGCAAATGGTACAAAGTTCATATCCATATTATGTTACCTAACAGTTTAGATGTTGTATATAAAGTCTAATGTTTTCAGATACAACAAACGCTGGTTAGGTACTTTGAAACCTCCGGCAAAAAACAGGAGCACACTTTTTGGTACAAAGACCAAAACTTAGCAAATGTAAACATTTTATCTGCAAACATGGTGTCATCATAGCAGACATTATTTTTATGATTGACAACAATTGAGCGGTGCCGGCCACTGTCAGTCATTATTTAACATGAAAAAGATGCAAAAGTTCGCCTGCTAGTTTTTAGTGCAGTCTAGTCTTCTAATCTCGGTCAGGGTCTCAATGAGGCTCAAACACAAGCGGCTGAATCTCTTCTTAATCCGCCGAGCGAGTGATTTAGGTGCTCACCATTCTTTGGTTGCACAAGCTGCTGTGATGAAAGCAGCAGTGATTGGCTTGGTGAAAGCCAAAACTAGACAAAGAAGCAATAATACAGATGTTTTTAGGAAAACCCAGTTATACAATGTACTAACCATGGTTGAATATTTTAAACATATTGTATATAAAAATGTGTTTAAAGGCCAATTACAACTGTCTCTGTCATTTTAGGTGTTGTGAAGAAAGATCCCAAGCTGCCAGGCAAAGTAATAATGGCGCCACCACCACAGAGATCTACAGAATCTGTTTTTGACCAAGAGGACAAGGCCACGGTTTGTGTTTTGTGTTAAAGACATCTTCTCATGTAACACTGGATTCCACCCTGCTAAAATGTGTTTCTGTATCACCAGCTATTAGCTAGATTACTGAAGAGTGCCCGTCCTGAAGACCTGGAAACTGCCAACAGGCTCATTAAGAGCACAGTACAGGAGGTGAGAAGCGCTGTGGTGTTGATGCTCGTAAGCCATGCATGTGTGCAGAGTACACTGTATAACTTTGGTTTCTGTTTGTGATTTAGGAGCAGGAGAAGGCCGAGAAAGTATCAAAGCGTGAATCTACACTAAAGGAGGTAGAGAGCTGCACTCAACAGCTCAGAGAGATGCTCGACCAGCACACAATCACTGGGAGCTTGCTACAACCGAGTGCTGACATGAAGGTGTGTTTGAAAAATACAAATACATTAAACCCAAGCAAACAATCACACAGAAATCCTTTTGGATTGTTAGTGTCACGTGGTTATTGCCTTTTCCACTGGCTAACTGTACATTTAAACCGTTTACCCTACAACTCCTTTGTGAAAATATTGCCAAGTATACTAATGTACATGCAGTATGTCTATCATCTATGGTGAAAATTACTTGCATACTAACATTTCTCTCTCTTTGTTCTTTGCACACACAAAGAAGTTCTTTCTTATTGGACAGTAGTGCAGAGAACTAGAACATTCAGTGACTTGTGCGGTTCAGATGTGATACTTTATCACAGCTGCTGCTTGTCTTGCTGCACTTGTTACGTGTCTTGTGACATCTACTTGTTGCTGTGTCCACCATTGAGTTTTAAAAAGAAAATTTTTGTTCTCACTCAGAGTTCATGAAAAAAGTGTTGACGATAACTAAGGAAACAGCATCCAAATATTTTTGTATATCCGACCTGTGTGTATAAAATTACTGTTATTCTGCTGCCGTGCATCTTTTCCCAATTGCAGTGTTGATATACATGTCAATCATCTAATTCTTCTGGTCTGTAGTTATTTTATTCCATAACCCAAACAACTTCCTGCTAGAGGTCATCCACCTAAACTGTGAAATTTCATTTGCTTATGTTCTTATTTATCTTTTGCTGTCATTGTTGTTAACCATCTATTTTGCTCTGTAAAAACAGTCTTATTAGAGATGATCTATTCTGTCTGTTTGGACAGAATTGAGTTCATCACTAGCATGTCTTAGAAAGACTCTGAACATGACACTGTATGCTATTAAATAGTACACGGTATATCTTTGCACTGCTTATGTCAGGCATTAAAATCAATGTGCCTCGCTACAGAGAAAACCAGCCAACCACATAAAGACAGTTGCCCTTGGTATTAGCAAAGAAAGTGTTCCAATGGTTGAACTTCTTCATTTTCATAATGACAACAGGAAGTGTGGAGAGTGTTATGTCTGAAGGTTTTCAGTTTAACTGCCCAGCTCAAAACATTGTTAAAGTTATCCCGAAGATAATCAGTGTCCAGAGTGACTTTTCTTTGATTAAGTTGCATTCATTTACATTTTCATACATTCTTTTTACTTACAATTTGAACAGGTTACCTCCTGTTTAATTATATAAATAAAAGACCCCAAGCCTCTTGTGCGTTAATACAAAATACAGATCAGCTTGGATAAAAATCACACAACTGCAGTGACTAAAAAAAGAGAAAATTATATTTTTTGATGACCTATCTCTAATAGCAAAATGAAGAATTATCTTTATTTAATGAAAGTGATGGACTCTATAATGACTCAGTTATAAGCTTAGCAAACCATGTTTCTTTTCTCCATTTACTGTTTCAGAGCTTCAACTGTGAAGTGTAGGCCAAACAATTCTATACATATTTTTTCACCCAAAGACTCGTTCCCCCTCTCTCTAGCGAATAAAGTGTTGGTGGGAAGAGTAACTCATCATTTAACTTTTCTCCCGACCCCAGGCCCTTTATGAGCGCTGTGATCAACTGAGGCCGAGTTTGTTCCGCCTGGCCAGCGACACCATAAACGATGACGCAGCTCTGGCACAGATCCTGGCGGCTAATGACGATCTAACACTTGCTGTAAACGCCTACAAAAAACAAGTGGAGAGGAAAGAGTTAACCTGTGGGCGAGAAAGCGGTCAAAGTGAAGAAGAGGAGGGGGCTAAAAATAATGGTAGGCACTTGTTTTTTTCTGTGGAAAACACCTTGACCTTAGGTTGGACCGCTCTGTCTTTAATCTCCTTTTTGTCTTGTTTCTTCAGTTCCAAAGAGCCCTAGAGAGATTAAAAGTTACCACCTCATCGACCTGTCCGCTCTGGACTCGCCACAGAACCGCAAGAAAACTGATTCAAATTTGTTCTTCAAATCTTCGTCACCCATTTTCTCCTCCACTTTTGAATTTGATTTTAGCTCAGCAGCCGACCAGGACATGAATGAATTAGGTAGGCCTGCATTTCTACCCACCTCTTGTTTGTACTCTCCTGTGTGATCATTATTTAACGTTTTCTCCCTGTAATTACAGAGTTAGGTCATCAGGTCACAAAACAGACCCATGACACTTCAAGGTCGTATTTCGAAGAATTGATGGAGGTGAGACTCTGATGTAAAGTTTTGTATTTTAAAATTGTATATAGAAGTGATTAACACCGACATAACTCTCAGTTTGATGGAGATTTTCAGATGAATGATACTGATCAGAATGTAAGAGGAGATGGAGGAGGCCTGGTGTTGAGAGCTCGTGGGTGTGGAGGGAACAGTACCACGTTGAATGGGACAAACAAATGGTAAGACTAAAAAAAAAAGGAAAAAGTGTACTGACTCTTGAAATCCTGAATGACATCAGGCACGTCTAAAAACAAAACCAGTAATTCTAAAGGCCACAAGGGGGAGACATAACAGCTCATTTTGTACAGAAACCCCACAACACAGCCTGAAGAAGAGCAAAGATGCATATCCAGAAAGGAAATATGAGCAGTAAATAAAAGAACGTTTTTTAAGTTTGATATAACTTTACTTAACATCACATGTTTTTATGTTACTAACCTTTTTTCCCCACAAGCTGGGATGTTCAATCTTAAAAAGATGTAACTATCATTTATTTTAGTAGACTTTTATTCAGGATGACACAGTTTATGTATTAACTGTATGTATGTATTTTTATCGTGTTTTACTTTTATTGTTTTTATAGTGTGCTTTTTTGCTTGGACAACACTTTGGTCCACCAAGTGAAAAGATTGATTGATTGATTAACTACAGACAGTCAGATATATGCTTTTAAAAGTATATTGCGGTGTTGGATTTCAATCTTTGTATGCTCATCAGTCAGGCTCTAGTAACTATCTATGGTGCCCTCTGATATTCTCTCAGTCCTATTCGTACTAAACATTGCCATTCCTTTTCCTTTGTCAGGTCCCCTCCTTCCAGCCACATGTTTCCAGGCTCAGGACCAATGTCCCAGGTGCAGAAAACCATTAATGAAGTGTCAGGATCTCCAGGGAAAATAGAGAGTGTGTGTCCTCCGCACATGTTGAAAAACATCTTTGTTCCCATGGAAACCATAAGACCCAGTGAGTCCTAAAACAGCGATGTTCAATTTGAGTATTATGGTGCTACTTGTGATTGAAACACAAACCGTTTTTTCTCCCTCATTCTCTAAAGTAACGCTCATTTGTTTTCTCAATTGTTTTAAAGGTCATCTAGAGCCGATCACTTTGTATAATCAGAACGGGATCCACGTCGCCTTTCATTTTGCTAAAGACTCTCCGCCGGGCCATCCAGATGTTGCTGTGTTGGTCATCTCCACTGTGAACACATCCGCCCTTGATGTAAAAGACTTCCTGTTTCAAGCTGCTGTCCAAAAGGTGATTAAAAAACATTTTCTTAATTTAATAACGGGTAAAAAAAAGAATAAGAAAATAATCCACACACGTTTTTGTCAAGTTTTACAACAAAGCTTTTCCAATTCTAATCCTTTTTAAAACATGGGAGATGAGCTCATACTTCATGCACTGTCTAAGTCGGTGACTAAGCGATATGAGATGTCAATGATTTAAGGTGTATACGTCACTCAGAAATCAAAAAAAGGGTAAAACATTCTGTTTCTTAGGTCATTCATGTTTTTGGACCTGTTTTTCCATAATGACTTGAATATCCACTTGTCAATGGTATCTCTCTCCTGCAGACCATGTCGGTGAAACTTCAGCCCGCCTCAGGGACAAACCTTCCTCCTTACAACCCTCTGCTGCCTCCTCCTGCCCTCTCCCAGGTCCTCCTGCTGGCTAATCCTCACAGGGTGAGTCTGCAGAGTGTTTTCAAAACATGAATGACTGATCTCACTCTCTACTTCACTGTCATGAAACAGAGAAACATGAGAAATCATTTGTGTGTGTTTCTTTAGTTGATAGCGGAGCTTCTATGTCGTCTTTTTTATGTAGAAAGACATTTTTCAAGTTAAATTTACATTCAACGTGAAGATGAATAAACTAGTCATCCTGAATAAGAAATTATAATAATGTCCAAAATAAGTGAGCTTTGCTGCAAAACTTTTATAAATTACTGTGGTTTATATACAAACTTTTAATTATGTGTTATTATGAATTAATAATGTATTATTAATTCACTTTCTCTATCTTGATACATCTGACATTTTAGCGGAAGCTGCGTCTGCGGTACAAGTTGACTCTGACACAAGGTGGCCACCTGCTGAATAAGACTGGAGAGATCGACAACTTTCCTGACTGGATTTCATTGATTGGCCAATAAAACTTTGATGGACTTAGATTTAAAAATACAAAACATCCCCTGGACCCGGCCTGAATAACAAACTGAAAGTTAAAGTGTATTCAGAAGAAGAAAACTCAGTAAGAAGATGGTGGTGAAACACGACTGCTGCGGTTGATCCTCACATGGTAACAAAACTGTCAACAAATACGGAGTCCGTTTTTTTCTTCAGGACTTAGGATGCATCAAAAAAAGGCCGAGGTGGGATCGCTGATGCACATGATTCAGGAGGTCATAATTCTGCTGTTGTCTTGCGTGCTGTTCTTGCGGTTTTTGCCTCCTGCGTGTTGAGAAAGCCAAGTTTGATCAAACAGTTTGCACACTGTGTACGATGACATGTTGCTCGCTAGATGCCTGCCTGTGAAAGTTTGTATTATTTTTTTTTCTGTGCATTGGTGACATTCAGGGAGTGCCCTAAGATAATATAAGTTATGCTTGTTGTGTTTTTAGGATGTTTTAAATGAAGTAAATGAATGAGAATAACCACCACCATGACAAAAGAAAGGAACCTCAAATAATGTTGTTTTTCTTCAATGTGACCTGAAATGTGTCGCAAACTGAAATGCTGCAAATTTAATACAAGGGTGTTTTGTCAGGACAGTATTGAACCCTAACCTCCAAATTCATGAAAATATTCAAACTGGCACATTGGAAGTTCATTGGTCAATTAAATAAAAGCCACCAAAATGAACGTTTTAAAAACCATACTTTCTTTGATTGGTTGTTCCCTGTGAATGAAGCCTGTTTCTGGAGGAGCTTTACATAGATTTTTGTTTCCACATTTGCGATGCTTTGCTTTGTTTTTGTTTTTTGTTGTTGTTTTTTTACGTATAACATTTTTTTTATCTGGAAACTTAAAGAGAATGTCTTTTTTGCTTGTGTTTAAGGTTTTTCGAGTAGATTTTCTCACAACTTTAAGCTTTATTATTTGATGACATGCATCTGTGACATCACAAAGTAATTCAGTGTGCCGCTCTTCCCAATGTCATTTGAAAAATAAAAAAATATTCTGTAACAGAAAAAATGTGAATTCAAAGTCCGCACTTGCCAAAATGTATTCATCCAATAATAAAACGTTTTCAATGACATATTCACTTCCATAGTTTAACCTACAGTGATAATGTTTCTGTGGTAAAAATGTGAATTAAGGAGTGAAGCACTAAATATATAAATATTCAGTTGACCTAACTTGCTAAAAAAAAAAAAAAGTAGAAATTCATAAAAAAAAATTCTTCAAAACTTTTCTTCAGTTTTCGATCCAGGACAAGAAGTTATTTAGTTTAGTTCTGATGATGAGAAAATACAACTGACTTCAATGTAGTGACTCATGGATACATGGTGTTAATAATATGGTGTACATGTACAGAACCAGGTGTCCTTGTTAAACACTCCTCCCCATTTGTTCTCTATTTAGTTAGAAAGGTTTTGTTACTTTCTTCTAAATGTCAGGCTCCAAAAATACCCGAAGCTTTATAAAAACAAAATGAAACTCTGATAACTAAACACATGTTCAGAACTTTACATTCAAAACAGGGACGTAAGAACGTTTGACGCTCACTCTTGTCTTGATACTTGACATGATGAACTAGCTAGGAAATGTTACCTATTGATTCTCTCTTTTTCTGGTTAAACAAGAAATTAATCAACATTTAAAGACTCAAATTAACAAATAACCAGATGCTTCCCGCCGTATGAATAATTTCCAGAGAATGATGTGGGCAACCTGCAATTCAAAACAAATCCATAAACTCAATTGAACAGATTTATTATATGACATCAGCAGATTAAAATACAGGTTTTTATGTACATATATGTAACAGGGGTGTCAGATAAAGTGCCAAATACCTCTTTTTTTCTTCTTTTTTTTTTTACAAAAACTAAACAAAAAAAAATACATGGGATAAGTGGAAGACCATCACCTCTATTAACTCTGGTCCCACAGTTCATTGCTTCACAAACGAGTAGCCTCCTTTGTTAAGGGCGGCTGAATTGCTCAGTGCTGGTCAAAGGTCGATTTGGCACGATTTATCCTGGAATCACACTCGCGGTCTGGAAGAGGTGTGAAAAGTGAGATGAATACTGGGTGTTTTCTTCGTGTTGTTTCTTCCTCAAACGTGGATCAAAATCAACACTAGAACAGGCTCCACATCTCGAGATGGATGGCAAAATGTTTCCAGCTCAACCAGACATTATTTAGAAGTGTTTTTTTTTATTATTTTAAATCCAGCTATTTTGCTTCAAAGTTAGTAGGTGAGCAGGTTAAACTGTTCCTGGATCAGGTGTTCCTGTAATAAATACAAGACGACAAGTTACAGTTTTCCAGACTTTGCATTTTTTTTGTGACAAACAGAGGAAGATTCTAACAGTTGTTGGTCAGCAGGTTTGTGTTACTCATACTGTAAACAAGACAGTGACACAGATAGGATGGGTAGCACTTATTTGCTTGTACGAATTTCAGGGTATTTTTTTCATTTTTCGGAGCTACAAAAGGTCTTTAAAACAGCTTTCCCCTCCTTTTGATGATCCCACAGTTTGTTCCCGTACGGCAGTGATGGATGTGCAGATACTTGGTGATGAAGACTCTTTGTCTTTTGTCACGAGCAGATGATCGAGACGCTAAAACCCTCCAGCAAATGCTGTAGCATTTGTGTCCCGTGCTCAACTGTCCGATTTAAATGTTATTTTGAGATGTCTACAGTCGAGCAGGAGGCTCATCTCCAATTCATTTAAAGCTCCTCCAAGACCGTCCAGCCTCCATTTATGGACATCTTCATTATTCCCCAAGATTTCCTATCTGACCATGATGATTCCTGTTTTTATTTCCAACTAACTTTCCTCCTCCTCCTGTTCTTCTTCTACAACCTCCTCCTGTGCAGCCCCATCCTCAGCCGTCTCCTCCTCCTCTTCTACTCCATCTGCCTCTCCTTTTTCCTCTTCTTCTTCACCAGCATCTTCAGTTTCTCCTGCTGCTTCCTCCTCCTCCACCTTCCCCTCTGTGTTGCCCTCCTCTTCTTCTACATTTTCCTCCGTCTCTGCTGCCTCTTCTTCCTCTCCCTCCTCATTTTCCTCCACTTCTGCCTCCTTGCTTTCTTCTTTTCCTCCTTCCATTTCCTCTTCTTCCTCCTCTTTCTCTAAAGATTGTTCACCTTCTGTTTCCTCGTCCTTTGCCTCCTCATTTTCTGCACCTTCCTCTTCAATCATTTCCTCTTCCTCGCCCCCCTCTTCCTGCTCTTGTTCTCCTCCCTGATTTTTCTCATCCTCATCCTCCTCTTCTTTTGGCTCCTCTTCTTCCACGGCATCATTTACTTCCTCTCCTTTCTCCTCTTCATCTTCTTCTCCTTCTTCATCTCCTGTACTATTCTCCTCCTCGTCATCATCTCCAACTCCGTTCTGTTCACTGTTGTGATTCTCTTCGTCTTCTTTCTCTGTTTCAACATGGTTCGGTCCCTCTCCTGTCAGTTCCGCCTTGTCATACGTCATACTCTCTTCAGTGCCATCATCGCAGATAGCTTTCATTCCGCTCCTCCCGCCGCTGCTCCTCATGTGTATGTGATTGTGGTTGTTGTGTTCGAGGTCCTCCAGGGTGAGCTCAAACTGGAAGCGGTCGTGCTGCAGGTGTCTGTCAGGGGGAGGTGAGGGGGACTGAGGCATGGTGTTCAGATACCACTCCCTGTTCTCCTCCAGGGTGTCCAGCAGCTCCTGGGCATCTGGATGCACGAGGTCGGCCCAGGTCTCCCACAGCGGGTGGACGATGTAGTCTATGAAGCCCACCTTTAAAAGGAAAGATTGATAAAAAATAAGGAATTATTTGGGGGAAATACTATTCTATTATTCTGCCAAAAAAAGTTTATCACTTCCAGCAGCCAGTTGGCTTCGCTAAACTGATGGAAACAGCTAACCAGGCTTTACCTTTGTTTACTGTTCTTGCTTTAGAGTTTTTGGGTTATTGACTGCAGATTTATTTCACATGTACTTTAATTACTCCCATAACCTGCTGCTGTAACACAATCATTTCCCTGTTTGTGATGCATATAGAAAATCAGTGCACCCGATCATGAAGTCATCCTGCAACTTACCTTGGTCAAAATCAAACGTGTTGCTTTTATCCTTAAACTTTTGTATGTTTTTATTTTATTCCAGCTCTTGTTCGTTTAGGGCAGAGCCAGGCGAGCTGTTTTCAATCGTTCTGCTACAGTACAGATATGAGGGTGGGGATAGATCTCTTTGTCAAGAACATGTTGAACTGTCTCTTTAATCTGAACAAAAAGTGACAAAAAAACTAATTAAAGACAATAAAAGTTCTGCACATCTATACTAACACAACTTTGTGTTCTGACAAAACTCCTCTAGTGTCATGTCATTACTCTGCACTCATGTTTCCAACAGACTGACACCTTGAAAGTAGACGATAGCCAGCGATCTGTACTTACCTGACTCTTCTCCACTGACGCAGTGTGTTTGTCACACATGGCGCTGATTTCCATCCCTCGCTCTCGCTCTTTGTCTCCCTGACGAAAGAATTCTTCCATGATCCTCTCCGTCCACTGTCGGTACAACGGCAGCGTCTTGGTGGGGTTGCTCAGGTCCGCACAGTGCACCATATTCCTCAGTACCTTAACACATGTTTATTGTGCAGTTAAATATGTTTACAGTAGATTTCCAGCCAGTCTGTTGGAGCGGATGTACTGGTATGTGCAGTACAGGGGAGCCTGTTACCTGTATTCGTTCTGTATAGTGGTCCAGGAGCAAAACACCTGAGCTGGTCACCTTCTTGGTCTCAACCATTGTCTTCAGGTCAGCCAGCAGCGTCATGTGTTTGGACATGTCTGTGGCCAACACCTGTAGAGGAAGACAGTAAAAGATTCAGAATATAACAGAAGCAAAAAGATCCAACCTCATCACTTTCTCTGAGTCTGAACATTAGATCAACAAAATAGATTCGGAGAGAGGTGACCAATACAGGCAGCAACAAGTTAGAGACAATGAGTCAAAGAAAAGGTTTTCAAAAAAACTTAAGTCTCTCAAACAAAAATCATCCAAAATATCTGATGATAGAAACAACTAAGTGTCACCTACGAGAACACGCGAGAGTGAAAGAAAAGCAAAAAAGGTCAAAGGTTGACACAATTTTAAAAATGCTAAATGATTAAAAACGATTTTTTAAAATCCTTTCTCAGATATCTTGTGAAACGTAGGTGACAATGTAGAAGTCATGTCTATAATTAATTCAAATTGTTGTATTGTTCTGACCAAATCGATGACAAGCTTGCGGAGGCTCTGGCGCTGTCGCTTGGTGAGGTTTTGCAAGATGTCACAGTTCTCCTGGTGCAGAAGCTTGAAGCCCACAGCAAGGTGATGGTTCTCAAGAACAGACTCGTCATTATACATGAGTGCCAGCTCCGAGTCTGAGTGCAGGGAGGAGGGACACAGGAGGAGTTTGTTCAAATATCTACATTAAAAAAAAAAAACTGATGTTTTTATGCATGTGGTTGTAGGTGTGTTTACACTCACTTGTGTTGATGAGGAACTGATTTGAAACTCCGGGGTGATCTACGTCATGGATAGCTGCAGCAAAGAGAGCGGCAAGGATCTCCAGGTCTGTGAAGACCGCCTGAAAAGAAGAAGGGCAGCAAAAAGAAGATGAAGTTCAGAGGAAGAATGGAAAAGAATGACTCATTAATTGAAAACACATTAAACCGTTAAGTCTACTTTATGAGTGAACTTGTTTTAAGAAATACCTCCGATTTGTTCTTAAATGCAGTATCTGCACACATAAAGCTACCTTCTTACGCTGTAGGTTGATGTAAAATAAGATTGCAATTTTTGAAAAACACGTTCATTGACCAACCATCAAAAATATTTTGATGAGCTTTGAGCACATTTAAAAATATTTTGCAGCCTTGGTTTGAGAGAAAAAAACGTTTCATAGTGTAACAAAATGAATAGTTCTATAAATAGTAACGTGAACAGGCGTGGTCCCCAGATCTATCCCTGTTTGATTACTAATAAACCAAAAAGTGTGTGTGAGACAATGAAAGTGTGTTTGGTCGTCAACGTACATCAAGGGCAGGCGTAGAGAGCAGGACGTGTGTGGACTGGGTGACATCTGCAGCATGGAGGCTGTTGTGGTACGCTACGTTTCCATGGTAATGGTCCTCTAGAGTCATTACATAAGTGAAAAAGGTGTCGGCTGGGATGCGAAACGTCTTTAACAGCTCTCGTTCCTGATGAGAAGGAGAAGAAGCAGAACTTCACACACAGGTCCTGTTTACACTTGGTTTTCATAAGTCACCTGGGAGATCCAATCACAACAGGACAACTCTCATCGAGGAGGTTTAAATCCAATCTTCTAACTTATCGGCTACCATCTCAAGACGGTATAACCTCTGGGAGCCACCGCCCTTCTGGTGAGACCAGCGAATAGCATTAAAGAAGTTCAGGCTAAGACTTAACACTTGTTAACAGTCCATATGAACAACTTGAGAAGCAATTATGCAATTGAGGTGAAGAGAAAATGTGAATTTGAGCTGTGTGAATTTTTAACTGTGATAGCATCCAGATATCTGAAGAGATGAATTCAAACTCAAAAGCATTCAGCGATTGCATTATGCCTACTATGTTCCCCCTATTTTGTTCCCACAAGGATTGTTTTCCTGAATGCATCAGCATTAAAAAAAAACATCAAATAAAAAAAAATATGTAATGTGGATTGTGTCTTCATGAGATTCACAGATTTTTCACCAAAATGAAAAATGCAAAAGAAATTGGTTCAGAGACTTGTCTCTGAAAGTTATCGTAACATACAAAAAATTAAATCTACCGTCCCTTACAGACTTAACACAGGGCACATTAAGCATTTTAGACTAGTTTCTAAAATGCTTGGATCAACCAAGAAAATGAAGAGTTTTAGAAGACTTTTTCGTGAAGTTATAAATCATACAAGCATGGCAAAGAAGTGTGTGTGTCATGGAGACTGGACAGTACGGACACATTCAGGCACACACTCATGAAAAGCTTAGAATGAATGTAAATGGACTTGAGCTTGCGTAGCACTATTCTAGTCTACTGACTACTCAAAGCCCCTTTACACACTTACCCATTTACACACTGATGGCTGGAGGTTTCCATCAGTAACTAAAAAACATTCACACACGTCTTTGCCCAAGGACACATCAGACATGTAGCTGCAGGATCTGGGGAGCTGGGGATTACATCTGCCATCTTCTGTTTAGGAGATGACCAACATTACTAACTAAACCACAGCCGCCCCAAGTGGAGTGCCAGGTGTAAACAGGGCCACACAAACACAAATGTTGTGTATTTAATCAAGCACACAGTCACGTCAGGTGAGAGCAATCCCACATTCACCTCACACACCCACGTCCGTTTACCTGGAAGATGGCATACATGATGCAGCTGAGAGGTCTGTTGTTGGAGAAATCGGCTACTCTGAATATGTTAAAACTCCACTTGTCTAGATCCTCCAATTCCTGCTCGGACACAACACAAACAAACATAATGTGATTTTATGAGTCAGAAACCCACATATGAAAAAAACAACAATATAACTAACATGCTTGTAAGTTTTAAGGGTCCACTTGAACAGCTGGAGCTACTATGGCACTGAGAGTGCATTACCATGGCCTCACACATACAAGGAAGCAAACTTTCATTTATGTATTTCTTCTGTGAATGTTTTCTGAGAGCACTTAAGGTTAAGGAAAATATGTAATTGTGTAATTGTTGTGTATGTTTTTTGCAATACCCTGACATTTTATAAAGCAAAACTAATCTATAAAAATTAACAATTCTAAAAAGGTCAGAGTTAAATGAAATGACTGTGAGTTGTATCAAATACATGCAGAGATTTCATCTTCAATATAATACTGAAAAATATTTAGCAGTCTGCCACTAAAACACAAAAAGAAACATCTTTACTGCTGGACCCTTCCATCAAGCCAAGCTTTAATTAACAACACACACACACACACACACACACACACACACACACACAACTCCAACTCCTCTGGGAAGCTTCTGAGGTCCTTAAAGATAACCTTTAACTCAAGATGTTGTAAATATTTTCAGCCTTCACAGAGCTCAGTCAAAGTTTGGATAGGGATTGATTTTTGTGACTTGTTTTGAATGAGTCAGAGAAAAACAGACACATCCAGACCTTGGCTAGTTCATCCTCGTGGTCCGTGTTTACACCAAAGCGAGGCATGGAATTGCTAGAGAGGCTGGAGCTGTGAGACAGTTTCCTCACTCCACTGATGTGACTCATAGGTTTGTCTTTCAGGGTTGGAGACGGGATTTCAACCTCGTTCTGCTTGTCTAGGGATTGATTGACATAAACATATAGAGGGATTTATGGAGGGTTTTTTTTTTATTCAGGATAGTTTCACAGATGATATGTAGACCAAAATCATGATTCTGTTTCTTCTCACCCATGAATGTGCTGGAGATGTATTCAGACACCTGGTTACCAGAGCGACTCATCTCTGACAGGTGAGACAGCTCGCGGTTCAGCATCCTCTTAAACTGTGGAGCAAAACAGAGAAACAACTCAGTGATGAACCGATTACTTAAGTTTTTTGAGATGATGAGATTGATCATAGGCAAAAAAAATTACTAAAGGAATAATAATTCAGTTCTCCTTTTTCTGTTTGGGAATTTGGAGTCTGAACTTTTAACCTATTTTAACAGGAGCAACCAAATAAAAGGATTACAGATATGTCAGAAGATATTTTGAGTTTTGAGCTGGAACCAAAAATAGACCAATTCTGGGGAGACTGCGCACCAATTGTGCACTGATGTGGTATTGGAGTTAAGCTCAACAGTAAGAGCCACAGCAGTTTACATTACATATTTAAGTATATTTATTTAACAACTATTATGTTTGTTAGGGATGCCTCAGATTGTGTTTTTCAAGCAGAGATGAGGCAGGCAAGAAATTTTCCAGTTTTAAATAACACAAAAAATATATATACAATGACAGTCAATAATCACATTTGACAAATGCTTAACACTCAAAGGGCTACATATTTTATAAACCCATGCAAAGGTTAAGTGATGTCCTCGTACCTTGTTAGAGGCCATCTCACTGACAGAGCGGTGTGTCTGAATGGTCTCCAGCTGGTCCAAACACCAGTCAAGCTCCTCCAGTGTGTCGAGGGCAAGCTGCTGGTACTGCTGGTCTGATAGTGACGCTCTGGGACTGACGCACACCCCACCTAGAGGAGACCTCCTGTTGAAATTACAAAAAAAGTAAGTAACCATCTCACCTTGTTTACATTCAGAACCTTTGTAGAAAGTTTTTTATATTTTATAGTAATATATTTCTGAAGACAGTAATGTAAGCCTATAGAAGTTATTATTATTATTATTTAGTTGAAAAGCTTGTATTGTTTTGGGGGACTGACAGCGAAGCAGTTATGTCTCACACAACACGACTATAGTTCTCATTGCATTGGCTGTGGGTTCTAATCTGACTTCTTCCCTTTGCTTTATGTCATCCTCAGCTCTCTCTCTTTCCTCCTACTATTTCCTGTCTGTCTTTACCTGTCCTATCTAATAAAGGCAAATAAAGCCAGAAAACCCTTTTTTAACAATATAGATGTTCTACTGTCAAAGTCAGATTATTCAGTGCGAGTAAAAAGTTATATTTAAAAGTCTCATAAACTTTTTTTTGTCTGAAATATATCTCTAACTGGTTTCCTAAATAAGAACATAATATAACTGAAACTTTTCAGGACATTAATTGGTACTGACTTGACTGTCGGGGTTGAGACGTTGGCAAGAATGGTGAAGTTGCTCCGTACTGATCGCAGACTGGCAAGAACCTAAATAATCAGAGATCACAGTTTATAATAACAAGGGAACAAATAAAGATATTCTGGTGAAAAGATAAGCAGTTTAAGAGTAGTATCTAAGACTCACTTGAGCAAAAGGCGTGACAATGAAGTCCTCTCCAGTGTGCCTGGGATAGTTAGTAACAAGAGAGGAAGCAGAAATGAGAGCTATATATACACTGGAGACATTAGGGTACACACATGCAAATTATCTCATTCATTCTCTTTGTCTATCTGAATGAGTCTTACCCTTCGCTGGCAAGGGAGGAGTTTCGTGAGACTGTCTTGGGCGACATGTCGTAGTCTGAGTCAGAGCGGTAGAGGAAGGACTCTCTCCTTTGACCCTGGGGAAAGGAGGGGTGCAGGGTGAGGCTTGGACTCTGGGAACCCAGCGGTGTGTGACCTGGTGACACGCCATTTTCTGTTTCATAACTGGAGAAAGAGAGTGAGAGACATAGAAGGGAACATTTAATGATTTTTAGAGGACTGAATTTAAGCCCATCTACAATGTTACCTGCACTATCAAAGAAAAGTGTTTTGGAAAAAGAAGTTTGATTGTGTGCAAACCTGTCAGAATCTGCTTGTGTGATGGAGATGCGTGGTGGAATGCATAGGGGAAGAGTTGTAGGACGTGAAACATTGTTTAGGATCTCTGGCGAACGAGTTCGATCTCGAGGGCGGAGCCAGCAAGGCACCTGTAAAACAAGAAGGAGGGACTTGTTGAGAATAATTACCACTAGTTGCTTTATAGGTAAGCAGCATCATTTTAAAACAATACATTATCTTCTTTTATATGATGAGAAAAGTGGGAGAGAAAGAGAGGGAATGACATGCAGCAAAAAGGCTTAGGGTTGAAATTAAACCAAGGATAAGGACTTAATGAATAGGAAAAGAAAAAAGAAAAAAAGCATACAATAAATTGCATAGAAACAAAATGATTGATATCAATTCAAATGTTAGTTTAAGTATAAGCCCTTTTAAAAAACTGAAAATGATTTACATATTTTGTAACTGAAAAAGAACCAACAATGTAGCTGAAAAAAAACAAGCAATTCTTAAATTGGACCAAAATTAATGAAAGCCATTGTGTCTCTGCACCGGCAACAACAACTAATACAAACCACGGCATAATGTTTTCTAAAAAGATCAGCTTGTTTTTATTGTTTGTAAATATTGTGTTACTTTATTACTACATTCACATGAGGTGAGGTGGGAACCACTTTAACCAGACAGTCCCATAGCAGTTGAATGCACACATGCTTCCTTTACTGTAAATACCTGGAGACTGGATGACAGCCTTCTGCTTCTCCCTCTGCGTAGCTCGGCCCCCAACGTGGCTCCAGACGTGTAAGATCGGCTGTAACGGGATGACTCCGCCTTCTCCACTGCACCTGTTATATCTGTGTCATTTCCCTGAGACAGGAGGAGGAGGGAAATGTAAAACAGATAAAACACTTTGTTTATCTTCTCAAATAATAAAGAAAAGCATTATACTGCTAATAAAATTAACAGTCAGGAACAACAACTTTTATATGTTTG
Source organism: Symphodus melops (assembly GCF_947650265.1). NCBI lineage: Eukaryota > Metazoa > Chordata > Actinopteri > Labriformes > Labridae > Symphodus > Symphodus melops. The sequence continues at coordinate 14,352,848 of NC_136692.1, read as the reverse complement.
CAGTATTCTGAATCTGAAAAGGTCCATATGAACACAGATATATATTATGTATGTGTTTGCATGTTTGTGTTTAGCAACGTGTGTGTGTGTGTGTGTGTATGTGTGTGTGTGTGTGTGTGTGTGTGTGTGTGTGTGTGTGTGTGTGTGTGTGTGCGTGTGCGTGTGTGTCTGGGATAAAGCCTCTACAGCCTGAGCACTAAGAGGCTGATCTGCACTGCAGTACCGTAGCAACAAAACACTAGGGGAATGGTAGCAGTTGCTAGGCAACAGTGCCGTGTTGCTTCCATGCTGCACTTGATGTCGTCCAGACCCAGATGTGGAAAGATGCTTGCACATACACATAGATTACACACACAAAACACACACATATAGTACCCACTCATTATCAATACAAGAGCGCCTTGAGAATTAATACTTTCGTCTTTTTTGTTATTATATCTTTAAGATAAAATGGCTAATTTACATAGAGGACATATTAACAGAGGCTCATTTAAATAAAGGACTATGACTCACTGCCTTCACACTATGTGAGTGGAGGCTGGAGGAGACAGACTGACCATTCCGACTTCAAGTACATCCACAGACCTTGACAACAAGAACAAAGGAAGCCTTGGATATGTGAAAGTCACGGGGTCTGTATGTCATGTAAGGATTCAGGAAAACACTCATACACAGATCAGTCTGACTGTCAGATCTGCTTTCAATATACTAGCAAAGAAACAAAGAAATGTTTTAGTATTTTTTGTGTACTCATCCCTGGTTGTTTATATTCTCCTTTTTACCTCTTCTCCAGTCACAGACAGAACACTGCGGCTCTTCTTCATCCTGATTGGCTCGTTCTGGGCCCCAGGGCGGAGCGTTCCTGAACCCAGGCAGCAGAGCAGGTGGAGAGCCAGGACCGGAGAGGTCAAAGGTCACTGCAAGGTCAAACCGGGGTCAGACCGGGTCACAACCGGCCCCCATTGGAGCTGACTCAGCAAGCCAACCGCCTCTGTCTGCAACTCGGTCCTCAGGTGGCTGAAACCAGGCGTCCAAACCTGATGCTAAACTGCTAACATTGCATTTGAGTGCTCCACAGAGACTCCAGGTTCAGTCTGAGGTGGATGACCTTTGTTTCGACCAATTGATTTAGGAAGAAATTTGACTTAAAAAATATATATATCTTACTCCATTTTATATTATGCTAGGAGTTTCCAGGAGAAAAAAAGTCCTCTTGCATATTGTCTTAAATTGGCCAGATAAACCAAAGGGATTACCTGGTAAGCGATCATGATGTAACAGCTAAAGGAAACCCCTTCCGAAGTTTGTCACCATGAATATCCAACTTAGAGTATCGTTTGCATGACATTTCCAAACAATACACGCATTCCCACGTGAATGCAATTTTCCAACCATTAATAATCCAGATCCAGTTTGGGAACAGATTTGCACCAAGTCTCCCTTGTCTCAGATCAGTTTTCCATTTTCTGTTCGATCAGTTCAATCCAAGGTCTGCATGGAGATGAGTCCAAATGTCAAAAACAAGGTTTGATATGCCGGGATACATCCTTGAATCTTTCTCAGTATGTCCTCTTCAGTGCAGATTCCCTGTGGGAAAACAAAAAAAACAGAACAGAAATGGTTAGCTGATTCTCTGAGTCATCTTCTTTTAGAACTACCTGTCCTGTTTCCATTACATGAATTCCTTTGATGAATTGTTGAATATAAAAAAAAACATTAACCAATGTAAACAATACTCCACTTGTATTTTAGATTGATGAAGACTTTTCAGGAACAAATGTTTTTGTTTTCTTATGTTCTTAAGCATGACAAAACAGGGGAAAAAAGCACTATTTGTTGACTCATGTCCTGAGAAATGATTGGTCGACTTTTAAAAGGGAGGCAGTACTGACAAATATTTTGGCATTGCAGGAGCTGTACCTTCATTGTGGCTAATTCTGAGCATACACTGCAACACCAAATCTGTCTGAAGTTATATAATTACTCTGAGCGATCCGAGATGACCTAATTCCATTGGATAGGACAGCTTCAGCATGTCAGGGTGTTTCTGATTGAGCTGGTAAACAGACAGGTAGTGAAGTGGAAACGACTTTTAGCAGGGGTCATGAACAAGCACACACCCACACAGTGAAGAAGGCACTAACACACCAAAGTCTGCATACGTGCTCAGTAAAAGAATAAACAGTGTGGAGAAATCAACAAATGTGACAGTGACATACACTCAGGCAATTAGGACTTTGCACACATATGGCTGCCACCAGTTCCACCTCCTCTTTGGAGGAAGCAGCTTATAAAATCAAGCAGTAATGCATCAAGCTACCATCCAGCCTGCTCATCTGTTACAAAACACCCATATATATATTTATATATATTTATATCTGAGAAGAAGACAGTGAATCCATGCATACACAAGGACAGCCCTGCCATCATGCCTGATTGCAAGCCAACTGCATGAGATATGTGTTAGACACACACACGCACATACACAGGGTCAGGCTGCAGCATGTAAGAATAAAAACACTCACCTTGGTCGCCTCAAGATCAGTGGAAAGATGGGCTGGACCTCGTCAACTCGCTCACTCTCGTGCCTCTCTGCAGACGATCAGTGTGTCACCACGGTGCGAGGAAAAAAAACACACACACACACTTGGCGTCTTCATGAATATCAACGGCTTCACCAGCCTCCCTCCCTGTCTCTCCTCTCCTCCCTCTCCCCTGCTACAGTGGTCTCCCCCAGTCACCCCCCACCACCTCCACCAAAACAGCCTCTGTGGAGAAGCCCATCTCCCCTCCCTTCGCACACACACGCACACGCTGTGTCCATTAATCCTATACAACAGCCTCACTCCTCCTCTGTCCATCGGTACCCCCCTGCTTTTTTGCCCCAACTACACGCAGATTGTGTGCTTCAATAGTCAGACGTGATTCTCTCCATTGAACACCCACACACGGAGCACATTAATACGGGAACACCACGGTCATACCAGACAAAACGCACAACAGGGATCCGTGGTTCCTGTTACTCGGCTTTTCTTTCTGCTGTGTCCTTAAACAGTCATTCAAGGACATGCAGTATTGTGTCCATAGAAGCCCTGCTTCTCCATTTCCTTTAAATCTCCATCAAAAATAGATGTGTAGATTGATACTTGACAAACAAAGGCTGGAGAGCTAAAAGCAACAAGCTTTATGTCCAAGATACACAATGAATTTACAGAGCAAAAGACAAGACGTGGTCCATTTATTCACCTTATTCATCTTTAATGTCAGAGAAAGGTGGATAATTTTCATTCACGTGTATAGCCTACATTAATTCTGCATGTTTTGTATGGCCCAGTGTACTAAATCCTTTTCAACAAGTTAGACAGCTAAACACAGCAAATCCCCAGATTTGAGAAGCTGCCTAGAACCTCTTTATATTTGTCCCTTTTGCTTGAATAAAGGATTTATTAAGGAAGATGTGTATTACAAGTATGACTTGTCAGTCATAAAATAAACAAAACTAAAGATAATTAAAAAAGGAATGGTTGACCAAAGATTATTCAACATTTCTTGGACTGCTATAAATATCTGAAAACATTTGCAATAAAGACACCTGTGATTTGTATTGATCAAGCAATCAATAATCATGATTTCAATCTGAAGGGATGTATATCTAAAAATGTTTTTAAACTTTTATGCAACCTCTTAGAAGTGTTGACTTTAGTTGTTGAGTAAGACCTACCTAGTTTTTATTGCATGTTTGATAAGCATCATGTTTGTTCTGCTTCTTTGCAGATGAAGCTATAATTATTATTCAACAATAATAACTACAAAAGCATATTGGTGTCAAAGTTAGCCGGTTTAATATTTGTCAAAATGTTTTGATTCGAACACCAAAAACAGACCTCACATCTGTAGAAACATGGAAATAAACACACTGGAGCAGTTCGGCATGGAGCTCTGAGGCCTTGCTGTTCTATTCCCATCGGCTTTTATGGGCATTATCGAGATTTGATTTATGCCCCAGGCCTGCACTGATTGTTTTCTATTTACAAAAGTGACTGCACAAAGAAGCTTTGCCTCAAAAATCCTGCGCAGACCACTAAATCAAACCCACCAATTAATTATAAAGGAGAGAGAGAGAGAGAGAGAGAGAGAGAGAGAGAGAGAGAGAGAGAGAGAGGCAGACAGAGGAGGAGAAAGAGGGGAGGGGGAAGAAAGCAACCAAGCAATTAATTATATAAGTGAGAGCAATTGAGAGCTGCAGCAGTAAGGCAGAACACCAACAGCATGTGGAAAAGTTCATAAATTCAACACAAACTAAGACTGATATGTTGTGGATGTTAAAAACTCCACAAAAAAGACTGAAAATGGTTTCTGTACATTGTTATATAACACACATATGGCCAATTTCAATATTTAATTACCTATATATATTAAGTTATTACAACTTTTTTTAATATATTTTTTTATTTATCTTCAAGATCAATCTATTGTAATTGATGACCATACTTTTTTAAATTTTTTAATACAATATTTTTAGAGCATTTCACATTTTTGTCCTGCATTCCTAACACACTGCAGTTATTGCAGCTTTTCTCTCTTTTTGGCTGTGATGGCCATTATTTACATACATATACATTTATACATTTAAAAAACTGCAACATCCCACCCATATTGCATGAACTGTAGGTTTTTGATTAAAGTCCAGTGAACTCAATTAGCAAGCAGACTCTCTCTGGAAGTCTATCGGGTTCACGTGAGGCCACTTGCAGACTGGATAGGCTGCAGCTTTCGATAATATAATTTTTTAGGAAGGTGTTTGTAGCAGGAGCTGCAAAGAAAGCATAAGGATTCAAACTCTGAGTATTGACCCACTTTGTTTGTGATAAAAAAAACACTCATTTTGAGATTAACTATCAGCTTATATTGAATTTAAATTCTGGCTGCCTGTGGTCTCAAATTTGATCAAGATTGATGTGGACTTTTGATGTCATTCATAGGCTGTCAGTCTCCAAACAGCCAGAAGAGGTCACTGTTGGCTACAGTAAAACAATAAAATTAGGTAGTAGAAATATGAATCTTTGACCTTTTTTGTATCTTAAAAGTTATACTTAATAAGTGCAATTCAATACGTTCCATCAGATCCAGAGTCCAATGTTGATTTGTATCAGTTGATTCTGATCACAATACTTCAGACTAAAGTGGTTGTAATATAAAATAATAAAAAATAAACATTACGTCGTTAAGGTTATTACGTTTCGGACATGTCAACATGCTCAGTCAACTACCAAGGAGTATTGAGGGTTAAAATAAAAGCAAAGAACAGGTGTATTGAATTATCCCACTTTTTCACAACTCATGTACGTTCCTCCTTCTTGGTTTAATCGTCTTCATCGTCCTCCTCATCTTCATCATCGCCCTGTTCTGATTCAGGCACCCACAGTCCAGACTCAATGCACCTCATCAGGTGGTACTTTCCTTCCTGCCGGAAGAAAGAAAACAGAAACAACATAAGATCGGTAGGTCTTATTGACCAGAATATTGAACTTTTTGTTTGAGGATAAGACTTAGCTGCGATCACACTCACCACAGGGTCGAGTTTGCTTATAGCGTCATGCAGCATCTGAATGTTCTTCTCATCAAAGCTCCTCTGTATTTCCTGTGAAAACACACCAAAGTGCTCATGAGATGTTGAGTGAGCATTTAATCTAAAAACATGAACTTCAAAGACAATAAACTCATACAAACTCACAACATAATCAAAGTTTGGACTTTATGTCATTCAATCAAAAAGCTTCACCTCTGTAAAATTAATTTAAAGAATACATTTAAAACATTCCTATGACAAAGCTCGATTGAAAGCTCTGCATAAATGCTGTTTACCTTGCACAGTGAGCTCATGCCTGACTGTGGAGTCAATTCTGCTAAGCTGTGTATTGACTCATCTGATTATCCAAATGGCAGCATGGTTCATATCAATAGACTGCACAAACATTTACTTTCAAAACAACCGTTTACAGATCTGTGAAAAACTGCAGTCTCTCTCCTCAGACTCAACTGTGAAATGTACAGAGCATTCCTCATGTCAAGCAGACAGATCATCTGAGATGAGATGATGAGAAAATGAGAGCTTATATTCAACAGATTTTTCTGTATTGAAATAAAAAAAAAGAAAATAATAATTAAAAACACCCTGTTATAGATGAAGAATAAGTAATCAAACTTGTTTTAAAAACAGGACAATTAAATATTGGATGTCACAGGACAGACATACACTTCTTTGTAAATCACCGTCTATAACCCGACCTCGATGTTTGCTTGCATGTGAGTGTAAATTGTTTACCTTTGGCAGTGTTTCATAAACCTCTACAGGGTCTAAACCACCTGGGCCCAGTCTATTCTGCTTCTCCTCTTCCTCTAGCTCCTTCATAGCGCTCTCCATACGACTCTGCGCACAGCTACAGATCCTCTTCTTCAGTAACTCCAGCTCATGGTCGAACATGTCCAGGTACTGCTTATCTGCAGTCTGACAAGAACGAGAAAAAAAGGAACTTTTACCAACAAACAACCCCACAAATATACCACCACGTATGACCTGGCTACAGGTGGAGGTGAGCATGTTTGCAACCTTAATCTTTGAGAAAAAGTCTCTGAAGCATCCTCTGGGGTCGACTTTTAGGGTCCGAGCCAAATCCAAGATGAACTGCACGACGATGGCCTGGTGGGCGACCTGCTCCATCAGAGCGTGTTTCTGCATGGGCAAAGATACTTTAGATGGCTTCATGTGTTGTTGTTGTTGTTGTTTTTTTCTTTGCATGTACAAACTTTTCTGACAGCACTCACCTCATCAATCTCATAATCAATACAGATGACAACAAGTGAATTAGCAGTTTCTTCACACACCAGATGTGGGTTATCTGACAGATACTTCTGACTGTCGTCCCAGCGATGCAACATACCTGTTGCACAACACAAGCACATCCAACTTAAAGCCATAATCAAATTCAGCTCCACTGGTGGAAATGTGGTCTTTGCTAATTAAGCATTTTATAAGTGTATTCACACTTTGACTTAAAGTTACCATGGTCCTCTTATTCCAGGAAAACAGCCCAATGATGATATTTATAGGAAACGTTGCAAGAGGTATGCATAAAGCAAACACCCGAGCTCGTAGCTTTAGCTTGTATTTAAATACTCAACACTCTCAAGTCGTATTCGGCCCGTTTAATTATGAAGAGGAGTAAACAAATTTGAAAACAAACAAACAAACAAACATGCAGGCTTCTTGTTCACTAATTGCTTACATGCGACACTAAAACTATTCATATCAGCGAGTGTTCGTGGTGATGTGGTCTGTGGAGTGAGGATTTAAAAGCCCCCAGATGTTCATGTGTTTGATGAGTTTGCCGCCCTGCAGTTTTTTGCAGCACACATACAAAGAAAGGCTAAACGTGGCATCACCAGTTCTCACATATTCATATATAAATCACTGCACTTGAAGGCAGCACATGACATAGACATAAATAAAGAATAAAAACATCACATTGAACTATTTGAAACCTGAAGTCCCTTCACACTAATACATAAACCCTCTTCAGTATTTACAGAGGTCTCTCATTAGACTGTGCTGCACTAACCGAGAGCTGTCAACCAATGTACACTAAATACACAGGAGACATTAGGGTGGAATGACTAGGTTATACACAAGCTGTGTCTCCATTTGTGCTATTTGAATGCAACTGGGAATACTTCCTTATTTAGAGATGGTCGGAGAAGGGAAAGAGCATTTATTTTGCAAAAAGGGCACCTGAGATGTTTTATACATTTCCTTTTAAATCAATTGAAATGTAGAAACAGTATTATTTTTTAACCTGACTCTATCTTTTATACTGATCTCTACTTTGAAGAGTAGATTGTAGCTGTTTAGATGTCCTTCCTCATGCTTTAATGCTTGAAATCTGCGTCATTGGGCTCACTTATGCTTTAGCGTGAGAAGGTGTCACTGCTGTGTGTTTCCCTGTGCTGTTTGTCTCTTGTCTTCAGCTCTGTCCAGGTGAAGCTACTGATCACTGATAGGTGCTACACCTGGCCTCAGTGTTGGTTCAGGAGGAGGAAGGCTTTGGGAGTTGGGACTGTTGTCCCTCTCAGCCAAGGATTGTGTTGTTGTGTTTAACTAAATGAGTATTTGAGTTGCTCTTCGTTTAATGACTTAGTTTGTGTGTTAACAACACATCCATGAGTTTTGACTTACTTAAAGGAGGGATTTGTTGTTAGCCCCTTAGGGCCGCCTTATGGTGAGGCATAACAGGCTGTTATATTCATCTTCTTTCTATTATTTGTTTTGCTATAACCCTGCGCTCTAGTGCAGGACTCCCTGTAAGAAAGAGATGCAATCCTAAACTGGATTTTAACCGGTTACAACAAAGACATATATAAAATGTAAAGGTTTGAACAACACTTTTCTATTGAGCCTGTTTGGTGCTGAACATGAATTCAAATACCACCCATAGTGAGTCAGTTACATTTGAGAGAAGGAAACAATCCAAGAGAGCCACAGACTAAAGACAACAAACACACCGTCACATCAAGACAAACGCTTACCAAAGTGTTTGATTTCCTTTGAGTACTTCTCCACAAAGGTCTTGTGCTTCTCCACCTTTTCCTCCCCAGTTTCCTCTTTCGTTACAGCCTTGATGTTGAGCACACTCTGGTACACACCGTTTAAAAACACAAAGAGATAAATCAGTACGCTAACAAGTGAAGTCCAGCTAAATTGTGTGACCTTGATGACCTTGCCTTACTTTGCTGAATCCTTCTTTACTGAGCGTGTCCACGTTCCAAGGCACTTTCTTTTCTTCCCGCCTGTATTCTTCAATACATCTTTCATATGACTTTTCATCTTTTTTCAGTTTTTTCAGCTGGGCCTGGACTTTCTTCAGCTCAAGCTCTCTCTCCTCATCCTCCTCCCCCTCCTGCTTCTCTTCTTCCAGCTTTTTAAGCCGTTCCTGAGTTTCCTTTATGAGGCTCTTGCACTCTGCAAAGTTATGCTCCAGGTCTTCACCTCTCTGCTGAAACTCAGCCATTTTCTCCAGCCGTGACTGTTGTGGAGAGTGCAAGAAGTTACCAAATGAAAATAAATGAATGAACTACATGTTTTCAATGGTAAGACTGTCTTTGACTATTAGGTAAACGGATAGAAATAGCTGATGTTGACCAATCATGGAAATATTGATATCTTTACTTTTGTTTCAATATCTGCTTACTCTGAACGTTTCTTGCAGAACATACAATAAAGAGAAGTGCTAGAAGGGTATTAGATATTATATCATTGTGCACGTTGTTCAGCAGAACAACCTGAACTCTGATCACATGCTTTTCATTACTCATAACCTACAAAAATCCCATATTGTTGTGGCTTTGTTCTTTTTAATCAGATTCTGATGGAGAATGTAGAATAGTAACAAAGTGCATAGAATTTAGTAGTTAGAATGACTTTTTCAGCTTCATGTGGTCATCATGAAAAAAGAACCCATGTTTAGATGTGCTTGCATTAGTTAAAAGAAACAATGATGCTAAACCTCAGTAAGCCTTTAGATAATCAAACATATTAGTCAATTGTATTATTCTGCCTTTCCCACATCTCACCAAACAAACTTACAGACACCAGGTTTTATGAATATCCGGAAAAGCACATATAGGAAATCAGGGAAATTCTTCAGACCCAACACACTCTAAACTGTTGAACCAGGACCATACTGATGGAGCTTGACCTTTCTGCTCAATCCTAACAGATCCATTATTACTTGTGATCGATTGATCCAAACTTTGTTTTTTAACACATTCAGTCTATCAGGCTTATGGCAGATGTGTCATAAACCACAGAGCCATTTTCAACAGTTACCATATGGACACTTTAAAGGGACTCAAGCCAAAAATGTTGGCTGTCCCTGATCCATACAAACAATAAAATTAAAATGGGGAACAGTTAACTTGTAAATGACCTGATGTAGAAGCTGTCAACCGTTGGTCTAAATAATGATCCACTTACTAGCCTAGTGGAAAGTTCTGAGCTGGTTAGGCAATCATGCAATGCGACTCTGGAAGAATCTAGACTAATAATACAACTTGATCAAAATATTATTTCCAAAGAGAAAATTGAAAATCAAAGTCCTACAAAAGCGAATACACTTATATATTGTATTTCTCCTATCGTCCAATAGTAGCTAATATTGTCTTGGACGATTTTAAACCATCTGGGATATTAAGACTGTTAAGATTGTATATTTTTCTTAACTGCTGCCAAACATCCTGTTATTTGTAAAGATTTTTTTCTATTAATTTCTTTTATCTTGTATGTTGCCAGTCAGCTTGAAATTTAATCATGCATGCTCTATATCATCTGTCCTTTATATCATGTTGTCATTTCCTTCGCTTTGTACAGCCAGTTTTAATATAATTTCTTGTAGGCCTATATGTATCAGTTATTATATGCTAACTATTGTTTAAACTGTAACAGTATTATGTTTTAACCTTTATAATATTGTAACTATTTTAATATAGCAACATTGTAACTGTTGATTTAAAATATAGTTGATTTATTATAAAAACCTTTTCTAATGTGTAACAATTGTAACTATACTGTATCACGTGTAGGCTAAGTTGTCAAAAAAAAAAGAAAGCTACCAATTGACTTGCTTTTGCTAAATTTCAATTTCAAACTCACAATGACCTACATAGGTCACTCCCTAACACCCTGGTTTTGTAAACTTCCTCTAGAGTTTGTTTCTCCTTGTCATAGTATCTTCTACAAACTACAAACAAGATTCACTGCTGACCCGATGTCTCATTCTGAACAAGCTAGGTGTGTCGACGAACGGACTGGTAAGATCTTCATCGTCTGACACATAAATGTGATCCCAGACACTGTAGTCGATCCCCACTTTGGTGCTCATCCTCCAGGTCCTTTTGCCCCGTTCTCCTCAGGTTTTAAGTATAAGTTAAAATTTCAATGAAAGAAAAAAAAAAAGCACTGCTATTCCCCCAAGAACCACAAACGAGACTACTTCAGTGCACGAGACAGAAACGTCTAGTTTCCCAATCTTCTTAGCGAGGGAGCACGCGCCAAGCCGTTTACAGAAATCCGCTTTCTCCAGGCCCGCGCGCCTGTAAGCCAATCAACACACGTCATCAAGAAGCGCTGATTGCCTTAATACAGCTGAAAACTCGAATTGCAGGCTAACTATAATACAATTAAATTATAGTGACACAGTAATATGATTATGGACAGTGTTGTGTTTCTCTCTAATAACTTAAAGAAAGCTGAATAATTATTTAATTTGATGAGAAGTTTTTTATAGGCCAGTGCTACAATAATAATTAACCTTGCATAGGCCTATTAGGCTACACATACAGTTTCAGTTAGTAGGCTATATTTAAACACTGTTATTATGACAGTGTTATTCTTGGCCGACACATATGTTGCCTCTACTCCAAAACGTTTTTTTCATGTTCATAATTCAAACAGAAACAAGTGTATGAGTCCAAGCACATACTTTCTGTACACTGGAAAAGAGGTCCAGACCAGCACAGGTGTTTCCTGGAGTTCAATGCTTTCAGTTTTAAGCTGCTTGTCATTTTGTGAACACATCTACATATAGCTGAAAAAATTAAAGCAGTCATTCCTTTACAGTTGAAGTGTTAGTACACACATGACGTTGCTAGGACTATTTCATTAATAATGTTCTTGAAATACAAATTCAGAAGAAAATAACTGAGATGTATCTTATCCTTTACTTATCACGTTTTTTTCTCGGCAGGAGAGGAGAGGGGATATTTAGGAGAGAAAAATAAGAGAGAAACATTTCTGGGATGCATTAACTTACTCCACCCAAGGCTAAATCTCTGCAATGGGGTTTCCTGTAAGACCACACAAAACCAAGAGTTCTGAAGGAGTTAACACAGCCTGGCAACAGAGAATCCCATAAACAGGAAATCTGTAACTACTTTTTCCTGTTCTTGTAGTGGCTTTGGGTTTACTTTACTTTCCATTTTGTCACACTGCAAAATCAAATGAGCAAGGCCACAAACCCTTGCCACATGCAATGATGCATTTAAGAGCAGACTCTGACACTGGATGACAGCAATATGTAATTCTATTCTTAAAGTTAACACAATTAACAAACAGAAAGCACGGCATGTTGTATTGTAATTCACTGTCTTTGTAATTACTTTAAAATACAATGACATCTCTTTAAAAAACATGTAGGCAATTTTTTGTACAAAGGGCTTTCATTTATTCACATAAAAAACTGTACATTTTGCAGCTTACTATTTTTTTTAAGCAAGCATGTGTCGTAAACGAACCAGCATACAGGATCCTTCAGTACAGCAGCTGTGGGTTAAATCAAGCTCATATCATAAAAAACAATACACTCCAGCCCCTCTAGTCCTTCAGAGAAATGAAACTAAACAGTACACCTTGTTTATGGGACGTTTGTATTGGCCAATATGGCCAATACGCACAACAGATGTTGATAATTATTACATTACCAATGTACCTTTTCTTTCATTTAGTTATCTCATTTTGTAGCTTTATTTTGGACATTTCAAATATAACAAATACAGTATACAAACAAACAAGAAAGTAACAATGACAACATCCATCCTGTTGTCTTTTACAAGTCCATGTTGGTGAATAGTGTAGGATGAATTGAAAAAAAAAAAAGACCTAGTCCTACCACGTTTTTTAAGGCTTTATCAATTGTTCAAACGCCAAAATGAAACAATTGAATACAGTTAACTAGCTAAGCAACAACAAGCAAATAGAACATAAGTCACATCAGTAGGTAGATGGTACAGACTCAATGGTTCAGTACATCTGTGTTAAATATTGGGCAAAAAGGTGGTTGTAATGCAACAGAGCATGAATCAGAGGATCCTAATGTTTTATAGGTTTTAATTTCCTCACAATGAAGTTTCACATATGTTGTCCCTGCTTGATTTGTTGTACATAAATCAACTGCTGAGATTGTGTTTATTTTCCCTTTTGCTCAGCAAACCTTTGGAAACATTCCTTAAGTTTTTTTTTTCTGTAAATGATTTGAAAAGTTTTTAAATCGACCAGGTTCTTAAGTTTCATTGTATTCAGTTTGAAGAGTGGATAAATAATTTCCCCATGGCAACAATAATGTCTCAATTCTCCTTTCTGAAGAATGACGATCGGTTCTGTAGTTATTTTGTTAATTCCCGCACACCTCCACATTAACTTGTGTATGAGAGTGTTAAGGAGCAGCACACATTCTATGGTGACTGTTGACTTAACAGGACTTTCACTTATTATTGAAATTAACTGAGATTCGGCAATTGACAATATTAAAAATTAACTCGGGTTGTTTTGGATCTAAACCTCAGTATTTATAGACTGTTTTCACTCTTGAGGTTTCCCTTATATCAGTTCACCTCCCAGACCTGTTTTAATGTATTAAGAGAGAACATCTCAACTTCAAACAGTTTCTTTCCATTTTATCAAACTAACGAGCAGTTACTTAAACTCTCGCCTGTAAAGTTGACACCAATACTAAGATAATTTAGACATGGCTGGTGGAGCTGAAAACAGTGTTTGACCAATGCACCTTTATGAAAAATGTTTCATAAATATAGTGTCCTACTAAAAAGAGCAGCAAAAAATCATGTGACCTGTCTTTTATCGTTATAAGAAACAAAGTAACTGACCACTACAGACACAGAAATACAGTTGCATGTATTCATTCCGATTGGAACACAAAAAACAGCATACCCTGTTGTGTCTGATCAATCGGGTCAAAAGATATGACCTAAGAAATCTTCACTCTCTCAACAATGAACAAAATACTGTTATATATGTACAGCCCTCGTTAAACAAAAAAGGCATTCGATCTAAATCTATCTTTAGAAGAGCGAAAAGGCCAATTGGTAGTAGGAGAGTAGAAACGGTTGCTCACCAGGGTCAAACAGATGAAGCTGTGGCCACAGGGGAGCCACTTGAATTTCAACTCTTCATGTAGCAAATCCTCCATTATGTTCCATACACATTTCAGGCTTTCCTGTCCACTCACTCTACAGTGGGTACAGCAGAGCGTCCTGAGCGAAAGCGGAAAACGTCCCGCAGGTTGTATCGTCCCATTCGTTTTTGTCTGTAGTAGCGGGTCCATACGGTAAACCCAATGATGAGAAGCAGAACAACGGCCAATAGTATACCAACAATTATGTATACGATGTAGTTGGCTGTGAAGAGATGAGGGAAAAGGGGGGGGGGGTGAAAATTCAACGCTAGCCAACAAAAGCAGCCACAAAAACATTCAGCCACTTCCTTGCTAACAGGAATAAGATACTATGTGCACTGTTAGAATAAAGACAGTAGCTGTTGTTTGAAAGATTCTAAAGGGTTCTCATACTGTACTCATTTTCCTTTAACCCTGTGTGGAGTTTTTGTATCAGCTATGAAAGAAACTTCCATTAATACTTATGTATTTTTGTGTTCCTTAAAAGCAGAGTGATTGTTTTTAGTTATTAACAATAATTATTAGTTTTTAATATGTGTAGCCATGTTGTCACATGAACATGCTGAAGAAAAAGACAAATTCACATTTCTCCATTTTTTTGACTGTTAAAAGAAACAATTGCAATGCATTTTTTTTCGGGGAGGGGGGAATCTTTCTGGCAGATGGAATGGGGTTTCCATCTATGTTTGTTTGATTGATTGTACATAAAGGAAACTACCAGGCTTACAGAATTATCATCTGCATAACTGTAAATTCAGAAGCAAAACCTTTTTCACTTTCCAGTGTTCAGTAAAATAGATTGTTTCTTGAGTTAAGAGAATATGTGTTTCTAGCATCTCTACAGTCTAACACTACAGTTATGTCATTGGTCAGAAGTCGGGGCCTTTGAGTTGAATTTGGCACTAATGATCTGCAAATCAAAGGGGCATGCCAAGACACCTGTCACACAGACAGAAAACAGAGGATCCTACATAGCTTGGACTGTATTTTTTGACAATCATATTACTGGAAAGTGGATATGGAAAAAATATAAAACTCACCTCGGACTTCCACATAAAACACCTCAGTGAAATTCCAATAGATGTTGTTGACAGTACAGATGTATGTCCCATCATGTTCAGCAGATACAGACGCAATAGAGAGGATGCTGCTCTGGGAGGGATGAAGGCTACCTGATGGAAGCGTCCAGTTGTATGAGGGCATGGGGTTTCCAACAGATGAGCAATCCAGTTTTAGCTGGTCTCCTTCAGTGAGGGTAATCACCCCTAGATTTGTTGGCACCTGTAGCATAGGCTTATCTGTGTGTTCACGTAATGAGGGAGAAACATAACATGTCATAGAAGAAAAAATTGGAGCAATTTTGAAATGTAAACATTTTAATGTAATGTCACATATTCAATAAGTTATAAGGGGCAGCGTGCGAGGATACTTCAACAGTTTCTCATAGTTCTTTACAGTTGTGCTTTACTTTTAGAATCCACTATTTATTCAGTATAAACTGAATACCTTCATTGACAGACACAGATCTTTTCAAAAGTTAGTTTGCAGAACAATGTTTAGACAAAAAATATGTTATCATCTTATTGTATGACATACATAGACGATGAAGCCTCAGCGTCTTAAAAAATACCAAAATGTACGTGCTTCAAACCTGCATTCTGTTAAAAAAGAAATAAAACTACTTCTGACTAGGTTTAATAAACAACTTTTAAAGAATGTGTGGTTTCATTTTACTCGTTCCATGTCTTCTTCAGCACTGCAAGATTTTCATTTGTTATCTTCAGCCAATGTTAATTAAATTGATGATTCTCTTAAGTGTTTAGCTTGTAGATGTTAACTAGAATATTGTGTACAAATCACAATCTTAACCCCTCGTTAAAATATGGTCACTTCCTGCCCTTAAAAGACTAAGATGGAAACAGCCAAAGTGCCAAATTTGAGAATTCAACATGGTTGCACACAAATCAAAGTTAGACACCACTTGTCATAACTTGACAGTTTGTGAATGTGAATGCAGAGTTGAGTGATTCAAATTTGCTGGGTCGTGATTACAAACAACCCGTTGTGCACACCAAGTAGTCAAGTGACTCATTGCTTCACCATTTATTGAAGAAAATGGTTTTATTCATAACTGAAAAAGAAGATTTCTCTTATCAGACTCACAGTATACCGTGGTGGTCATTTTTTGTGAAACCACCACTGGAGGGGGCTGTGGTCCTTCAGATCCCAGGTAAAGCTGTGCAGCACACCAATACTGAGCACCATCTTCACTGTGAGTGGGGACGATGTTCACAGTATAGGATTTAGTCATAGTTTTTATGTCATCATCTGGAACCCGTAGTTGCTTAAAAATGGAATTTCCTTTGTAGAAGAGTGCCATAACTTTTCCAACAGGAGCAACATTATGTACTGTACACTGCAGAGTGTACGAATAACCCTCTTCCAATGGCCCGGTGTGGTTTGCAAAGCTGATGGACACCTTATCTGGGGGCCCTGTGGAGACAAACAAAGTGAAACATCCTGAATAACCTACATTATTATTTTGTTTCTCAAAACAATGATACAATTGTCACAAGTGTGTGTGTTTATTATAGTTAATCAGCAGGTTGACTTACTGTATAAGGTAAAGGGCAGGATGGTACAACACTGGTCATCAGACTCAGTACTGTAATAGCATTGGAGAGATAGTCCCCATTCGGTCAAATTGTCAGTCCTCCATGAAATTGTGGTTCCGTTTTTTTCTATGACTCCCACAGACCGCTCTAAGTTAGTCTGGTTCTCATGACATACTTGCTGACATACATTGCATATCACAGACGCTTTGTCACCATACTTGACTACCAGATGGGATGGAGTAAACGCAGGTTTGTCTGTACAGTTCTGTTCTGTAACCCACACAAGAAAAAGTGAACAGTAAAACAACTGTCTACATGTAAAACAGTTATTCTCATCATCTCATAAACGGCACTGGAGAAAACTAATTAGAGCATACATTATTTCACAATACAAGACGTAAAACGTTTCACGACTGAATTCAAAGCAACAAGTGTCCATTTGTACTCTGATAATAAATAAAAAAAGAAACAAGCGATAAGAAGAGGCAATGCAATATTAGCCTACAAAACATAATCATTATGGTATCGTGTTTGAAAGCAAGTCTACCGAAAGCACAACATTAAGATAAACGATCAAGCGATAATTACATTAGGAAAACTCACCACAGCCTGATACATGGAAGTCGAGTAGAAATGTCATAAAAGACAAAAAAATAACTTCAAAGAAAAACATTGTGTGTTTCCTGTTCATATTGGACGTCACGTAAAGTAACGGGCAGGGGATAAAAAGGTAAGTTTAACCGTGGAGCGAGAAAAGGAGTGAATGTTTCGGCGCTGGTCTAAAGTACAGCCCCTTGTCCACTCCCTGTGTCACTCTGTGGAGAGGACTCTGGTTACTGTAGCTTTGAGAATCACGTCATTTCTATTGGTAGGAGGGACTAAGACATGATGAGAAAAAAGCACGTCTATCAGCGACTGGGGAGGGGGGGGGGGGCGTGAAAATGAAACTGGTCAGAGAGGATTTCCGATGCTTGTGACTTCTTGGAAATTCCGCGACTTTGTTCAAACGTTATGTCCTCGAATGAATCCACATAAGGTGGATTAGGCTAATGTGGAAAATGTTGAGATATTTCGAATTGCCAGATCTTTTCGTATAAAGAAAACATGATATGAAGAAACAGTCTTAATATAAAATCTCCAAGATGTCTCCTCATAAAATAAGAATAAACTTATTGTGCTCTTATAGGTAAAATGGCACATTTATTTTATCAGTCCAAACATTGTAGCCTACACTTGGAGGGAATGTATTTTTCCATAATTTACACAGATCCTCTCGTAAATAACTTAGATGACTGTCCCACATTAGTCAAAGCATGCAGTCCCGCTTTAAAACCAACCTTTTGTAAAGTGGGACGATACACAAATAAATCGCCAAAATAATTCTGTGACAAATTTCATATTTATAACATTTATTTCCGTTACACTGATTTTTCAAGGAGGTTACTTCCACATTTTCACACCACTATGACATCACATCAGCTACATCATGTGGTTTCAGTAACATGACACCCCTGCTTCCATTCAACACCAATCTTTTTTCACTTCAATGTTGTAGAAGAAAAAATAAATGCAGCTTAGGGTTCCCACATTAGTCAGTGTCCCACATTACACTACAATACTCCAAGTACAGGCTACCATTCAAAATTAAAAGACTCAAAACAAATTGCCTACACATGATCTTAAAGTCTAATCAGGCCTGTGTTTTGGTGGAGGAATTTCAGCTGTTACAAAACATACTTTCCTTATCGCATTCCTGAAAATCCCTTATCACAGCCTGTGAGATAACTTTTCCCTTGACAGCACATTTTTTCAGCCTATAGCTGCCCCCTCCCTTCATACTTAACATTCTTGATATCCAACTGTTTCTCATGTTACTCCATCAGTGTTACCAGTCTGGTTATTGTCATATTTATAATTCCCCCCCTCAGTTACAGCCCCCTCCACCGAGCAAGTTGGTCAGGAGTCATTTAAAGGCCAGACTAAATGTCAATAAACTTGAAAAAGACCAGAGGCATTGAACTAAAAAAAAAATTAAAAAAACATCTGGGCATTGTTGTATAGGCCTACTATAGTCTTCCCTTGAGCTCATTTTTATGATTATTTTAAGGATGCAAGAAGTTGTCACTATGGCTTTATTTTATGTTGATAAATCATTTATTTTTTAAAGGTGAGTAAACCCACGTTAAAAGTAGAATAACAATTCAGGTTTGCTTTCTGACATGTCAGATTCAGAATCATCCTCACTTTTTAGGCCTATCTTTGGAAAGAGTAATATAAATCAACACCAAACAGGTTTTCCTAAAAAAAATACTTCACAATTTGGGAAGTTCAGTTGTTGTTAAGACTTACAAAATGTACTAAGGATAGCGTAAGAAGCCACTCAGCAAGGTTTATCATTATGACAGGAAACAAGGGGAAATAGTTACCTGTCCTGTCCATGTATAACATCTGCAGCTCCTCCGCATCCCAATAGGTTAATTCTTCTGTTTGCGATCCCTGACATGCAGAAAAAAACAGGTTATGACAAGAGACATATGCATACAACCATTATACAAGTTTGCTGAAAATCCTATCACAGCATGTGATATTTCACCCTCATTTTCTGATTTTTTAAAATAACACAAAGTCTGTTTAGGAAGTCTTTAAGGGGGCTGGTAGATTTGATTCTTTTTTGATCGTTTTCTTTAGTCCTTCTGTGCAAAGAGGGAAACTTTTAAATAAATAAGATAATAAGAAATACTTTAAATGAACTGGATGTTTTATATTGGCAAAAATGGGAGATACATTTCTTGTTTAATTTAGTGATGCTAAATCAGGTAGCTGCTTCTTTATTTTAAAACACATTTTCATAGTTTTTCACTTATACTGCTGGCTGAGATATTCAGTTTGCTAAATCTTGAACATGTGTCTCAAACTGACTCAGAGCAAGGGGTAAATACTTTATTTCCTCATTCTGCTTATTGACTGCCAAACAATCACACACATCCATGCAGGCAGGGAGGGCAGGGAGGGCAGGAAGTCACAGAATGAGCCTGTTCCCCTGCTAACTGGCTGCTGGCCATGAATCAAGGTGGTAGCATACAGAAATGAGAGTTCATACATTTACAGTTAGAGTATTTATTGCTGACATCAACCCCAACATGTTAAAGACAAACTCAGAAAACGGACACAAAAACTGGGTCAACAGGAAATACACACACACTTAAATTCAATAGTTCACAGCCATGTCTTTAACTGAATCACTCATTAACCTTATTAAACTTGTCTGTGCATGTTCTTTCAGAGCTGTTTGGGAGAAGGTGGAGCAGTCAGGCATGTTTCAGTTCCCAGTAATGATGTAGCCCAGCTCTTTGTACAGATAGTAAGCTTAAACAGTCTGACACTCGCACATGGTGCTGGTGGCAGATCTCTCACAACCTCATGTGAAAATAGGTGATATGTTACCAAGCATGTTTACAAGCAAAGCTCAAACATTTATTAAATACATACTATTTCTTTTCATTTCACCAAAATAAAGGTTAACGTTAAGAAAGTATTTTCTTTAAATTAGGTTTTGAAAGAATATAATAAATTGATGTTTTAGGCCTTTAAACTAAATGAACGAAGCATTTATGATCAGTTGTCAGTCTTAAAATAAAAAATTAAAGTGAAACAAAATAAATAAATTCTCAGAAGTTGACAACCACTGAAGGGAAGTTGAACTTCTGGTCACATTTCAGGCAGGGGAAAGGGGATTTTAGAGGATGTGATCTTCAGACAAACCAACAACCACATTTAGTGTTAGAAACACCGGAGATTACAGCAACACGATCACTGTCACATGAGTTCACTGAGGTCATAACTGAGGGGTGGCTTTGGCTCAGTGATTTGTTTATGCAGATGGATACTTTACATACTTCTGCCATCAGTGAATGGGTAGTGGCGTATCTAAAAGCGCTTTGAGTAGCCTGAAGAGCAGAAAAGTGCTACACAAGGTCAAACTCATTCACCATGTGAGCTAATGAGGTAGTCATAAAATCATGTTGAACTCTTGTAAAGTATGAGAACAATGGGGTTTAAGGGGAATTTATAGGTATTGTATTCATTGTTTAACAGCCACATTTTCAAGCACATTGACAGAGTGCTGAAGTTTTTGGGGGTTTTTTGCAAGGGTTTTTAAATATGTGAATAAACATGTCTTTTCTTGACAGCATTTTTATTTGCACAACTTTTAAAAAGAAAAGTAAAAGATATGAATTAATTTTAATGAACTTCTTATGGATGTCTGGTAATATTATTCTGGTTTGGATTTGCTTTGTGAGCAGATTGAGTCAACCTGAGCGCATCTTAGGTGAATTGTCATGGCTGCCTTCAGGATGTTACTGTATTGATGTTACAATTGAACCTCTCTCCTTGAAGTTCTTGACGATCTGATAAATGGTTGATTTAGTTGCAAATACTGGCAGCAATATCCCTGCCTTTGAAGCCCTTTATGTGCAAAGCAATGAGAAATGCACATGCGTCCTTGCAGGAAACCATGGTTAACAGAAGACATGATGTCAGCTGGTCCTTTTGGCAGGACTAAAATGCTGTGGAAATGTATTCATTTGAGATTAGGTGAATTTTCATGGCAAAGAGGGAATTTGCAATTATTTGCAATTCATCTGATTACTCTTCATAACATTCTAAAGTATATGCAAATTGCCATCATAAGAACTGAGACAGCAGGCAGAAATTTACATTTGTTACTCTCAGAATCTTTGGCCACTGCTGTATGCTGTGACTAATCATTACTTCAAGTCCTTTCTCCCCCTCTGCTGTCCCCCATTTGCATTCCATGTTTCCCAAATAATTTATTTATTGCCCAAATACCCTATATGGAATAATTTTACATTTCGAGTCATTATAATTACATTTTATTGTTATATGATTCCACGTCTCGTTTTTCAAATTCTATGGCCTTTAAAACTTAATATTTTGTGATTGATCGTGTTTTCTATCATACAGTATGTGTGTGTATAGACTGTATACAAACATGGACATAGTCTTGGGGACATCATCCATTGGTTTCCAAGACAGACATTTGAAGCCAATCAATGGGGGATGCCATATTGGAAATGCTGTCTTAAACTTTCTACTTACGGTCTTAAACTTAAAGAGTCGACGCTGAGGCGGGCCGGAAGCCTCCTGACAAACAGCTACAACATGCCCACCGGTTAATCAACTCAGCCAAGTCCCTTAACATAATTAATTCTAAACAAAATGCAGTGTCTGTCAGTAACATCACGACAGATAGCTGTATTATTTGTTTAACTACATTTTACAGGAGCTTTACGGTAGTGTTGCTGTTTCTGAATGAAATAGCGTTTCAGTTGCCTCACTGTTTAACTGCTCAATAAGGGTCCAGGCAAGCTACAATTTTCCCACAACAAAGTTGAAGCAGAGGAGTGTTTTATCACAGTCCAAAATCAACCTTTTATGTCCAGTTAGAAAAAATGTGTTTCTTATGACTTTAACATTAAAGTCACTGTTCAGTTATGTGGTTGTAAATAATAAGTGTTTACAGTTCCACTTTGATAGAGCATGTGAATTAAGGTAACGATTGTGGTAGAGCTGATTCATAGTGTTATGTCTGTATGTGTGAATAAAGCTGTGCCCCTGCTGCAGTTTGCACAGTAACTGTGTGTTAAACTGAAATTGTTGCCTCTGACATTGCTGACACAACCTTACTGTCTAATCCTTGATGTCCATGATGTCCCTGTAGACAGAGCAAGCCAACAGCCTACTGTTTATCCACTTAACAATCACCACTGCAGTCTGCAAACGCACGTTCGAAACTTGAAAAACATCTAAAAACAAATCATAAGGTGGGTTAGAGGAGCACAATACAAAAGTGGAGAAGTTAAATTTAGTGAGAATAAGGAGACGATGAGCCAGTGAGGTTAGTTGAGCCACCTCACCTCAAAAACCTGTTAGAAGGCAACTTTGGCTATTTTTGTTATTGGCATGTATTGCCTAAAGACGGAAACATCCTGTAACAACCTTGGCTTCATGGTTATGTTTCTCAGTTTTACATTTACCTATGCAGCCTCCCCTATACAGGTTATGCTAAAGGTCTTTTTAGTCCTTAAAATCAAGATACAGAAGAACATTGTGTGGATTCCTTTGTTTGACCTTTTCTATCGCAATAAGGAATAATAAGTCGTAATCTTTTTATAAATTCTTATTTTATGGATATTGTCCCCTGGTTTAAACGACTTATAAAATTTGCTGGTATGCTCAATTTTTTTCTTCATTGTGATCCGTTTTTTTGCGCTTCAGGCCTGAAGTTGTATAAGTCGATTTGTAACACCTTTTGCAAGTTAGTGAAAATGCAACTTCTTAAAAAAAAAGCTAGTCTGAATAAATAGTCACAACAAAATCCATGGGGAACTTTAAATGTATATGTTTTTTTAGCAACATAATCCTTTGTGTATTTTTATCAGGTTGTTATAACAGCAACCAAAAGAGAAAACAAGTTTAGTATGTGACCAGAAATCCCCTCTGTAATTACAACTTTTAGTTTCGTTTTGACATGGAAATTACCTAAAACTTGAGCTAGTCTGATGGGAAACGAAATGCTGCGGTTTCATTTTCAATGTAACTTCAAAGACAAAATTCAAGGAAACATACAGCGATTGAATTTGAATAGAGGTGGCACTGCATAATTTAATCCTCAACAAAAGCAAGCAAAAACAGGAAGCATCTCATTCCCTTTCAGACATCCACATATTCAGCAGTTTGATTTTCCACTCAAAAAAGTAACAATTGATAATTGGAGTATGGGTATCTTTATTCAAGCAGCTACTTTGATGATTGTTCTGCAGCTCTTCCATCTGGCATGTTGTAGTAAGTAAAGAGTTTTTCTGCTAAACTTCGCCTCAAAAATACTTTTTGTCATGGAAATGTTCCCGAGATAATATAGAACATGGTTACCTCGGCAGATCTATAGTTGATAGAAAACATCAAACTTTTTTATGCAACTGTTTAACTCATCTGAATGTTTACTGTGTAAGCTTTCAAAAGTAGATTCATATTTATATCCATAGGTTTGATGGAGTTTAGAAGAGTTCAAATTTGTAAAGGGTTGCATGTTGTGTTCATGTCGGCTACTCGTGTTGTTTGGCTGTTGTTTGCAAAACTTGAATTTGTAGCCAGATGGTCAAAATTAGGTGGGATTTGTACGTAATTACTGAGACACATTATCTCACAATTCCCTGTGTGTTTTTAAAACGTATGTAAAGTCAGAGTCTGTATGAAACCTCCTTCAGTTCAGATTATGTGGCTCTGTTGTTGTTTTCTGAGAGCTCCAACCTTACGTTTTTTAAACTATCTTCCCATGGAAAAGAGACCTCGATCTTTCAGTTCTCCCAGCAAACATAACAGATTAATCAAAATCATGCTGCAGTGATGATGAGTTTTTCCTGTTAATTTTATTGAGAAGAATGTGTATAAGACTAGATTTAAAACAACCCATTTTGGAATTAAATTTAAAAAATCTGTTACAGCACAGCCAAAGACAACACACGATTATGTTTATGTGCAGAATGATTAGGATTGGCATCAGGATTAAACTCCGTTTGCTAATTTTATACTGTTTCAAATCTAAATTGTCAAATAATGTCTCCATTATAGACACTATGTGCAGTCCATCCAGATCCACACCAGTTATAAACAGTGGGAGACAAGCCTCAAGTAAGTGCATTTCTACAGTATAGGCAAATACTTAACCTTTTAAAACTGTTTCCTTATTTTGACTGATACTGTACTCCAGCCAGCCACAGTTTGATAACCAACAAGGTTTTGTGGTCTAGCCATTGTCTATGAATAAAGTAGAATTTTGGTCATTTTGAAGAAAATATCTCTTTACAGCCAGGCTAGCCGTTTCTCTGTTTTCAGTATTTATACTACGCAAAGCCATCTAGTGCTAAACTAGCTGTGGTCAATCTAACTTTACCAAAATATGATCTGTTAATATGCCCTGTTTGCTTGTTTGTAAGTGTTTTTCTTTTACAATGATTTTTATTTTGTGTATTTCACTTCCACCTAAATCACTGTACAGATGACCAACAGTTGAAGCATGCATCGTCTCCTGATACAGACACCAGCAAAGAAGGAAACCCTGGACAATCAAACATCTTGAAGTTCTCTTTAGTGGGTGCTGGAGCCATTTTTGGTGTTTTGGTTATTGGGCTACGACTACTGGGTGGCACTGTAAAGCCAAAACATATTTAACTGACGCTGATGACCAGCAGGGTTTGCACACTAGGAAGATCAATGGTTTTAGACCATGGCGCATTGCGGTTAAAGTTGAATACTAAGGCAAGAGTCAAGCATTTCCTTTTTTTTTTTTTAATTCACAAGTCTTTATTATGTTGAAATAAATTGAAAAGGATTGACATATCCAACTGGTAGACTTTGTGTTTGTTAGCGTGTTTGTGGACTCACGCCAAGGAGCCACATATTAACCTGACCCAACAGATGAATGTACGTCAACAGTGGGCCTTCCCGCCCTCAGCACAAGTGTCCTGAATCATTTCAACTCCTTTGGTTGTGCTGTTGACAGGAAGTTGGCAAATTTGTTCCATCAGTAACTGTATGAGGTTATTGTTGTGCAATTTAATTTGATGATGCTATTTCAAACTTCAACTTTATTGAAACTTCAGATCATTTAAGAAAATGCTCTGACAGCAGCAATTACTGTACTGTAACCATTTCCATCATCTAAAAAAAAGTAAAGATTCTTAAAGATTGTCTCATTATATGTTGTCATACTTGGCCGGGGATGGGGCAAGTAAAGAATGGTTTGATCTTATTCAAATTATGTTTCAATAGAAACACAATTTCAATCTTAGAACATAAACGAAACAGAAACCAGTTTGTGGCAAGAGCATGAAATACATCATATTCATTTCTGAGAATTAACCTGAACCTGTGCAGAGAATAAAACACATAAAACATATTGTGAACCTGTGAATTATTTGTTGCTGGTATAGCTACTGCATACAGTCGGTCTCTCTGTTGTTGTAGTGGTTTAATGAGTGCAGGTTAGGCATAAAACACCTAAACTGTCATGTCAGTATACAGCTCAGAAATTAGTAACGCAAATTCTCCTTTGACAAACACTAAACACAACTTACATTAAAAACAGAAAGTGCAATATATTAAAAGAGGATTGTTAAAAACAAAAGCTTCTAAAAGGGGGGGGGGGGGGGGGGGGGTCTATTTGACTTTGTTCATTGCAGAAGGAATGAACATCTGCCTGCCCATGGCTGTTGAGATATACATATATACATATATATCTACATATATATATATATGTAGATAAGCAATGCTGATTTCAAATCGCTGAAGGTAAAATAATCATATTCACCTATCACACAAATATGTAGTTTTATGTACAATTAACTTAAAAAAAAGGAGACATTTAAAAAAATCCTGGGTCATAAAGCCAGGATGTAACTGAGTTCATTCTAATTCTTCATTTTACCCTTGTATTGTATTTTTTGCCCCACCATCTTGTCTTTAAAAATTGTGCTACTTTTGTGCCAAACATGTTTAGTCAAGCTACAAAGGGCGTTTTGGTTTATACAACATCCTCCAACCCACAAAAACATGTCTGCGTCAGCAAAAACTAACAATCAAACAAAAATAGTCAGGTTTCGTGACATTTTTATTAATGATTTTGAGGTAATAATATGCTCAAGGAAAAGGCAACACAACTTTACAACAAAAGTTCTGTAAAACCAGAAGCTGTACTATATCTTTGTAAAATTACATATTTTAACTTGTTAGCTAAACTTCTATAGCCTCATAATGCAGCCATTCACCATATTTACCTGATGGTTTATTGTCTCCGACATCAAATGCTTTACGATGATGTATTGTTGTGTTCTTGGATGGCCAATCGTTTAAACAAATAGATTCTGACAAGTTTTCCTTTCACACTTATTAATTTATCACTACTCTAAAAGACAACTGATAAATAATTGCGTGTGGAGTGTTTTAATTTAAAACACATTAGCATTCAACAACTTCTTGACATTTGTGTTTGCTGGTTTTGTGGATACAAAAAGAAAGGAATGATTTTGTTGCAAACTTTTACGATAGCCAGGAATGGTTGACTAACAGTTAGCTGTTGTGACTTAATTCACTATATCGTGGTAGGTTATTACGGATGTTTATTTTTTTAACCTGCTAACATTAGCAGTTAACCACTAACTGGTTAACATTTCTGTTTGATAGTTTTACAATACAAATAGGCCAGAATATGCTTCATAACAGTAACATGAGGTAAGTTATAGTAATTTAGCTAACAGTATGAATAGTTTGCGAACAGTTATGTTACCCATGAGTTGTTTATTGCTAGCATTAGCTCTGACTTATAGCTTGTAAGGTATCAAATATCTTTTTTTTTTTCAAAGATGGCTCTTTTTTTTTTACGGTAAGACATTTTTTGAACTTATTAGATACCCAATTCAAAGTCAGTGAACAGCACTAGCAGCCAGCTCCATAAGCTATTGACTAGGTATTTAGGCTTTTCCTGTTTTATTGTGTAATTCTATCAAAGGATGAGGAAAGGTAGGAGGTAGTTGCAATAATGTTTTTACTGCTGCTATTTAGATATCAAATATATTCTTTCATATTGAAATACCTGAAAATGTTACCAGGTTTTGCCTTTTCAATTGCTAATAGAGAAAAAAATAAAAAAGCAGTGACATTATGACAATTTGCAAGACTCCTTTAAAAGGTTTTAAAACCCGTCACACAGCAGTCCAACATTTTTAATAGCATATTAACTCCCAACATTGAGCGTTACTTGCCAAGGAAATAGCTGCCGTTTAACTACCAAGCCAGGTCCAGCAAAACAAGTGTAGGCCATTTAAGAGCCCTGAATATGTTCATGGTAAACAATTGTTCCAGTGTCGTTCATTAGGAAACACTTGAGCTAACCGGAGGCAACAGCTGATGGTTGGCTCATAAAACACAGCATCTGGATCTTCAGTCTTCATCAGTGTTTCTCTTCTTGACTTTGCAAAGAGCGAAGGTTTAGGAGCTTTTACCAGAGTTCTCTTAGTTACACAGCCCATGATAATGAGTGCCTGTGGAAGAACGGAAGGGTTTTAAATGACCATTTGCAGCAACTTAACAGCATTATTTTAAAATCTGCTTAACTTCCACATGATATCTGTGAGTTTTTTTAAATTAATAAGTACTGCCAGTCTTTCAGTTGTCACCCAAACCGGTAAGTCCCCTTTACCCGAGTCTAAGCCCTAATTGAGGCCCCATAACCTGCATTCATACTTGTATCATACTTTTCTACAGTCATATACTGAGAGCAGAGGATGCTATAACAATCGCCTATTAATTAAGTAATTCAATTCATACACATTCATGCCACTGGGATCAATTCAGGGTTGAGTGTCATGGACACTTGGACGTGGACTGCGGGAGCTTGGATCAGACCTTCTTGTTGAAAGATGACAAATTCTGACCTCTAATGAGTCACTGCAAAAAGCCACATCATCATATCCAACAAGGATTTTAAAGACGCAGCTTTGTAGGCATGAAAGCTATTGACAGCTTCTTATGTGCAGGTATTTGGCAACCAATGAAACAGTTTCTTGAAATGTTACGTCCCTCCCTAATAATGCCTTCTTAGACTATCTTAGACTAGTCCCTCCCTATAGTTCTTTAAAAAAAGAGTAACCTGTAGATATGTAGAATAGAACTCTGCCAGTAGTAACCATCAGGAAATCTATTTAATGTGTTGTTTACCTCTGTAAGGTCCAGCACTGCTACTGGCTGCAATATATCTTTGTAATAATCCACCAGTGACTTCTGTGTGAGTCCAGGACGATACATGATGTGGTAAAGAAGGCCTTCCAGCATCCCCTTACACACCGGTCGGTTCAGGTTCCCGTCAACCATTCTCCACGGCCGGCTGATGAAACTCACATTTTGATCTCTGTGAGGATCAGAAGATTTTGATCAAAACAAGGAGGTGAAAGAGTTGACAAACAAGGACATTAATGTTCAACTACATTAGTTTCATATTCGTGTTCTTACTCATCATACTCATCTTCATCCTTTTCATCATTTTTACTTTGCATTCTGGCTCGAAGCTCCCTCACATTTCCAGATCTTTCTTGAGTGTCCACCTGTTGTGCTTCTTCCTCTCCTTTCTCTTCATACTGCGTCTGTTTTCCTCCCTCCTTTCCTATGTTCGACTCTTTTTCTCCCTTCTCCTCATCTGGACTCTCTTTTTGCTTTTCTGGCTGTTCTTCCTCATCCACTGTCTGTCCTGTTACATTACTGGATGCTGTCTCTAGATTCTCTCCATCACCCCCCTCTTGTCCTTCCACAGCAGATTTTTTTGCAGGTGGTTCCTCTTTCTCACGCCGTGTTCCTCGTCGGCATCTCTTGCGCATGAAGGGGAAGTTGTGCTGTCTCTGAAGAAATGTGAATTTGTCTGATGAGACCCGTGACTGGGACCACTGCTTTGTGTTTAGAGTCAGCAGCCACGGATCAGCGTGCTGCATGAGAACCCAACGGACGCCCAAACTCCCAACTTTAACCACCTGGCCTTCTTCTTGTAACTCCTAGAGAAAATCAGATCAGGCAGAAAATAGATTTGGTTAGACCCAACTAGGAGGCTGATTTTTCCTGAAGAACCATCCTGTATAGCAGTACCTGGAAGTAGGCACTGAAAATGTGATAATGGTGTACCAGAGGATATACTAAAAATGATCCTCATTCAGTAGACACTGAGCATTCAAAGCAGGCCAAGTGGCCTCGCAGACCCCGTTACATTGTTCTTTGACTTACAGATGGTTCCCTTTACATGCAATATAAGTGACGTATTGAACATACAGTGTTCTTCACATACAGACTTTAAAATGGTTGCTAACCCAGGTAGATTGGCAGCTCGTCAAAAATGTTTGACAACCAATTTTCTTTTCCAAGAAAATGACATCCACAATGAAGTAATTCACGCAGTCTGCTCCCCCTGCCCCCTGAATTTATGTTCATTGTTTTACACTGCTGTCCTGGAGATTCTCTGTTTATTGTGCCATGTTAAATGTCAAGTTTAGCTGTTATCATATTTGCAGTCGACACAATGTCGGCTCGACTGTTTTGATATGCCACATACTAAACAAAATAAAGCCAGGTTGTGTTTTAAGATTTGAACAGAAATAGTTCAGCTTTGGTTACTGCGAGTGTTAAATTAATACTGTGTAATGTGTTTTAAATATATTCTGAAGTAATTTGACATTTCATTTGAGGGCTTTATATTTATGTTTCATTAAATTGTATGATTTATGTTTTTCTTTTAAATGGCACCAAAAGTCCTAACACGTTTAGGATTTATTTACCTCCATATACTGCTGCAAGCTCCTGGTTCGTCCACACTCTGGCTGCTGGAGATGGAACAGAGCCTTGAAGAGATCCTGCATATCTAGGCCTTTCTCACCAGCTTCATCTAAGCGTGTTCTGATCAGAGCACAGGCTTCTATGTCCTTCAGAGTGTATCCTCTTTGCTCAGTCAAACACTTCTCACAAGCCCTCACGTCGAGTGGAGAGGAGGAAATGGAGGAGCAGGTGGAGAAGGTGAGGTTGGGGGGCACCAGTGATGGACCACATCTATGCAAGTCTAATGGATGAGAGTCTGAAACTGAAAGGGGGAAAAAGCGATTCAATCTTTTTTTTGTTGTTGACCGGTGACCGGTGAATGTACAAGTCTCACATGTTTTTTCACTTACTCTCCTTACTGAACAGATGGTGAGCAGGTGTGCTACGTAGCTGCAGCCTCATTTTACATGATTCCAAAACAATGTTGTCACTGGTGTTGAGGTTACGTAGCTTGACTGAAAACAAACCAGAAAAAGACATTTAAAAAAACAAAACAAATCTTTTATATTATTTCATGATTAATCAATGTGTAAAGATGAATCACTTTTCAGTTGCTCATTATTTTAACTAAAACACATTCTGAACATATGACTCTGAGTCTACACGAGGGTTGATTTGTCAAAGTGGTCATCTCTGCTGCACTTGATAACTTTTTATCTTCCATTAATGATGCAAAATATGCTGCTGAAAACCAGACTATACTTTCTGCCATCATTAGCTAGAAGTGAGACTGATTTCAAAATCAAATATGCATCAGACATTCATCAGGCTCAGAAAAATGAAGGGGGGGGAACAAACCTATGCCAGGACTGCAGTATCCTCTCATCATCAGATAGTTGGTATGAGACGCTTGATGGGCCTTCACCTCGAGTTTTTTCTTCCCATCACACTCCTCACCATCACCACCATCATCATCATCATCTTCATCTTCATCCAGACCTGCCATACTGAAAAATCGCAGATTACATCAACTAGAATTTAGAAACGATCTCCGTAGAAGAGCTTAGATTCTATAAATTCCCCTTTGCAACCTTTAAACTTGAATTTTAAGAATGTTAACACTGGTTTATTGATGTCTCACATTGATGACTGCAAAGAAATACTCCTACATATAAAAACAGAAAGCTCTGACCAAGCTAACACGCAGAGTCTTGTGGTCGGAGAGTGAAACTACAACTAGAAAAAGTTATTATGTGTCACAGCATGCATTTAGTCATCTCAACATCCAGGTATGTTCCAGGTATCCTTTAATTAAAAAACACTAATATAAATATTTTTCCCAGATTAAAACAGTTACGTTGATGTACAGGTGTCAAAACCTTTCAAAAACAGCTGTGATAGGCTTTTAAAAATTTAGTGTCATCTAGCCTTATTGGAAGATTTGGCAAACTGTTTTCTTTTTCTTATTTACTCCCTCATTAAGACAACCAATTCTTTTCTTTTTCACTCCTCATTTGTTATTTTCTGTAGTCCGGTCTTGTGGCTCCCAACTGCAAACTGATGCAAGCTTTAAGGTTTGTCTATTTTGAACAGTGGCAAAGAATGGATAGTGGCACTTTTAAAACACACTGAAAATTGGAAAATGTTTAAATAAAAAGTTATAAAAAAAAAAAAAAAAATCAATGTTATGTCCTTTGTGAAGGACAGTTAATATTGTTTGAATAAGTTTTGTTTTCACACTGCCACCTCCTGGTTGTTTGAATGAACTGGGCACAATGAGCATGTGGTGTTAATTACCGCCACACCTTTTACTTCCTATGGAGCGCAGACTGCAGTTGCTTCACCTCCTGCAAAATTATCTAGTTCACTGCTGCCTTGGACACTTATTGTCCTTAAGTATTTATTATTGTATGTTCTTTGGTGTACATAGACAGAAGATACTTTTGGAGTTCTTGCTTTAGATGATTAGATTTGAATAAATTGATAAATAGCCATAAGCTAGCAGCATGAGTAAGCACGTCAGGTAAGCTAATTGTTGATTGTGCTCTATTTTCTCATGTACTTTGTGTTTTCTTGCTGTGTTGTGAAAAAAAGAAAGTGAACTACTGAGAATTCTTCAATAATTAAATGATAAAAGTTACACTTTGTATTTTTTTGGA
The DNA here is from genome assembly GCF_947650265.1 of Symphodus melops. Classification (NCBI taxonomy): domain Eukaryota; kingdom Metazoa; phylum Chordata; class Actinopteri; order Labriformes; family Labridae; genus Symphodus; species Symphodus melops. The sequence continues at coordinate 14,320,682 of NC_136692.1, read as the reverse complement.
GGACTTACACTTGGAAGCTAACTGCTAACCTTGAAGATCTGCAACTCATTGCAAGAACAGTATAATAAATCAGAAAGTGTAGTGTCATCAGAACTCTTAATGTCATCAATCAGAATCAGTGTGATAACAATCAGAGGTTTTTTTTAAGTCTGTATAGCCTATCCATTTCTGTGAATGTGTTATTACTCACTTCTTGACAACATCATTGTCCACCATGGTGCTGTCCACCACCACCATCCGTTTTGGTATGGACAGATGCACGCTCAGCAGTCCCAGAGACATCAGGCTGAGGGATAGCACACAGGCTCCACCCGGGGAGTCTAAGGAGAATCGCAGCATGTCTGACACATCTTGAGGCTCCTCTGGAGCTTGAGGTGAGGAGTTTGAGGAAGCAGGATCAGGCATGTGATCTTCTGTTTGCTCTCTATTGGATGGAACTTCCGCCGAATCAGCTGTTGAGGAATTTTCTTGATTTTTCTGATTCACAGCTTTGCTTGTCGTCTCTGTTTCTCCATCCTGTACCTCCATCGACTCCTCTTCCCCTAACACTTCTCTTTGGTCGCTGCCTCCTTCCTTTGCTGTGTCACCGTTTGCTTTCTCTGGCTCACTCACCGATGTACGAGCTGCCTTCCCTTCGCTTGTCTTTCTTTTCTGTTCAGAAGCTTTTCTCTCCGTCACTTCTTCCCCGTGCAATGACCTGTTCTCTGTTTCATGACAGAACATGGTGACAGGTTTATCATCCGCTGCCCTGTTGTTGGTCAGACTCTTCAAGGAGCGGAAAGCGTCAGTGCACAAAGAATGAGGGAAACGCCAAGAGAAACACCTGTTCGGACGAAGAGGAAAAGGTGTGGTCAAAAACAAACCAAGCATTGTTCAAATGTTGCTTCTTAGGACAGAATAGCTAACAGGGACATCAGAAGCTAATGAATTATTTCATGAAATTTAAGTTTTTGTTTCCATCAATTCAAGAAGAACTCATTTAATTTGAACACGACAAAACAATATGATTGTGTTTACAGAGAGCCACAGAGATTAAAAACAACAACTGAAAATAGCAGAAATGAAGGTCGCATTTCTCAAAAGTAACTGATCTGAAATTAGTTTGGAGTTTTTTTTCATAAGTTTTGCTTTTCTACCAACATAATTGGCTAGTAGGTACACTGACATTTCATTTAGTGGCATCACTAATGGAAAAATGGAAAAAATACTAAAAGACTACTAAAAGTTTGTTACATGAGAAAATTTCATAACATCCATGTTTTCTATGCTGAGGGACCACAGTCTGCCATCCAGCAGCACCCCTCATAGAAATCTTCATCAAGTACATGAATTAAATACAGTTTGAGAGTAACCTCAATTTGAAAGTTTACAACAATATGGAAAACTTAAACAAAAAGCTAAACGTTTTGGCATGTAGTTCAGCTTATGGTTTATGAGACATGCAGGAGGTCATCTCAACATCAAAAGACAAGGAGGGTTTTTTTCCATTTGTGGTCGCAAATTAAAGAGGAAGGTAAAAGGTTAAGTTGGTTGAAGTCACTGAATTGATCACAGAGTGTTCAAAAAACTGAAGAAAAATGGCCAAATCTTTGGTCAGGGTTGGCTCGTCTGCTCTGGGATAGCTCAAAGTGAAGCCCAGGAATTTACACACTGATCCTAAGAGCGGCTGTGGCTCAGTGGTAGAGTCGGTCTGGGGTTTGAGTCAAAGTATTTTTGGGCAAGACACTAATCCCAAAATGCTCCCGCTGCGTCCACGAAGGGTGAATGTCTAAGAAAGGATCAATGCTGATAAGACACTTTACATAGCTGCCTCTGCCACCAGTGTGAGAAGCAGTGAAAAAACGTTTTAAGTAGACAGAAATCTAGAAAAGCGTTATACAAGCATTAGTCAATTTTACATCCTTTTAAACATTAATAGGAACAAATTCACATCCTGAATGAACAGCCTCCTCCCTGAGGGGGTTGTGTACCTGTAGTAGGACTGCGACAGCTGATAGGACATCGGCAGAATGGGCAGCGCCCGGTTCTTCTTCGGTCCAAACGGCTGATTAACACGGCGGCGATTGACCAGACCTCTCTTCCTGCACTGGATGAACACTTGGCACAGCAGCTCCTGGTTATACTTACTGTACATGTGGAAGGTCTAAGAGAGCAGACACATGGTCAGTATGTGTGAGTGGTGAACACTTAACCTAACAGGAGAATGGACAAACAGGACAACAAGACTCTCTGGATATTTGGACTGAACTGTGCCATTAATAATTGACTGCATGTTATGTTAACATGTTAAAAGGCCACTGACACTTTTTTCAGGATATCACATTCAGTGTATCTGAAAAATCGCCCTTACTTGTATAACATAAAATAAACACCCAATAAAGCTTCGATGTGCTTCAGTGCTTGGATAGGTGTTTGTGTATGCAAACCCTTCTTCCCTCAGAGGCAACAGTATGTCAACATGTACTTAACAAAGGTTTCTTTGAAAGTGTACCGAGCCTTTGTCTTGAATGTTGGGGATAGTATTTTCTTTATTATTTTACTGGACAGACCAGAACACTGAGAACAGATCAAACAGACGACAGCAGGGCTGCAGCACCTCCTTTGGTCTGAGTATGTTCATGAGGCCTCGATGTGCAGGTACAGAATCACCAGGATGAGGCGTCACACCGTTTGCATTCAGCTGCTCATCATAAATATAAACTTACAACATGAAATACCTTACATGTAATTATTTAATGCCTTAATGATGAATAAAATTTGGTTTTGTTGTATGATTTTGGGATTATGTTTTTTTATGTGCCGTCCTGTATGGTTGTCGACATCTTCTGGCATTTATGTTTTTCTGCTCACCGTGCGTCGTAAAGGTTTCATTTTTAGTCCACACATTCCTCACTGTTGTTGTTTTGTTTTTATGTAGTTGAATGCATTTGTGTTTTATTGTGTTGTTTTAATTCTTCTGCAAGGCGACATTGAGTGTCATGAAAGGCGCCTACAACTAAAATGCATTATTATTACTATTATTATTATTATTTATTCAGTCATTCATGAGACATCCTACTCTTCAAACACAAATCTAGAGTACTATGAAATAACGATGAAATAAGGTCGTACCTGAAAGGATCTTGAGGACTTCATCTGAATGTTGTTCATGGCCAGAGTGCTCTGGATCAAGTTATGCAACACTATGGCATGAATATCATCGGTGCTGAAGTCAATAAAAGAAAAAAACACACAATTAACTACCACACTAAAAAAACAAAAACCTTTTGATTTAAATGTGTTTGGAAACTGTGGATTGTTATTGGACCCTCACCTGCTGACAGTGTCTTTGCACGATAACTGTCTTCTGTTTTCTATTGCTGTGACCCTGAACCTGCAACACACATTCACAGCCTTACATTAGATAACATCCTGACTCCACGCCACAAGAGACAAATTAATGATACAGCCAAATAATGTGTCCCCGACTCCTGAGATTCAATAACAAAAAACCCTGACAGATCGACTGAACACATCTTTATTTTCATGTACTGCGTCACTACGGATTGTCTCATCATGATGGATGTCCACACTATAAAAGCTGCAGCTCATTATACCGTGAGAAGAGCTGACTCTTCGTGTCAGGCAGAACCATCTCACGAGCACTCAGGGAACTGAACTTCTCTCTGAGCAGCCTGACGTACTCAGCGAACGATGTCGCACACTCCTTAAATGACAAAAAGAAAGAGTGAAATCAGAGACTCAAAAACATTGAAAAAAACAACAACAAAAAAACAAACAAACAACAACAACCATTTCAATAGATAAACAAACAGAAAAAACACCTCTGGACTGTCAGGATCAGCAGGTTTTCTTTCCTCTAACAGCTTCATCAGAGGTTTGTCCTCGTACACCTCAGCCAAACAGATCCTGTAACATGTTTTATGAAGATGAATAAAACAGTTGCATTTGAATAAATGTGTTTTTTTAGTCATCATTTCTACTTACCTGTAGTTTAGAAGTGTCTGAGGGTTCTTGAGGATGTATCGTGAGCGACGCCCGACGGCCACAGATGTTTTATCTGCTGACATCTCAAACTCTGAGTGGAGCAGATCTCTTACCACGCAGTAAGGAACAAACGGCCTTTTTAACTGCAACACATTCACAAAGCACAGGACACAAATACAGTCACATTTTTATCTCCCCCATACACGTACAGACAAACTGATATCCTTCCTTATTTTACAAGTACAAAGAACAAAAGGAAGGAAAGAAGGAGAAAGAAGACAGATGACATGAAACAGTAGTCTCTGTCAATCCTCACCTCTTACACGTCTTATTTTCATATATATGGCCAGAAAGCCAAACCAGTGCTAGGACCTTATAGGAAGCAAGAAATAATTCTTTCATCTTTTTCCAAATCAATTGCTTATTTAGTGGCCTGGACATGCCTCAAAATGATCAAACTTGGCAAATGCTTCTAACCTTTCAAAAAAATTGGAAGTTGGCCTCATGCAGAACCGTCCTGACACGGAAAGCAACTCAGCGGCTGGCTGACACGTTCAAGACATTTCCAGAAGTGCTTTTGTTTGGTATTAGCTGCTGACTGGTTGCTTACCTTGCTGTTGAACAGTTGTGAAGCCACACTGCAGAGCATCATCAGTGAGTCTTCCTGTACAGACCAGAGGACTCTCTGTCTGGTCATCATTTTCAAAGCTCGGTGGTCAGCCTCGTCGTGGGCAGGGGTACGTTTCTTGGGCTCTAAAAGTACAAAAATAAAATCCAAAAATCTTTCAGCTGTGCTTCTGCAGTTGATTATTTTCAGTGCGTACATTTTCCACTCACACAGTACCTTTCTTTTTCTTGCGTGAAGCTTTGACTACTTCCTTTTTGCTCTTCTTCCTCTTTTGGTTCTTTCCTCCGACCACCTGCTTGTTTCTGGATGCAGGTTCTATGTCCACCTGGTTACAAACACAGAAGATACAGAACAGTGGTTTTTAGCCTGAACTTAGACTAGCCTGGGAAGCAGACGCTCATGTTGTTGAGGAACGAAAACCTCAACAGTTTAAGATGGGTTTAACACCATGAGTGTACAGCAGCCTCTGATGGAGACAGCTTTAAATCTTCTGAAGTCTTTTTGGTTTGGTACCAAATAGATACTTAAGACGTATGAATCAGATGTTGGAACCAGAAGCGAGGTCAGTCATTTAATGTGAAGAAAGACTTTTGGAGAGTGTATTGAGAGTTCTTTAAACGTGCTCAGAGTCAGGTATATTTAGAGAGCGTGATACAAAGACATTGTTGACCAATGAATATGACTCGGTTACAGATACTGTACGTGTGCAGCTTAATAGACTAACATTTATCAAACAAAACAAAAAGAGAGCTCAAAGTGAACCCTCACCTCCACATTTTCCAACATCAGTGACTTCTTGGTGGTGAGAACTCGAGGTGTAGCAGATCCTCCTGTTGAACAAATGAATGATGGGTAGAAAAAAGACGAGTTAAAAATCTCACCTTTTTTTTTTTTAAAGCAAAATAGTTGTTTAAAAACTTCAGATGTTTTGTTTAAAAAATATCACAAATAAATACATTCATTCTACATTTGATCTTTTAATGGGTATGTTCTATTCGTGTGTTTATTAGATTTTGTGCTGTATTATTATAAGATGTTCTGCTAATTATTTCGGCATCAGCGTATTGTGTTGTGAAATGCCCTTCCATTCAACACTCATCCTACTTTTAGACGTTTGATTATTGTTTGTAAAAACAGAGCTCTCTCAATGATAGAACATGAGAAAGCCTTTCCTTGAACTCTTTTTGCGCTCCAAGCAGCAACTTACCAGCTTTTAGTGCAATTCTGAGAGCATTTCTACTCAGCAAGCTCTTCAGTCGGATTTTGGTCTCCTTGGCCTCCAGACCACTTGGTGTCTAAAAAGTGACAAAAATCAGTTACATGTGACGGAAAGTCGAGACCACAAACATACTGTAAGGTCAGACTTGACACCATCTATGTGTACGCACAGTCTTGATGGCGAGTAGGTGATTGGTCCACAACCAGTTCCGCTTAAGATGTCCAAAGAATTCAGAGTGCAGCCCACCTGCTCCTTTAGCATCACCTGGTATCGACCCGTCGTCACACACTTCACGGCTGCCCCTGAGTTTGTGTTCAGAAAAGCATGTTTTAAAAAGCAGTATTGTTTGTGTACTCTACAGAAAGAAAAAGAAAAAAAAACATTCCCTGCTTACTTTAGCAAGTAAGACAATCCCACAAAGACGTAGCGATCATGTACAAAGGAAGGAGCCATTTCATCCTCCGCTCCATTTCTCTTAAAACGGACGACCCCTAAAATGTAAACAGAAACAATTGCAGGTAGAAACGATTATATATAATGGAATATTCAATGTTTACGTGAGTGCTATAGTTTTTTTTTTCTGGTAAGTCTGTGTACCCAGTGGTGTGTTGAGGCAGACACACATCAGGTCAAACCAGTAGTTTTCAACATCTTCAGCTGTGTTCAACGTGTACCGACGCCTCTCAAAAGGTTTGTCTGGGGACTCCGTGACCAGCCAGTAGTGAGGTTCAGCACTGGTGGTGTCAACGATGGTGGCATTGCGCTTCAGGTATAAAACCACCTGGAGGAAACAGATCATTCAAAGACAACTCGCATCACTTTGATTCAAAGTGTTCATGGGGTTCATACTGCTTGTAGCTGATTAACAGAAGATGACAGCACATGTGCTTTCTTTTACACAGGCCCACAGCCAGTTGAAAAGTGAAGCTGAAATGAATGCTTTACTACTTTCAATCGTTATGAAAAAATAATAAAAGGGCATTTAAATGTTTTCTCATTAGGTGGTTTATGGTGCAAAACAAATACAAAAATCTCATTCGCATGTTTGGATTTAGAAAGTAAAATTACACCTCTTCCCTGATTTACATAATGGAATTAAAATTGTTTATTTAAATTCATATAATTTTTAATAGCCAAAGGTAAAGGCAGTTTGTTTGCTTCTCTCTTTCCATGTGTGTTGTTTGTAAGCTGGATTGTTGTGCACCTGGTCTTTGTCCTTGAACTTCTCCACCGGACCAAACTGCAGCAGACCCATGTAGACCAGCCTCTGCAGGCTCTCGAAGAATAAGAAGATGTACTTCCTGAGACAAAAAGGTAATTTTAGATTTCTCATTCTTCTTCTGCTAATGTTTCAGTAATGGAGAGGGCAAGAGAGAAGAAAAGTCACCGTTTATAAAGCAGCTGTCTTTTGATCCTGGCAGGTAGCGCTCGGACCAGGTGGTGCTGCTTTACTGGGTCGTTGAGATATTCCTCCAAACCGTCCACCTGTTGAAACAGGTACACACATTGGTTTCTACTGCGCGGCTGATAGTACGAATCTTCCTGTATTCGTTCAGTATGGGTACTCTGAAGAAATAATCTTGATGTCAGCAGACTACAATCTATTCTGAGTAGCTATGAACATACTTGAAGACACGTATATCATATGTAATGTCTCTGAAGCAAAATATACTGACTCGATCAGCAGAGTAATGAGAGATTGTTCTAAATAGATGCTTGACATTCTTAGAGTAAAGGTAATATGATTCTCCACACCATGTATAGAGCAATCTAAAGCTGGAAGGAATTTGTGACGCATGCTGTGAACGGTATTTAACGGATGCACAGAGATCATTAAACTGTCTTACAACCTGCATTAAGTCTCAGTGTGTATGTCAGATCCCCAGTGGGTCTGTTTTATTGATTCAGTGTTAGGGACATTTAGTTAAACCCCTTACAACGGCGCCTGCCTTTCCTATTGCTCTTTTCTGTGAGCATGTGCCAGTAACTACATCTCATAACTGCCCAAAAGCAAAATTGACCAATTTACCAGTCTATTTGTTATTAAACATCATTGTCATTAAAAATCTAAGTTACTTTGATGAGGGCAGATTCAATTGGAAACACCTTTTGGTGTATTTCAAAACAATTTAAATTGCAAAAGTACATTAGACATTGGTCGTGACTGTGCAGGAGAGTGCTTGTAGTTTTTAGTTATTTAAAACAAGAAATAACTGTTTCCATAGTATTTGGTTTCCAAGACAAGCATCATTATTGTTTGATTTTTACTGGTTTCATAGTTTTAAAAATATAATATTGGGACAAGCCTAATGTGCTTACCTTATAATTGACCTGTATGACCTGAATGTAGACAGAGAGAGGGAGGCAGAGGAGCAGGTCGCCCACCATTGCCCAACCAGGGCCGAACTCCTCGCGCACACGCACAGGAGGCATAAATCTCCTCCACGACTCTTCCTCAGCATACACTTTAAAAGATGTGACAAAAATCCGGGTGTGTAGTTGGGAAACATTGTTAAAAAAGCCTAACCTGAAAGAGCAACCGGGTCCCAATAAGCACGGATAAATAACAAGTGCTCACACAGGGAGCTCTCTCACCTGTCATCATGTCAGACTGAGAGGAACCGGGCGCTGATTTGTCCTGCTCCTCCTCTTCATCCCCCGACAAAGTAGGATCCAACTTAGAAAATGAACTATCTGCGGTTTGGGGGTCCACTGAGGCAGCGTTTCCAGATGACTGTGCTTCTCTGTTTGCTGACGTTTGATTGGTTGAGTCAGAGTCAGAGGTGTTATATCTGAGCGGGTGCCCGTATATCAGGTACCAGAGGAAGTTGTGAATAACCCTCAGGCGATGCATCTTAGGCTGGAAGCCGAGGCTTTTACCTAATCCCCGAACTAAACAAACAATCACAGTGGAAAACAACAAAATTATGAAGAACATAGATTAAGACGTCCAGATCCTGCGCAGACCAAAGTGCCTCCTCCTCCCATTTAGCTGCTCTTAAAAAAAATAAAGGCAAACAGGACCTGTTGTGGGCTTGAATTCATCGCATAATCTCCTTTTGTCCTTTTCTTGTTGTTTGGCTTTCTCTTCTGCTTGGTGCACACTGAAGGACAGAGGAGGAACAGCACAGACTGATTAACAGAAGTTTGTTTAAAAAAAAGAAAAAAAACGAGATCCATTTTGAGAAACTGTCAAAAGTTAAGCACAAAATCAGAGAATGAAAATTACCACAACACCATGTCGGACTACTAAAACTAATCCAACAAATAGAGTAGTTTACTGGTGTTGTATGGAACTGTCCACCTGGCAAGAAAAGCTGCCGGTTTTTTCATTTTTAAACAAAAAAGACAGTTTTTGTTCTTGTGAGGCGAGGAGACAAATCCGGCTTGTACTCGTACAGACGTTAATCTGAGAAAGTAAACCCAGGGAGGAGGAGACGTTCCTGTCAGAGGAAACAAAACATTGCACAACGAGCAAAATGTTACTGCTGGAACACTGACTGAAAGTGACGGATGATGAACGATCCTGACACTATCTTTATGTAACGGTCACGAGCAAATGCAAGCTAATTAGCTCTCGGGTATGCTCGATGTTGAATTTCTCGCCCTTCACTTCCCAGATGACAACATTGTTGACCCATCAAAATCGAAATGAGCGACAGCTATTCGTACTTCTGCACACTTTCATGCTGGCGGCTGTGTAAAGAGAAGGATTCTGAACATATTATACGTTAAGATAACTGAAGGGAAGATCTGCCAAGGACTCTGCTGTTTTTAGGGGTATCTCTGCTTTTGTCTTTTTGAACAGATAGTATATTAACAAGCCTGTGCTGCAGCTCCACGGTGTTCAACGGTGGCAACTCTCGTAAGCTTGTTTGGCCTTTTCAGCTCTCTGCACCGGTCACAAGAGTTCAGGATGAATTGTCTGATTTGATTAACAATGTTTCATGTTGCTGATGCTGAAGTTAATCATTCAAAAAGTAGACTTTGGCGCACGCTTGCACACTGTTATCAGTGCAGCACAAAAGACCTTTACTCTCCGTGTCTGAATCTTCATCAGATGTGTCATGTGCTTACCGACTGGCTGTGTAAGAGCTGGAGATTCTGAAGCGGACCTGTTCGATCACTCGGTTCACTACGTCGTCTTGGGGCTGAACGGACGGGTGAACAAACATCTGGATCTGTAAGCAGAAAGGCATCAGACGGACAGAGATGGATCAGAACAAAAGTCGGGAAAACCTTTTGAGCCTCTTCTTCCTCGCTGTCATGTGACACACATTCATTCACTGAAACATGTCCCGTATTTTGGATCATTTGTAGTTGTAATAATTGGATGAATGAGCTGGTCAATAAGAAGAATAGAATATACAAATTTCATTATAAAATTGAATTGGCACCCGGGGTCAAATAAAGATTTTTTTTAATTGAATTGAATACAATAACCAGGGATGTGCACAATAATCGGCAAAACGAGGTCAGCCTCAAAATTAAAAATTATTAATTATTTATTTGAATTAATGTAGGCCCACAATGCAGGTTAGATGTTGTATTTAAGCTGTAATGGAGCCACCCGCCACGAGTCGGGGCTGTAGCTCCATCAAATGAACCGGCTCTCCTCGCTCGGCTGCACAGTGGAAACATTGTTTCTGCTGTGTCATGTTAAACTGCATATAACCACTTTCAGCATAGACATGTGAAAGTTAACCTGCTAGGAAAACGGAAGGCTTATGGTGCTAGAACTGCTAACGTTACGTTAGCTTGACTCTGTTTTGGGAGGATCAGGGTTCAATCTTGGCTGTTTGTTACAAATCACCCAGTTACGCTACTATTATTTACCAGATTGAACACCGTGTGCACGACAACCAAACGCTGTGTTTAAGCAGTATTATGGTCATGACAGAATGTAATATCAGAGAGAGTATTCAAACCGGTTTACAGCTCACTGCTACCTGTCACCAATGATGCCGTTTGGGAATACACAGTAAGAAAGCCAAACCTTAAGAATACAGATTTGGAAATTTAACAGAATATTAAAGTGTGACATCTGCATTTACATTCTTGGTGATCCCGTCCTGTATGATAGTGGTCATGTAAATCTTCAGTAAGCCTTCCCTGGACAGACTGTGAATGAGACGCAGAATAGTCTTCTTGCAGCACTTCGTACTGAGCCCGTCCTGCTTCTCTTCATCATTGATCATCTTCTGTATCCTGGGGAAGGACAGCATTTTTTTGGTCACTTCTCATTGACTTTACATTGAAATGAAATCCCAATAATTGACGACGCACTTACGGAAAGGTACCCTCGATGACTTTGAAGTTGCGGACAGCTTCAACGATGAGGTTCTTCCTCTTCAGCATGCGGTACGTCTCGTGAGAGCGATCCAAAGCTCTTTTAGACCACGTGACACAACTAGGAGCCTGAGGGGAGGTGGATTGAACGTCAGGTTTAACAACCCTCATCACAAACTCAAACAAATGACAACAACCATCCAAACTGACCTGCAGCTCATAAGCGTCCTGTACAACCTCAATGGTATTTTCTGCTGGTGTGTTGGTCGACTTCGACTCGTCATTCTCAGGAAGAGGACTTGCGGGACGCGAGTTGGATTCTCGCTCCTCCCCCTCGACTTGACCTGGTTCTGATGGAAAAGACAAAGACAAATAAATGATAATAAAACAGATATGGGTGTCAATAGCAAAAACAACTTATCTTAACTTCATTTAAGGCCTGTCTAAATCAATCAATGATCCTCTTCGATGTATAGCTGTTCATATTGTTTATTGTGATGTAGACAAAACTATTTTTTGTAATATTGTCTACAGTATAAGCCATGTTACCCACAAGCCCTTGGACAGAAGATTTTTGGTTACAGATGTTTTATTTCAGCCCCTACAGGCTACATCTGTAACTGCAATTTTATGGGTTTTTAAGTGTGCTCAAGACTTTCATGAGTTTCACATTCTTTTACAGTTTTTTTTAAGTGATATGTGAAGTTAAAAGTGCAAAGGTCTGAAATATAAACTCACTTTCAGCTGTTGCAGCCTGTGAAACAGCGATCAAAGGTTGTTTCTGACTAGTTTTCGCACCATTTTCCCCCCCTGCACTCTTCCCTTTTCCTCTTCCTTTATCCTCGTCTTCATTGACACTCATCTGCCCAGTCTCTTCCTCGTCTTCGTTTCTGCCTCCACCCGTTTTCGGAGTCTTTTTTTTGGCCGAAGTCTGATTCTTTGCTTTTGCTCTCGACTTTACAGTTGGTGGCGTTTTAGGGGTGGCGGGAACGCCATCCGATGTGTGAGGTCCGGAAGAAGAGAGCAGCTTGCAACGCTCCTGCTCTTTAGCAAAAAGTTGGAGTTGATCACTCCCCCCCACAAGCCTGTCAAAAGAAATGTTCAGAATACAATACGGCAGAAGTATTTTATATGATGAGGTTTGAAAGTCATCTAGTTTATGGATACGCACTTATGGCTGATATATTTTGTAGTCCTCTGCCGACCCTCATCAACCATGAATCCCTGAAGGGTGAAAGACAGCACAAGCACAATGTCAATCTATGAAGATTTGTTTTTTTTTCTTTCCAATAAATAAGATCTAAAATTGAATGTTTCAACAGTTTCCGTATATCGGCACATCACTCAAGTTATTATAAAGAACCACGACCCACCTTAGTCACACCAGCCCTCTCCAGGCTTCGGCAGATCATTCGGGACTCAAGCTTACCAACATTCATCTTCAACCCAATCGCAGTCTTTGGGATCCCCTTTGTACCAGAGGACAACACTAGAGGACATTTAAAAAAAAAAAACAGACACATGGAAGGATTAATAGTGAAGCAGTGTAGTGAGGAGAAGGCTGTTCATAGATACGAACAATGCCTCAAGAACTGTGATATGTCTTTGTTTCGCTCTCTAGGTCCTCTTCAGTATTGGATCTGAATAGAAGCAGAGAGTAGATAGAGGTTCAACACTGATTGAAGGGGGAACAGCACTCTGGCCCAATCGGACTCTATTTTGTCAGATCATTTGAAAAGTGATGCTACCTGAGAATGCATCAATTGTAGAGAGAGACATTTTAAAAAAAGAGTTGAGGATACTCCTGCAACATGTTTGAGTCCTAGAGTATCAGGAAGCTGCTGAGACACTAAAAGATATCCTCAGCAAACTATGAATTGGACCTTGAGACAGAGCATATAGTGAGCGAAGGATGCTCAATTCATGGAGTAATACATTCTGAATGAAGTCCCCCCGCCCCCCCCCCGCCCCCCATCAGCTTTATTAACAGCCATCATGAGGCATGGGTTCTGCAAATTCTTAAAGGCTCCCTGAAGTCTGTGTCACAGGTGAAGAATGAGTTCAAACTCACCCATCTGATACGCCTGTGACAGGATATCAGTCTCCATGATTCGGCCCTCTGCAGGCAGACCTCTTCTTCTCGCTCCAGAGTCATTGTCGTCGTCCTCGTCTTCATCGTCCTCGTCATCAGCGACACCCTTCTTTGAATACGGTTTTAACAGCTTCAAGCAGCGAACCTGCACTTTCTTCCCTGGAAATGAAAACGATGCAGTTTGAAGTGTGGGGCCAAGTATGCTGAATACAAGCGCACGCGTGTGTGTGTGTGTGTGTGTGTCATTACCTTTCTTGTTGGTGCAGGGCCCTGCGCCGGGGTCCAAGTCCTCCAGAGGATACGAACAAAACTCGACCAGCTTGGCAGCCCGCATGTAATGAAATATACGCTTGTAGCAGTTCTCATTTAAGTTCTGCAAAAAAAAAAAAAAAAAAAGGAAATGTAGACATTTATGTATTTCTGCTTCACAAACAGTAAGTGGAAAACACACACCAACAGAAAGTCTCAGAACAATACTTTACCAGTTGGTCTCTGAGTGCAATCAACGTGGTGAACTGACCAGGCGTGTGTTCGAGGAGGTTGCACACCTGCTCCATCAGTAAGTCGTACTTACTTCTCCTGAAAACACACACACACGGGGGGGGGGGGAAATGATGGTTCCAGTTTGCCAAAGCTCTGGTGAAGATTTAAAGTCGTTTACTTTTTCTTATTGCTGATTTTAATAGTCCTTGATGAGAAGCCTCCATCTTTATCCACTTACATTCAGTACTGCTGAATGCTTTGTGTCACATTGATGCAGTGATTATCAGTACACTATCTTTACTGGTGTAAGTTATTGTTGGAAATACTTTTAATGTTGTTTAATGTTTAAATGTTGTTACTGGTACAGAGAGGAGAATCTTGTTTGGGGATTTCTTTATACAGAGGGGAGGGGGGACAGCGGGTGTGTATATTAACTAATGTCTTGTATACTGCTGTATACTGGATGCTTTGAATTTCCCTCGGGATCAATAAAGTATCTATCTATCTATAAAAAAAAAAAAAAAAACTTTTTTCACAATAATAATAATTTAAAAAAAAATCTATAAAACACTCCCAAGTTGTTATAATAATAACAATTCTAACAATAATAAAAGTCCTAATAGTAGAGGGTCAAAACAACTACGTATCTTAATTTCCTGAAAAAACATTCTCTGAGATTCAGTTTTCAAGGAGCTTCTCGTCCTCTTGTTATCTTAATATTTCCTGAAATCTCTTTTTATAATTGTGCAGATTAATGAAAAAGTACACAAATTAAAAAAATTATTTTCAAGCAACTATTAAGAATGAGCCCCTTCTTTGTATTTACTGATATTTGTGTTTGGATACAGCATACTGTACATAAACACTGTGGCAGAAACAAACTTCATCATCATATCATATCATCAAACCTGTTGACATGGAAGCGTTTGAGCTGCAGGAGAATTGAGTGTTGCTGTTGTCCAGATTTCATTCGGGTGACGTAGGACTGCATGCTGACGAGTCCATGTCTGACAAGAGACTTCCTCATGTAGTGTAACTTCCGAGCATCGATCCTGTTGCAACACAAAACAACATGTTACCCGGTGATCACGGAGCAGAAGCCACACCGTGCTAAATGAGCGTGTATGAGCGTCCTACTTGAAGGAGCGTCCGTGTAGATCCTTTTGCAGCTCTCCTTGCCATCGTGCTCGGCCGACTCGTTCCAGCACACAGTAAGAGTCGTCGGTGAGTTTCAAATCGGGATCGCTCTCCATACCAATCAGGGTCCTGAATCGCAACATCTGAGATGCCACGACAACAAGCTTTCGGCCATACCTGGAGAAACGAGGAAGAAGGGCAAAATGTGAAATAGAAACATCAAGATGAAAGGAGTATCATTTGAAATATTTTCAACTTCTTTACATGCACAGCATCAGAAAACACACTATTTAAATAAAGAATCTAATCACTAGCATTCCTTTTTTGGAAGCAATTATTTAAAAATGTACTGTGGAACTGAGTCTATAAGCCTATTTTTATGTTTTTACATGGCTACAAAGCAGATTTTCCCCTGATCACATTCAAGGTAATAGTTGAGGTGATTAAGATTAATGACAAGAGACAAGCTGGATCATGATTTCAAAAATCTTTTTAAAGAAAAATAAGTTTTCAAAGAGTTTAAGTATCTGTTAAGTTTGTATTCTATTGACCAAACTCTACAAACCTTTCCAAAACCTCCTGCAAGGTGATTAACGGGGCGATGGACTTGGAGCGGATAAGCTTTGTGACATTCTTCCTCTGTTTGAAGAACTCACACGAGCCCTGAATCCCATCCTTGTTGTCTTGGACGATATGGACAGGGTAGATGACTTTACGTGTCTCAAAACCCTTTGGTGTTGCCTCAATGCCTGTTTCTGGGTCAATGGCTTTAAATCTGAGAAGACACATGCGCACAAACAAAAAACTCAGACAGGGCATACAAACAGTAATCCAAGGGGCACATTTGACACAATATACCATCAGAGCTTCGATTCAATTATTTTTTTTCCCGGAATCAAAACTCTCTACCTGTAAAGCTCTTCTCAGGCACCTTTAAATGACAATGTTAGCACACTGCAAGAATTAAATTCAAAAGCAGCAATAATCAGCATCTGCAGCAGTGTTGGAGGACTTGTTCAGACTCTTGACATTAAGGTAGAGAGAGGCTGGATGAATACTACATTCAAAATAAAATATAACATATGAAGAAGTCTAAAATTATTATCAGTAAATAGCTCCCTAAGTATTAAAAATCATGAATTCAACCGATATAAATGCACCACATGAGAATATATTGATGTAACTGGTGAAATATAAATACAATAGCGCATAATTATAAGTGTATGTGAGTTTTAAAAGGAGGTATATTTCTCTTAAGGAGGCGTGTCTCCCTCGTTGTCTGTTAATAACTGTGGTCCGCAGTTAACAGCACTTTTCGTTTGATTACTTTTTACTAAACATATTGAAGTATTAATGTAGTCTTCGTGAGAAGCAAAGTGGCTTCACCTGTCAAACAGCTCAATATCTTCTCTGTCATGTGGGAGCTGATAAAACGTCAGCTCTGTGTTGCTGACGAGTGACCTCCACAGCAGCTCCTTGGTACAGTCGTCGAGCTTCAGGGGAAACTTGGGTTGTCTGCTCTCAAGTCTTATCCACAGAGAGGGAATAGTTATCCCGTCTAACCCCTCCAGAGTCACTTCATCTGAAACTATACTGAACGCATCCATCGCTAACGCTTTCAGCGAGCTAACATGCTAATTTGGCTCAACAGCAGTTACCAGATGGCTTTGTACGGTGGCCGGCTAGTCCGTTCGAGTCAATTCACCGCATATTAACAAAGACTAGGCGCGTACTCTTGATCTTTTCAGGTCAGATACATTTAGAAAAGAATAAAGACATAAATAAACTTGCAACTGCTTTGTCAGATTGTCAGACTGTTCTACAACTCTTCCGTCACTGTGCGTGCTTACGTCATATTTTAACGTCGGCTTCTCATCTCTTTGTCAGAGCAAACATCCACAAGATGGCGCGAAAGTATACTTCTTGTCCTTTTTTTTTTTTTCAATAGCGGTTTGGGAACTACAATTAAAACCTACTTTATGGCAAAAATAGATCTACTAGCGCCAACTTTAATCATTACAGAGTACAGAGGTAGGTTGTGGATATAAAGACAAGAGATAAGCCAGCATCAACCCTTACAACTTTACTGTTTATATGTCAGCCATTAATTCTGAACTGTTCCACTCCTTTTTAGCCTACCTGCCAGACTTTACTGGTCTGGTGGATTAAATCCTTCTCTTGTCCAATGGTTTGATGTTCAAAATTGTCCTTGCCTTGTAAATTATTATAAATATGTAATAGTCTGTTTTTTTTTATTTTCAGTTGTTCACCATTTTAACAAAACTAACCTATTTAAAAACCACCATCCTATTTCTAAACTGCCTTTCTCTGAAAGTTGTTGCTAAATAGCTCAAGACTGTTTTATTGCAAATGCTAGAAGAAAGTGTGCACCCTGTCATAATGCCCATTTCTATTTTCTGTTGTGAAATCTGCAGTATGTATACGCATTCTAAAATTTCTAATGTGCTTTCATCATGTTTATAACCACTCAAGGGACTCTAACGAACTCAGTGTAATTTCAAATAAGGCTGAGCGGAACTGCACCAATAGATTTGCCAAATCTAAAACACCACATTTTAAACTCCCCTGAAAATGCCAAAACATTGATAAACCCTGAACTCCAGCCTCTCATTGTCATAAAATATATCACCACAAGGACAGCAGTGAATATTTACAGTAATTAAATGAAAAAACCTGCTTTAAACCACCTACAGAAAATCTTGACTCGCCATCACCCCCCAATCTGTGTCGAGTCCCTTGAACAGCACTGTAACATTTGAGTTACTAGATTTGTAATACCGACAATACTGACAGAACAATATGTATGATGTGAAGCAATAAGTGTGAGGCAGTTTTGTTTTTAAATTCAACATCTTTATTATGAAGTACCTTTTTAAAAGAAATGTACAAGTGGAACCAGCACAGTGACATCTTGGCGTTTACCTTTGAAAAACAGAAACACCGTGGACATGTGGTGCAGGTCTGAAGACACATATGAAATGATAATGTACATATTTACAGCAGCGGTTCTAACAGGAGTGAGCGAGAATGACTGCAGCTTAAAAAAAAGAAGAAAAAAAAAACAAGACTGAGTGAAAGTAAAAAGTTCCATTAAAAAGTATGGATTGGTTCAATAAAGATATTTATAAAGATAACATGATAAAGGCACTGTGTTTCACACTAACTGACAACACGACAGACGTAGTTGTTTTTTTTACCCATCAAATCATGATGGAAGAAACAACTCTCAACAAATGTTGCCATTCAACTGTCCCTGGGCTTTCTTTCTCACAACCATAAAATAAATCAGAGGGCCTTAGCAGTTTGCACATAAACATTAAAACAAAATAGATAATTCAACTCATCAGGAAAACATTCCTTATAAAGAACATGCTTGGTGTTTATTAAAATTACATTTTTTTTATAAACAAACATATCTAATATTTTGTTTTTATATTGAAGGCATAACGGGTCGAAGCGATGACATGTTTTTTAAGATCCTGTTTCCCTTGGACTTGTTGTGTTTGACATTCCAGCAAGACGTTTGGTAGGATCTCTCTGTTTGATGAACACATTCATTGAACTACCAGCATGGATAACACAAAACAATCAGCATGAGATCACTACTGAGAACAGACATGATGATGTGACCAGCGACGGGATTTCTGTTGAGGTTTAAAAGTTTTTAAAAAGTCAAAGTACATTCAGCTTACATAGCTGGTGTGTGATCAGTGCATCACCTGCACACTGCTCTGTGATCTTCTGGCCTTTCTGTACTGAAGTTTGAAGGAGTAGATTGACAGGATTGCAAAAAAAAAAAAAAAAAATGCACATGAGTTGTTTCACTGAAGCAACACTGATAACATTTCCACTGCCTTTGAATTTCTCATGAGGCTACAGCCAGCTAGCATTTAGATTAGCATAGACAGTGAACACTGGGAAACGTCTTGTCTGGCTGCGTTAAAAAGGCTACAGACCCACAACACCGTCAACAATCAATAAGTTACCTGTCTTACCACTTAATTAATGTAAGGACTCTCAACTTTCTTTTTTTCTTCTCCAGTATTTTGAAACAGAATTAAACTAAATGTAAAATAATTTGCAATTTGATTCTTAAAAATACCAGATAATTTATCCTATTTGGGTTTAAATAATTGTGGCGAAATAATTTATGGATGAGTTCATTAGTCCAAAAAATATTAAATAATTTATTTAAAAAAAGTGAGTGTTTCTAGCTTCTTTTTTTTTGTCTTTTTTTTTTTTTACATAATTTGTGCAAAAGTCAGGCTTGCTTAGTGCCCATTACCACAGTTTGATATGGAAGCTAAGAAACTACTGGCTGTAGCTCAGCATTTGCAATACAAACTGAATTTGTTGTGAATTTTTTCACCCAAAAAATAACATCTCCCAAAATGTCACGTATACTTCCAGAAAAGTCAGATGATTTTAATTCAAGTTCGAAGACCAACGCATTGGGAGGAATCTGCAAGAGGGTGGTGATTTCAAACTCACAGACTTGGACTGCACAGACAAAAACATGATGCCAGCTCAAGGGACGCACGTTATGCTCTTTGGCTGAGTTTTGGGCGTACATGACGTGGTTTTTTTTCCCCCCCTCACACACGCATCATGCTTCAGAATAAGCTTTCGAGATAGTAATGGCACTGGACAGGCAGGCAGGCACCTCGACTGAGCTTGGAGTTACACAAACAAAGGAGGCGTGTGCTGTTAGACACATTAGATAGTGTGGTCAAAGGTGGCACACATGTAGTGTGTTCTTATTTTCCATGAGAAGTTTTGAAGGTTTACCGTAAAATCCACTGTATGAGAGGCATTTTTAAAAACGAGCATTTCATTTAAACAGTTGGTTACGTCCTAAATACTGGCATGGCCAATACACCAGTATATACGGCTGACACGCGTGCCATCATTACAGGGAGTGCTGCCGCCATCAACACGCGACCTGATGCTATTGAATATTCCCCTCTGAGCTGGGATACATGACGACGAAGACCAGGCTGGCAGCGCCATTTTTTTAAACCCTTTTCCCTTCCTCGTCAAGTCATAATCATGAGCTTCAAAGAAAACAGTGGTATACTGTTAAGTAGAAAGAAAAAAAAAACTTTGTGGAGTGCTGGTTTGATAGAAAAGGCTCCCCCAGCTGAAGGTGGGCAGCATGATTGGCGGGCTGTAGGTCCATACTTAACAACCGTCACCGCAGGCTGAGAGCTCAACTATCGTACTGTAGCTCGCAGGAGTGGAAACTCCACAAAGCAAAAACAGCTGCACAGAAACTGCACATTGACGACTTTTCTGAAAACGATAGAAATCGTCACGCAGGAGACCGTCTCAACTTTTTTTTTTTTTTTCTCCCCCCCTCTCTGGGAGACCCTCAAAAACCAACCTCGTCTTACTGATGCGACTTGTATTCTGGATTTTACGGTAATTTAAATCCATCACTGAGGAGAACAAAACTGCACACTCAAAGCTAACAGTACAGAAGTGAGGTGAAGATATGTTATCAAGAGGAGAAAACAAAACATTGCTGCCCTGAAATGACTAAAGAACTAGCTTTAAAACATACACAATAATACAACATTAAAGTCGAGATACAACGAAATTAGGCTTCATTAATAAGTAATAGTACCTGCCTTGTACATAGACAATTCAAAGAAAAGGAAACAAGTAGCTAGGGTACTTGCCTTATCAAAAATATGTAGCTTTGGTAAACAAGTTGTGTGGAGAACTGTTGTGAGAACATGTCGGTGTCAGAGATCACTACTATGACATCTAGGAATCACGGTGAGAAAAGTTTCTCCTTTGAGGCTATGACGTCGACAAGAGGAGAAGCAGGCTAAAGTTCCACTCCCCCAAAAATCCTCTGTCCTCTTCTCCTCTCACTCGCTGATGAGGAACAGAGACAGCAAAAGGCAGCGAGACTCCCGAATGGAACAAAAAAAAATCAAAAAAAAAATGCTTTATTTACTGTCCCGAGCACCGATTGAAGAGTTTCCATGGTAATGTAGCAGCATCGTAATGGTCTGCGGAGGACAGACTCCTCCAGAGCAGAGATGGAAGACTACTTACTCCTTTTTCTCCCCCCCCCCCCTCCCAGCAGTCCCCTCACTCTTTTCCATCCATCGCAGAGGAAGACTGGACAGACATCAGATTTTAACAGCGCTCCTCATACATCCACAGTGGAGACAAGACGGTGAAATAATTAAAAGTTCCTCTCCTTTGCTTCTGTTTCATCTGGCCGATCTTCTTCGCAGTATGTGTTGTTTGATCCAGGCGTGACGCACGTTTCCAGATATGCCGTGAAAAATAACCACTTCCTTAATACTTGAGCTTTTACCACCCAGCTCAATTTCCCTTTCTGTCACACATTGCTCCTTCCATCTTTCTACTTTCTCTTGTACACCCCCCCCCCCCCCCCCAACAGCTGAATCTCGGTCCAATCCCCAAAGTTCTCTCCCCATCTCCTTTTTCAAATGATCCACGTCATCTTTCTGTTCCCCCTCAAAAAAGAAAAAAAAAAAAGTTTTCAGTCAACTTTCTCCACCTTTCCGATGATCTTCTCCTCGAAGATGGGCAAGATGGCGTCGTCGTCACGGACCTCCTCAAACACGACGCCACAGTCGAACTCGTCGCTCACTTTCTTAAAGTAGAACCTGCAAACAAATTCAGACGGGCGTGATTATGTTAGAGGGGGAAAAGAAAGAAGAAAAAAAAAAGACAGAAACTCGATGATTTCATCATGAATGAGATGTTCTTACCTGTAATGGCCCTTTTTGGTAAGCAGCTCTTTAAACTGGCCCAGAGTCACTACACGGCCTTTGACTGATGTTCGGTATGGGATCGGCTCGCCACAAAAGTAGTAAGCAACGGTCATGTTGTCACACACTTGGCGCTTGCCAGACTTGTGCCTTAGAGAAAGAAAATCCATGTCAATTTAGAAAATATGCAAACAAGGACAGACTGATGAGTGGTTAAAACTTATTTTTTCTTTTTTTTTTTTACCTCTGCTTGGCCTGCTGTAGGGCATTCCTCCTTCTCTCCTCCTCCAGCCTCCTCCTCGCCTCCTCTAGCTGGGTGAGCGGGTTGGGAGCCGGGTTGGGTGGCATAGCTGGGTCCTGGATGAATGGGTGAGAGGGCTGGACCTGGGTGGAAGCAGAGCCGGGGAGGGCGGGGGACACCGAGGAGGGGTTGTTGCGCAGCTGTGCGGAGACCCAGGGGTGCACGGCCCCGGGTCGCTCCACTGACGTCGGGCGCGGCGACTCGCTGCTGGCCCCTGTCCTCCTGGAGCTGCTGGCGCTGCTGCTGGAGAGGCGACAGGGAGAGAGACAAGATGAGCATGAAAAATAAAAAAACAAGGAACCGAGAACAATATCTAATCCAGCTTCAAGAAGTGATGAAAACCCAAAAAAAAGAATAAAAAGAAGAAGTTGATTCATTTCTGAAACGATCATATAACGCTATTCACCCATGTGTGCTCTTCCTTTGTCGGTCTCCTTCCATCATCCACTGCAGGATCTTCTGATTTCTCTCCAGATCGTCGAGTGGTACCTGGCCCTCCATGCCTCGTCCACTATCATCAACTTTCCCTGGTGTCTCCGATGACTTCTTACAACCTCGCCGAGATAGCGTGCTGCCTTTACTACTGCAGAACGAACAGGTGGCACAAAGCAGGTGAGGTCATCCGGACAGCATATTCAGACCGTTAAGACCAAGAAAATGCAGCAGAATTCAAGTAGCAGTGGCCTTACCTATAACCCATGCCCTCCAGCGTGCTGGCTCCCGCCCCATCGGCGTAGTTACGACTCCTTCCTGCATACTGGCCGGCTGGGTCTCCGTTCCACATGAAGTTGGCCTGGGACCTCGAGCCCGCCTCCTCCTGCCCTTCTCTTCCTCTGTGGTGGTACCCCGGTTTGTGGGGATGCATACCTAAGACACAATCACAGCGAGGCTAATTAGTAGGGCTGGGAATCTCTCCTTAACAAGACGGTTAGATTCTCTAGAGCGATGATCTGATTAAGAGACGATTTATTCCAACACAGAATGATTCCATTTGATGTTCTGATTTCTCCCAAGAAGCAAAAGTGAAAGCCAGTTTAGGTATAAGGAATAAAATAATGAAAACACTTCATGACACCCATTTCCTTTCAAAATGTTACTACAATGGTCACAGATGGACTGGACATACAGTTCATGAACACATCACTCAGGTCTTTCATGTTAAGATTGGTTATGGATTCAGATCAGTACATCTTCACAACAACTACTAATTAGTGACGTACTCGACCTTCTTCATGAAATGTCTGTTAGGGTGCGGTCACACTGGCCATCCGTACCGTGCCTCAGCACACTTTAACCCTAAAGTCCAGTTCGTGTGACCGCTCCGTTCTGTGCTCAGGCACCGTACACTTCGGCACACTTTCGGAGAGGTGTGCTTGGTCAAGGTGCACTTCATGCCTGAGCGACGAGCGCGCTGGTACACAGCGTTTATGATGGAGAACTCCAGAGTTTTATGGCGTCATCTGACTAAGCATGACTCAACATAAGAGACGGCCAGTGTGACCGCACCCTGGAGCTAACTTGAGGGATGGCAGTAGAACGGGAGAGTTCAACCCAACCGAGCGCAGACGAAACAAAGCCGCTAACGTGGTCGGGGCTGCATTGCAAAGCAGCGAGAACTTCCCAGTGATGGCTGGAAAGCGACAAAGCACTCAGAACACGAGACAGTTCACCATCACATCTTTTTTTTTTTTTTTTTTTTTAACTGAGAGTACTCTTTTACCGAGAGAACGTATGAGAAGCCTCATCATCAGCTGAGTTAACGGATGTTAAAGCTAGCACACAGACCCAGAAAAAGCTAGCGAAATTCTGCTAACGATGAGCAGAATTTTGCCTGTTGCTGCAGGTTCGTGGACAGCTCCCAGCAGAGTCATCATTACCATCACCTGACATTTCATTGACAACAGTGATGCACACAGAGACACAGCATTGATCTGTGATATACACCAGAAAGCAGAAGAGGTCTGGAGGTCTGTGTTTGAGAGAAAGATATAATACGACAGTACTCCTTCATAAGGTTACGCAAGTACCAGAGAATTTGGATCACTATGGACGTCCATCCCGACCAGTTTCTGGACATACAAACTTTTATCAAACCAGAGCAGACAGTCTGAATAATTGATCTGATTTGTCAGTGACCTGAGGGAAGCTTAAGGTGGGAAATGAATGGTGGGATGAAATACTGTTCAGCGTTTCTCTCGATGGGATTTGTTTCTAATTTGGAAGAAAAACCCATTCACTTCAATTTGCCAGCTGCAAGACAAGGGGATGTGGAACAATATGAACATCTTCTCTGCTGAGAACAGAGATATGTCGAACAGACAATAATCAGTGCATGTGCCTCCTCAGCCTCTTACCTTTGACCCCGGGAACAGGCAGAGTGTGAACTCCCCCTCTGTGCGGGGGGAAGTGAGGAGGGCCAATCCCCCCGTCAGGCGATCGCGACGATTTTGGAGGAGAATGTCGACCTCCTCCTAAGGTGCTGTTGGTTGCCCCTGGCGACTGGCAGCCTGGCGTTTTCATCACGCGCTGCACGTGCTCATCCAGGATAGATTCCGGGTCGTCGTCATGAGAATCCTCCATGGCGACAAGGCCGCCGTACGTGGCCGCCGTTGCTGTGTTCGCAGTGGTCTCTGAGTAACGGGCGCCGTAGAGAGGTTGAAAAGACGAGGGGAGGGGGAGTGGTATGCTATGAGAAGACATGGAGGTTGTCACGGAGATGTCAGCATCATCACCCTCTTCTTCCTGTTTGAATAAGGGGACAAAGATTTGAAGTCGTGAGCTCACGTGCTTAAAGCAGGATGAACTAAGGTGGCTGTTTGTTAAAATGATTCTCCCGAGGTTTTATACAACACAATGTGCATTATTCTTCTTTTTTATAGTATTGGAAGTACCAACGGATCTACAGTCCGACTTGAAACCTAACGTTGTTAGCAATATTCATCAAGTGTTTGTGAGGAAAGCACACCACCAGCACGCTGTTCTGCACTCACCAGTCGTACTCTCTTCAGCCTCTCTTCAAGTCTTTCCTGAGCCTCCCTCTCTCTGAGGACCGTCTCTAACTTGCTGATGAGCTCCGCAGCGAACCTCTCAGGCTGTACATGGATGTCCTTTGGCATGCGATACGTGCGCTAAATAAAGACAAAAAAACAAAACTTCAGGACAAATGCAGATGCTAAAGTTTAGGTGCCCTCTTAAGAAATGTAAATGAAAACTATAGCCAAATGTATCCAGGAAGAATGATTAAAAACAATCTATCAAAAGGCTCCAAAACAAACAAAGAAAAATTATAAAAATTAAAAAAAAAGAGAGAGACCTGAAATAAAGGTATTTATTCCTATTAGAAACAATATTGGAAATCCAGTATTTTATGACTGATATAACACAGCGTTGTGTTACAACATTAAATTCTCTTCACATCTGCAAACTGCAACAGTATGTGTTACACACATTTTAAAATGAGGTCATGTTACCATGAATACGGATGTGAGGAGGTCATGTTACCATGAATACGGATATGAGGAAGTCACAAAAAAAACAAACTCACAGGTATATGAGGTAGGGGCACACGTCCATTAGCTTTGGCACTTTCATGCATCTCTTTACGATGCTGCTTCCGATATCTGTATGGAGGAATACCATCTCTGCAAACAAAGACCCGCACAAACAACGATCAAACATTCTGCAAACTAGTGTTGCGACCCGACCCGTTTAATCCAGAGCGACTGATGTGAATATTCACTACGTGTACTTACACACTGCTGTCGGGGAGTGACAGTGTGTCCGCGTCGCTCGACATGCTCTGCTGCTCACTGTCGTTGGCACTGGTTGCAGGAGCGCGAGCATAGCCCATGTTTGCGTAGTACGGGTTCACCGGCTCCCGCCATGTTCTGATGAGAGGAGAGATTGTGATCGAGTTAGTTTGCAAAGAAGTGGTGTGTTTGGGACAAAGAAGAAGACTTATGGAACTCCCCAGGAAAGAGTGAAGAGGGTTTTTGTATCACATCAAAAACCATATTCATGAGTTAGACATCAACATACTTCTGAAACATGGTTGCGTCCAACACAGCACCTATTGTGATTGCTGTTTTCTTATGAGACTTAATCATTTTTCTCAAGTATTAATTTTGTTTTGGCATTTGCCTTAATGGTATAAAACAGCTGAGTACAGAGAGAAGTGAGAGCAGTCACAGTATAAGAGAGGAGAACTAATATAGAAACATCTAAAACAACCCAACTTCATTGTTCCACTAATGACTGCCTGGATAAAAAAGGTTTGAAAGGAGCTGAATACACACAGTCATGTATTCAGGTCGACGTTTGTCAGGGGTGCATGCGAATGTTATGTGAGGAAACAATATTAAGTTCCTCCACACATACGCACCTGTACTCCCTGCTGTCCTGCCTCCTCCTGTTCGTGGTGGCTCTCTGCGGTGCCGTCTGCATCAGCAGGCTCTGAGTCAGCCTACCAGCTGGTGTGTCTCCACACTCCTCTTCATCTTTCTCCTCCTCCACCTCCCTCACACCTCCTCCGCCGCACCTATGATCAGAGTTGGTTAGATAAGTGAGTTAAACGTGATGAGCCCATTTATTTTAAATGGGTTTTTTTAACGACTGTGGCGTGAGCTCACCTCCACTCCTCATCCTCAGCGAGTGTGGGTAAGTATACAGGCACAGGCTTTGCCGTACCCGATGAAGGGCTCTGGTCACTAGGGTTAGGCTTGGGGCTCTCCCCTCCTGTCCGTGTGTACTCCAGGTACAGATCAGACTTCAGGAACAAAGGGTAGGTGTTCTCCTCCATCATGGCCTGGATCTCTGTCTGAGCCTGAGACAAACACACACTGGTCACGGACTACACATAGTTTATACTAACAGTGTCTCAAGATGTCGCCTTTATTAAACACATATTCAAATATGATCCTTCAACCTCACTTCTCATGGACACGCAGCCCATCACAACCTGAGTTTTGCATCAGTCTTAAAAAGGTCTGAGCTCACTGTTTGCTTGCGACTTCTTGTATTGACTAAAGCCTGAGACGACAACAGCTTTACACGTGACCACAGATTCATTTGCTATGGACAGTAAGATAAGTAACACGACACTCCAGGACAAAACATTTACACATGGTGAACAACTGAACATCAATCCAGTCACCCAACCCAGAATGAAACTGAAAGGTAAATGGGAAAATAAAACCCAGTGTAACCCATCTGTAAGCTTTTCTGACGGTCCTCATAAACAGGTTTGAGTTCAAGTCGCTTCAAGTTGTATTTAATGGCCGACTTCTTAACAACTTTTAACCAGTTCATAAATCCTCCTAAAACAGCAAAAGAAGAGAAAGTGTTGGAAATAACTCACTGCAGAAACAAACAAAAAAAACTAAAATCAGCCTTAATTGGTTCATTCTTGAGATTATGTAACCTCTATCTGTGACTACATTTTGTTTAGCAGGGATGTGTTATGAACTGCAGTTTAAGGAAATAGAGTTGGAGTGGCAAGGTAGCTGAAAGGACAAAATACGAACCTCGAAACTTAACCAGAGTTAGTAAATTGTTTCTTATTTAATTACAAAAGCAAACAGCTAGAAACCTCTGCTAACTTTTCCTCATGTTTACAAAAACAACTTACATTTGTACCACAGTGCTTAAGACAGAACGATGGGCAACAGAAGACTCATTTTTAGTACACGGGTAATGCAACTGCATTTCAAATTCAGTAACCTAGGTCCAGTTATAGATCCTGGGCCATAGTTCCTGCCCCCTACAGATTCTTTCCAGCAGGTAAACAACATTCCTGTACTGAATATGGACGGCATATACATCACAAGCACTTAGCCTGCCTCAACTATTGAGCAGCTTCTACTTCAGATGAAAACACACACCAAACCATACTAAAAATGAAATGAGATTTGACTCATGCACGACAACTTCATCTATGCTACTTTCAATTGAAGCAAACTATATACAGCCTGGATGTTGAAGGTAAACGTGGCATTAAATGATCATTCCAACAGCCACACTTCAGTTTCACTTTGTATAGCCTATACAAAACAAAGCATACTGCCTAAAATGTCAGTACAAGCCTGGCTGAGCGACACCTATTCAAAGAACTAAGATGGACCAGCAATACAAAGCTGTGAGAGAGCTACATGTAATTCAACATTCATTGCCCATAGTACAAGGCTTTACACATGATGCCACTGACTTTATTACCTGTTCAAACATGGCAGGGTCTGGATGTGGCCTTCCAACACAGTCTCTGATGAAGCTCTTGGTGGCTGCTTTGATCTGCCGGGAGACAATCCCGCCGCCGTCCACAATGTACTTCCTGTAGATGACCTTGGCAAGCTTTGTCCTCCTCTCCTGGCTTGTCTTCCTGAACCCAGAGCAAGCAAACCAGAAGTCAAGAAGGTCTGCACACCCTTCCTGGCAAAGGAAGGCTCGGAACAGCTGGATGCCTTCCTGGTCATCTAGCAGAGAGTGAAGTGACTCTGCCCACTTCAGGTAAGGTGGAGTTGGTGAAGCCGAGCCCTCAGGTTCATATCCTAAGTCCAGATCAGGGCGACGCGGGGTCGCTGACGACGACGAGGGTGTGTAACTTG